>NC_081553.1:0-600000 GCF_963082655.1 Stomoxys calcitrans
GTGTAGATGAGAAGGTAAAGGAAAAGTGTGAAATTTAAGAAACATAAGGAATAATAGATAAAGGGAGTGTACTCGATAAGAACCAACAAGTGGTCCGCTTGCTTTCATATACATAAACACGTATTTGAAACACCGTTAATCCCATGGCTACCGGATTGACCCGATGGAACCTCGGTGAGGTGTAACCGGTGCATGGAGTGGGTACATTTCCGATCTTGCTCTGGCCTCACTTCACTACGGGAGTATAGGCATACTGGTTATGTCGCAAGGTGCTGTGCGAACATAGGCAGCAGTAGGTCACAAGCGTCGTGGTCGAACTATTTGACTAAACTACTTTTTTCACTTGGCAAACTAAACTATCAACACAAGAAAGGTGTAAGGTGCTGTGCGAACATATACAGCAGTAAGTCACAAGCGTCGTCGTCGTCGGACTATGTGAACAGCAACATCCAAGCCCAATATTGCCAACCCAGTGCCGGGAAGTGTATCTTTTTTGCAATTGAATTGCAATGGTCGGAGAGGCAAGATCGACGAGATAGTAGATTTTATATGTCGAAAGAACATATTGGTTGCGACGGTCCAGGAGAGAGACGTATAGGCCGATCACCCTTCTCTCACCAGTAGCCAAGACGCTTGAGGCACTACTCTTCCCGAGCCTCGTTGGATAATTTCCATTCGCCGGCCATCAGCATGGATTTCGAAGACTGCATAGCACAACAACCGCTTTGGATACCATCACCGCAGACATTTGCCGTGGCTTTAATCAGCTCAGTCCATGTGATAGGACGGACCTCGTGCCACTGGAATTATCGAAGGCATTCGAGGACATCACCAACACGTCCCTCCAGCCAGGCCTGAAACGCTGGGTCGCAAATTATCTGTGTTGTCGCCAGTCATTTGTGGAATTTAGGGACAAGAAGTCGAAGCACGGACAAAAAGTGAAGAAGGGACAAGAAGTGAAGCAGGGAGTTCCCCAAGGCGTGGTGATATCTCCGGCACTGTTTAACCTCTACATCCCAAGTACTTGGCGTCACATTTGACAGCTCTTACACATTCTCCCCACATATCACAACAATTTGCGATAAGGTCAAAAGTAGAAATAAGGCCCTCAAGACACTTATCGGCAGCACTTGGGATCTGACAAAAACTATTCCCTTTGAGTTGTTCCATAGCCCTTTTTTCCCTGAAAATTTTAAAAAAACAGCAAGAACAATTTTTTTATTATTCTTGTTTTTTTCAACGGTACCAACCATTCTAACAAATGTGTTAGATTTTGCATCTTTTGCAATATTACTGATGGTTTTTTTTTTCTTTTGGGAATTTTCGAAAAGGGGTATAAAAACTGGCGCCATTATTGTGGCACAAAAACTGGCTCACTATATATGGGCGTAAAGTTCGGTGGAGCCGAATTTTATGTGTCCTCCACTACCAATTATAATTTCTTTTAACGATTCCTTGCAATTTTAAGACAATACTGACATATTTTAATCTATTCAAATAAGAATTTGGTTGCCGGCGTATTCGAATAAAGCATTTGATTTGAAGCAAATTTGGAAAACAGCTGTTGATGGATTTCCTTAGCATGTTAAAACGAAATTTCCAAAAAGGACCCTTTTAAACCAATGGACCCAAATTTGAACACGAACATTCCATGAATGAGGTGCTCTTCGATGCGACTTTAATCGGACAATACTTTATTAAGCAGTTTTACATTCCAAATATCGTCAACATTAGTGAGAGGATAATTAACACTAAAAGTCATCGAAAGATGAGTTTATAAGAAAACATTTTGCAAAATCTGGACGTCCATAACGAAAAAGACCGCTCGCTTCACCTACTCTGATGATCGAAGAAATGTATACGGGACTACTTTTTCCGATTTTTTTTTTTAAGTTTGAAATCACCGAAGAATAGTTGATAGTGTCATATCATGTTTAATCGGCCAAATTTAGTTCTTTATTTTTTCTGTGTAGGTATCGCCGGAAATGTATGTCGCACATACGTCAGAGTTTATTTTAAAAATAAATCGGAAATTGAATACTAATAGTTAATCTCTTAAATTTAACTAATATTACCAATAATATTTTATAATACATATTATAAAAGTTAACATTAAAATTTTTTCTTAAAAATAAATCGGGAATTAAATACTACTAGTTAATATCTTAAATTTAACTAATATTATCAATAATAATTTATAATACATATTATAAAAGTTAACGGGAATTAAATACTACTACTTTTCACATTGAAATCTGATTTTTTTGTATCTTGACAAGTGGTTGGTAAAGAAGGCATACGTTGAACACATGTTTAATGGTACGAATTAAATTGTTATTTAGTAATACAAATTGTGGTTTATTTCTGCGTTCTGTTGTGTCCTCTATGTCCACATATGTAATGCGAATGTGCCAAATATATGTCTAGTTTCCATCATGGACAGATACATGGTGGCGCAGGTAGACAAAAAATAGAAAACATGGTTTTTGTTTACCCCCAAATAAAATCAAACAATCTATTAAATAATAATTGTAAGAACATGGTGGCGTGGGTAGAAATAGTGTAAAGCAGAAAAAATTAGGATGTGAACAAATGAAATAAAAAGATTTGAAGCAACAACTTTTTATCATAAAATTTTGAATTATTTATATAAGCTCTATAGATACAACAATTAATCTACAACAACGATATAATGTTGAAAGTAAACAAGTAGCAGGGGTTTTTCGAGGTTTATGCTGTTTGCTGCATTTTATACGTTTTATACAAGTATATGACGTTTTCGAAGTTTCAAAATGTTCATGGCCAAATCTTTGCACTTCTTCCTTATACCTTTCTTTGGACTCCTATATTGTTGTGTGTAAATATGTCTAGCTCCTATAGATGAACAAGCTTGTTCCGGTCCTAAGGACCGATCGCCGAGGAAACATGATGGCCATTGGTTGTTCAAAGGCGCCAACAACTCATATCGAGCATCATTAGCACTCAGTACTTATGCAACAGCACATCTTCCTTATAGCTTTCTTTGGACTCTTATATTGTAGTGTGTAAATATGTCCACTTGACCCTTAAAGTAAATATAAGCTTTGTGCCATACTCTCAAATACATAGATGAACAAGCTATAGATGAACAAGCTTGTTCCGGTCCTAAGGACCGATCGCCGAGGAAACATGATGGCCATTGGTTGTTCAAAGGCGCCAACAACTCATATCGAGCATCATTAGCACTCAGTACTTATGCAAGAGCACATCTTCCTTATAGCTTTCTTTGGACTCTTATATTGTAGTGTGTAAATATGTCCACTTGACCCTTAAAGTAAATATAAGCTTTGTGCCATACTCTCAAATACATTTTATATAAGCTCATATTATCATAGCCGGTAAAAAAGTCCTGTTTCATTTGAGTCCTATATTGTCCACTTGAGATGGAACCGCAGACATTTGGCCAAAATATGGATGCCAAATTTGTGCTCTACTGCCAAATATAATTTCATGTATGCCCAAAATTGCCATTGTCGATAAACATGTAAGGTTTGGAGGGCGTTTAGAGGCTGGAGCTGGCACTCCTCCACTTTGCCCTAGACATTTTTACCAAATTCGTTCTTTACTCCCAAAAACCTATCATTTGAGCCCCATATTGATATGTTCCGGAAATAAGTTTAGGGAATGGTTTGGGGCTTATTTTGTTGTTGTTGTTGTAGCCACATGTCTGTTTGTGGACGTGACGATCTTCGTCTAGCTCCGGTGCTAAGGACCGATCGCCGCGGGAACATGATGGTCATTGGTTGTTCAAAGGCGTCAACAACTCATATCGAGCATCATTAGCACTCAGTACTTTTGCAAGAGCCGGTGCCGCTCGGCCTCTCACTGAGACTCTCTGCTCGATACCGCAGATTTTCCGCGACTGCAATTGCAACTACCCCGTATAGAGCATTCCATTATTCGCAACCTATGGACGCGCCTGGTAGCTCGCAGCGAACCTTCGCGTGATAACAATGAACACCATACAGATCGGAGAACAAAGTTCCAGCCTGTGTGGTGCTCATGGCTATGCACTGCCGGTGGCTTTGTGGCTTACCCATAAACACTTGGTCCCAAAACTGGATTTCATTTACACTCTCAAATTTGAGTCCCATATGGTAATTATGGGTCAAATAACTTATTTTCGGTGTTTTAATAAGCGAAGCACTGCCGGGGGTTTTGGGGCTTACCCACAAACACTTGGTTCCAAAAGTGGATTTCTTTTATACTCTCAAATTTGAATCCCATATGGTCATGATGGGTCAAATAACATATTTTAGTTGTTTTAAAAAGGTTAAGCACCACCTAGAGACTTTAACACAAATTTTAATGTAATTTTCCTAGTCTTCTCCCAAATTGCTTTCATTTGGGTCACATATAGCAATTATCTTGTTATAGTACCAATTTGAGAACTATATTTCAGTCTCCATAATGTAGCATCACTTGCTCTAGAGTTGTAACATATCCATGATGCCTTATATTTCATTATTGAACCTATGCAGTTGTACAAAAAGCTCCAACGAATCAGTACTTTTGCCCCTCGTGGACTCCTATATTGAACCTATGCAGTTGTACAAAAAGCTCCAACGAATCAGTACTTTTGCCCCACCATGTTTAACTGTCTTTTTTTGTAAATTGTGATTTATATCATGTACTAACCGAACCGGGCCCGCTCCCCAGCGCCTTCTTTAATGCTCTTATCCATTTTATTTGCAGTGGACGATAATATGATGTGAACGCTTGGGTACAAATCCTGGCGAGAACATTGGAAAAATGTAAAGTGGTGGTTACCCCCTCCTAATGTTGGCGACATTTGTGATTTATAATGTCATGCAGTGCGACAGCATGCATGACACCTAGAGACTTTAACACAAATTTTAATGTAATTTTCCTAGTCTTCTCCCAAATTGCTTTCATTTGGGTCACATATAGCAATTATCTTGTTATAGTACCAATTTGAGAACTATATTTCAGTCTCCATAATGTAGCATCACTTGCTCTAGAGTTGTAACATATCCATGATGCCTTATATTTCATTATTGAACCTATGCAGTTGTACAAAAAGCTCCAACGAATCAGTACTTTTGCCCCTCGTGGACTCCTATATTGAACCTATGCAGTTGTACAAAAAGCTCCAACGAATCAGTACTTTTGCCCCACCATGTTTAACTGTCTTTTTTTGTAAATTGTGATTTATATCATGTACTAACCGAACCGGGCCCGCTCCCCAGCGCCTTCTTTAATGCTCTTATCCATTTTATTTGCAGTGGACGATAATATGATGTGAACGCTTGGGTACAAATCCTGGCGAGAACATTGGAAAAATGTAAAGTGGTGGTTACCCCCTCCTAATGTTGGCGACATTTGTGATTTATAATGTCATGCAGTGCGACAGCTCTATGGTGTCGGCACGACGCCGTTAAGACTCGGCTATAAAAAAGAGGTCTTTCATTATTGAGCTTAAACTTGAATCGAACAGCACCCATAGATATGTGAGGAGTTTGCCCCTGTGCTTTAATGAAATGTTGATGGCCAAATCTTTGCACTACTTTCTTATACTTTTCGTGGACTCCTATATTGTAGTGTGTAAATATGTCCGCTAGGCCCTTAAAGTAATTATAAGCTTTGTGCCATATTCTCAACTACTTTTTATATAAGCCTCACATTACCATAGTCGGTAAATAAGTCCTATTTCACTTGAGCCCTATATTGTCCACTTGAGATGGTACCACAGACATTTCGCCCAAACATGGATGCCAAATTCGTGCTCTACTCCCAAATACCTTTCATTTAAGCCCAAAATTGCTATGGTCGATTAACATATACGGTTTGGAGGGCGGTTTGAGGCTGCGGCTGGCACTCCGCTCCTTGCCCTAGAAATATTTACCAAATTTGTTTTTTACCGGAGCCGATAAGAACCGGTGCCGCTCGGCCTCTAACTGAGACTTTCGCTCGATACCGCAAAATTTTCTGCGACTGGAATTGCAACTACTCCGTATAGAGCATTACACTATTCGCAACCTGTGGACACGCCTGGTAGCTCTCAGCTGATCTTTTCGTGACTACGATAAACACCATACAGATCGAAGCTCAAAATTCTAGCAGGCATGGCTCGCATAGGTATTAGAGGTGTGCACGCAAGTCGTGTGTTGTCGTGTCTCTCGTGTTATCGTGAGTGAGATCCAAACCCAATCACTTGATAGTGCGTGACCGTGATTGTATTAAAATTCTTCGATCTGAGTAAGTAAAATCATGCTCACGACACTAATCATGAGATACTCACGACTTACGAGACGCTCACGACTCACGAGAAAATCACGACTAAATAAAAAAAAATAATAATAATGAAAAAATAATTTTTTGCAGGCTATCAAAACTTACGGCATTTTAACGTACGAATCTGTTTACATATGCATAAAAATTAAAAGATCAAATAACTGGTTATGCAGGCATAATACATTTAAGATATTAAATTTGAGTCCCATATGGTAATTATGGGTCAAATAACTTATTTTCGGTGTTTTAATAAGCGAAGCACTGCCGGGGGTTTTGGGGCTTACCCACAAGCACTTGGTTCCAAAAGTGGATTTCTTTTATACTCTCAAATTTGAATCCCATATGGTCATGATGGGTCAAATAACATATTTTAGTTGTTTTAAAAAGGTTAAGCACCACCTAGAGACTTTAACACAAATTTTAATGTAATTTTCCTAGTCTTCTCCCAAATTGCTTTCATTTGGGTCACATATAGCAATTATCTTGTTATAGTACCAATTTGAGAATTATATTTCAGTCTGCATAATCTAGCATCACTTGCTCTAGAGTTGTAACATATCCATGATGTCTTATATTTCATTATTGAACCTATGCAGTTGCACAAAAAGCTCCAACGAATCAGTACTTTTGCCCGAATCAGTACTTTTGCCCCTCGTGGACTCCTATATTGAACCTATGCAGTTGTACAAAAAGCTCCAACGAATCAGTACTTTTGCCCCACCATGTTTAACTGTCTTTTTTTGTAAATTGTGATTAATATCATGTACTAACCGAACCGGGCCCGCTCCCCAGCGCCTTCTTTAATGCTCCTATCCATTTTATTTGAGCCCTACATTGCAGTGGACGATAATATGATGTGAACGCTTGGGTTCAAATCCTGGCGAGAACATTGGAAAAATGTAAAGTGGTGGTTACCCCCTCCTAATGTTGGCGACATTTGTGATTTATTATGTCATGCAGTGCGACAGCTCTATAGTGTCGGCACGACGCCGTTAAGACTCGGCTATAAAAAAGAGGTCTTTCATTATTGAGCTTAAACTTGAATCGAACAGCACCCATGGATATGTGAGGAGTTTGCCCCTGTGCTTTAATGAAATGTTGATGGCCAAATCTTTGCACTACTTTCTTATACTTTTCGTGGACTCCTATATTGTAGTGTGTAAATATGTCCGCTAGGCCCTTAAAGTAATTATAAGCTTTGTGCCATATTCTCAACTACTTTTTATATAAGCCTCACATTACCATAGTCGGTAAATAAGTCCTATTTCACTTGAGCCCTATATTGTCCACTTGAGATGGTACCACAGACATTTCGCCCAAACATGGATGCCAAATTCGTGCTCTACTCCCAAATACCTTTCATTTAAGCCCAATATTGCTATGGTCGATTAACATATACGGTTTGGAGGGCGGTTTGAGGCTGCGGCTGGCACTCCGCTACTTTGCCCTAGAAATATTTACCAAATTTGTTTTTTACCGGAGCCGATAAGAACCGGTGCCGCTCGGCCTCTAACTGAGACTCTCGCTCGATACCGCAAAATTTTCTGCGACTGGAATTGCAACTACTCCGTATAGAGCATTACACTATTCGCAACCTGTGGACACGCCTGGTAGCTCTCAGCTGATCTTTTCGTGACTACGATAAACACCATACAGATCGAAGCTCAAAATTCTAGCAGGCATGGCTCGCATAGGTATTAGAGGTGTGCACGCAAGTCGTGTGTTGTCGTGTCTCTCGTGTTATCGTGAGTGAGATCCAAACCCAATCACTTGATAGTGCGTGACCGTGATTGTATTAAAATTCTTCGATCTGAGTAAGTAAAATCATGCTCACGACACTAATCATGAGATACTCACGACTTACGAGACGCTCACGACTCACGAGAAAATCACGACTAAATAAAAAAAAATAATAATAATGAAAAAATAATTTTTTGCAGGATATCAAAACTTACGGCATTTTAACGTACGAATCTGTTTACATATGCATAAAAATTAAAAGATCAAATAACTGGTTATACAGGCATAATACATTTAAGATATTAATTTTCGTACGTTCATTTCAAACGCATGGAAAAAATTATTATTCGCTTCATGGAAAAATATTTGTTTAAACGTGACTCGTGAGCTTTTCGTGAGTCCGGGGAATTAATATGTGGCTGTTAAGATGGAAATATTGGGGTTCAAATATTACTACATTCATTCCCAAAATGTTCAATAAGTGTAAGATTTTTGACAATGACCGACCGTTAAATGCAATCATCAATTGCAGGACAAACCCAGATATTTCTATTATATTTACACAACGCCAACCGTTTTTAATAATCAACACTAATAATAATTAAAAACGCATAAAGCTATGCCGGTCCACATTTTGGATGATCACGACCACTGGTATGTTTTAATCCCGTACTTAGTTAAGTCTAAGTTATTTTGTTTCCATGATAGAAAATATATTGTGTAGCAATTTTCGATTAAGTAAGGTACAACCTTAATATAAGCCTGAATAATTTACATAGTTTTCACGTAAGTATATTCCTAGCTAGTCCGAATATTTACCATTGTCAAAGTAAAAGGAGGTCTTGAATAATTCTATGGGTTTGTATTCAGAAAAGTTACTAGACAGTGTTGAAGATGTTGCTTCTTGTGTATCCATCGAAGGAGCTGAAGTCAATGATGTTTTGGTAAGTTGAATCAGGCCCTTTAAGCTGTAGTCGGCAACGTTTAATTCCAATTCAGTTTTCTCCAATGATTTTTCTACTTCGTCAACATTGGAATCTACTATTTCAACAAATTTTTCAAGTTTATCTATCTGCTGCTGTAGACATCCAAAATTAGGAGCAAATGTTAAAATGCTGCTTAAATACTCTTCAATAATGATGTTTGAGTCTCCTTTAACCTTGATATAAGAAAGAAGTGAATGGAAGTTAACAATATCCATTAAATCTTACATTTGTCAATAAGGATTCCAATTCATCTAGTCGTGTCATCATATCTTCTATGCTCATACATATGGGATTAATCTAAAAATATTTGGGAGGGCATTGTTAGTTGGTATCTTTTGGGCAAGTTAGCTGCATATACGTAAATGAAGATTTCCACATTTTAAAAAAGGAACCATCACCACTCCAAGGTCCACAACAAAACATATTATTTTAGAATGAGTTACCTCCTTCTCCAAGCGTGCACTTTGAAGCAACAGCTTTGCATAATCTTCCGATGCTTTTTCCATCGAGAATCAATATCTCTTCTCTTCCGTTCTCGATTTTGGGTTTGTATTGCCTCCTCTTTAAGGCAGTCTCAGATGTTCACAGATCTTTATGAAATCCATAGTATATGCTTGGCAGGGATGGAAAAGTCATTACAATAGTACTTTTTCGACCCGATGAGAACCATAATACCCTTGTGCCCGATTAAGTACATTAAGCCTAGTGCTGCGCAAGACAAATATAACAAGTAGGAGCAGTTGGACCACAAAAAAAAATTTGAACACTATAAGTTGGCACTATATTCGGTTTTCGCGATGAAACTCCATATAAAAAAAATTAAGCGGAAAATATTATTGAAAAGTTTTCATTTCGTTATAACTTATTTTTTCATCTAGGGAAAATTTACATTTCACGACGCCCAAAAAGACCACAACCACAGTCGCTGGCCAGAAAGTCGTTTTCTTACGTAAAATAAACGTGATCGCCAAACTTCTAATTGTAACTAAGTGTTTGTCAGTGTGATCTTACATGGATATACTCGGGGTGGAAAAAAGTAAGTACTTGTGGATGCATAAATAAGAAAGTATTTGTATACAAATATAAATATACTGCTGAAATAAAAAAAATGTTTCTGTTGTACTTTAGGATATACAATTACAACAACAATACTTTGATACTAGTGGAAGTTGCTGGCAGAGGCTTTTGAAAAGTTGTGCTTATTTAACTTATACCAGTGAAAATTCTACAAAATCCTATTATTTTTACAAATAAAAGATGCATTCGTTTCTTTTAAAATAGTTTTATGTTTCTTTATTTATTAATTTCGAAGGGTGGGTTTTGGTTGAAATTACAAAAACATGCATGAATTTCAGTAAGATCCACACACTCACATTTATGTGTACACATGCATGTAAGCAGTTGATAAAATGGTTGGTGCCATATTAATTGCATATGTAAATGGCAACATTTTGGCCAAAGCAACCTAAATAAATCAAATGTGGTAACCTTGTCAAACCAATGAAAGAACGATTTTCGGAAATTTTTCACTAAAAAAAGTAGTACCAGCCTTATAGCAAGGCACTCTGTTTTTACGGTTTTTCATGTGAACATCTTTCAAACTCCATATAAAAAATGTATTGGGTTGCCCAAAAAGTAATTGCGGATTTTTTAAAAGAAAGTAAATGCATTTTTAATAAATCTTAGAATGAACTTTAATCAAATATACTTTTTTTACACTTTTTTTCTAAAGCAAGCTAAAAGTAACAGCTGATAACTGACAGAAGAAAGAATGCAATTGCAGAGTCACAAGCTGTGAAAAAATTTGTCAACGCCGACTATATGAAAAATCCGCAATTACTTTTTGGGCAACCAATATAAAGGTGGAGTTACATAACCCGCGTAGCACTTCTGCGTATTTACGCGTGTATGTCAGAAAAAATTAAAATAGGTTGGTTTGTATTGTGTGAGTTACACAACAAATGCACTCATGTATGTGACTGAATAAGTTAACCAACTCTAGACTTTCAGGGAGCAAAACATATGAGTTGAATATGTTTACTGTTCAAAAATTGTTTTGAAGTCCGGAAATTAGAGAAATTCTTAAAAAAAAAAACATTAAACCACATCGTTGGCAACTTTCATTGAAATTAACTTTGGAAATAACATATATAAGCTAATTTTTTAGAAATTTGTGCGCATCAAAAAGCGCATGGTATGTAAATCAATCAAAAGAACGCATCCAAGTGGATTAGATTGCTCAAGTACGCATGAGTGATGCGCGTGGTATGTGACTCCAGCTTAAAGTCTACTACTGACTTCATTCGCTTATAAATTAGTGCGAAATCCGACGGACTTTATTATTCTGCAGAACACAAAAAAAATCAAACAACGACACACAACAAGGACAAGAGCTTTGAATCACAGTTGATTGTCTACCATTTCTACGGAATGTTTTCGTAGTTTCTTTGCCGCCATTTTTTTGTAATGTGTCATCTCGTTATCAAGATGTCATTTCAAATATGAAATTGTTCTCAACAGATCCAAATCAAACAACGACACACAACAAAGACAAGAGCTTTGAATCACAGCTGATTGGTTGACATGTCGCTGGAATTTTGCTCATGAAAGTCTACCATTTCTACAGAATGTTTTCGTAGTTTCTTCGCCGCCATTTTTTTACAATGTGTCATCTCGTTATCAAGATGCCATTTCAAAAATGAAATTGTTCTCAACAGATCCAAAGAAACTTGCCCTCGTTTGTGTACGTGTGCAGATAAAATGAAACAAAAAGAAACACAAAAAACTAACCTGCAAAAATTTAAATTTCGCTAAAAATTTACCAAACGGGCCAAGGTGGTTTAAAAAAAGTGGTCTCACACGAACAGCTGTTAATAGCCGGCGAGGTTTGACGGTATTAAGATGTCAGTTTTAATTTGCATTCTGTTGTTATCTTCTTTCTCGCATATTCTCTACTCATGTGCGCAAAAATATACACACACTCACACACATTTTTTTGTGTATGTTGTCAAAACGTCGATCAGCTTGATGGCAAGATGGCGGATTGCACCATATGATTTGTGGTTGTTGTACACATGAGACCACCTTTAATTGTTTCGCCATGCAAACGGGCCATCAATCCATCTTGGACCAAACTCTTTTATCCATATTCATAAAACTGTTTTAACTGTTTATCAATGTAAAGCCCGGGTGGGCGATGTTTGATTAATAAAAAATTAAATGAATGATTACGGATGTTATAATTTAAAGTAAATCCTACCAAATTTGTTAGATAAAGCTTATGGCGAAACCATTACAGATGGTACAGTTAAGAGGTAATGTCATTATCACAACGTCTGACGCTACCAGAGCCATTTGTCTGAAATCCCACGTGATCTGTCAAATACTAATGCATGAAAATCCTAACCTCAAAAAAATCACCCTTTAGTAAGTTAATAAGGGCTTGGTATCCGGGTATTCACACATCCATACTATCTCGTTGTAAATAAAAATTAATAGATATGGCAGAGGTGAGAATATTGTCAGCCGTACTTAATGGATAAAAACAAGCACTTAAACAGTACTATAGTACTGATGGCTTTCCTATCTCGGACTCATCACTGTGTCGGTCTGTCGCTACCAGAGCCATTTATAAATCAAACGAACAGTTATCAACGCCGGCGATTGACTGGAGGATCTTACGAAATAAAATAAATTGTTTGGTGAAAGTAAGTGTTAATAAGGACATGGTTCCCAGGTATTCATACTTGCATACTATCTCGATGTAAAAAATTATGGCAGAGGTGAGAATATTGCATCGGCAGAGACTGGGCGGGTCGCATACCAGATTTAGTTTAAACCAAATTTTTAATATGCTTAATAAAAAAGTGCAAACTTCTATTGTCCATTCGATTTAAGCCAATGTACAGCGCTCTTACTTACAATCCCATTTATGTGCGCACAAAAGGGCGTATTTCGTTCTTGTGCAAGGGAGTCATAAAATTCAAACATTTTAAAGGAATAAAAAAATATTTGATTTGGGCGATTCGTAGTAGAATCATATTTATATAGTTAAATTTAATTATTTAATAAATGCGTTTTTTTCATGTTTCTGCTCTTTGAAAAAATATATGTAATAATAGATACATATAGGAATAGAAGAGGTTTCAAAAGAGAAATGGTAAAAAAGGGTGAATCATGTTGCTGTCATGAGAAAAAAGGAAGCAGCGTTTGAGGAGGGAGATGAACTCAATAATTTTATATTTGTATCAGGAGAGAAAAACAAAAGTGACTGTAAACAGTAAATTGGAAATTTTAAATATTCTAATAGATTTTAATAGGAGAAAATTGCGAAATTGTTGATTCCATCTATTTGTTTCCCCAACAAGCAACACGTCGTATCAATATGAATGAAGCGTTCTGCTAAGGGGGCATACAAAGATTGCCAAAATCATTTGCACTTTCCTTTACCAACATTTTATGCACACTTTTCGCAATTCCATTTTTATTCATCATTTTATTTAATTTTTAATTTGACTAATGAAATAATATATAAATATTTTGTCGGTAGGCACAGCGCAAGGCAGACAATTGGTGAGTACACATAAAAGGAGAGAGCGGAATACATAAAACTTTGAACGATTAAAGGACTATTTTGTGCGAATTAAATAAAAAATGGAGGACCAAGAAATATTGGAGCAAATTTTGGAACACAGACAACAACAGAGCTACGTCATTGATAATATGAATGCTGTTGCCGGTTGTGGAGACGTTGGCAGTGGTAGTGGTGATATATCTGTAGCTAAGTACGACGAACAACTTCAAACAGAAGACCATGACGTTGGCGATGATGACGAATTAAAGTATGTTAAAGAAGTGCAACAGAGCGAAAAACACCAGACTTGTGGCAAAGTCTTCGATGGTGATGGTGAATATAACAGCAATGAGTTGGCAGAAAATGAAGAAGCAAAATACAAACATGTAACTGGTGGTAATGGCAGTGCTGAAGAAATGGGAAATGTAAAAGAAATTTCCGAGTGCTCATTGGATTCACTTCCTATAACGTATTCCAACGGACATGAGATAAACAAAGAAATAGGAGTTGTCAACATCCACTCTAACAATTTGCTTTCGTCGGTATCCTTAGAGCAAAATCAGGGCGATTCCAATGAGCAAAAGGAAACCGTGGACGACGAGGAGGGAATTTCATCATATTCGAATGGAACAAGTTCTCTTAGCGAAAACGCAGCACACAATGCTCTAGGCGACTTCAAATTACTTACAACGGAAAATCAAAATAAGGAGGAAAGCATTTGTTTGGAGGAGGCTAGCCACCCACATACTACGGAGCAAGGTACGGATCAAGCTCTATTTCTACTTAATCCCGACGCAAAGGAATTTGTACCAACATCCCCAACATCTCCAACTTTGCCAAATATTCCAAAATTGCAAAATGATCATTTTGGTGATGATTTATATGAACATCATTCTGCATTGGCTATTCCCCGACGTATAATAAATGAAGACGACTTTGTAGCTCAGAGCCCAAGAAAAGGTATTTGCGGTAGCATGGAGGCAATTGCTGTTCCACCAGAGCAAGAATTTGATGAAGAAGCAGACAAGCGACCTCATGAACTAGCACAAGACAACATTGATCCATTTGATATTGAGGCTGATAGTCATGCGAAATTGGCTGTGATGGCAAGCGAGGAGATTTGTGACAACGCTGCTATTAAACCCAATGAAGCTTCGACTGATGATGAGAAAATTAATGTAATTGATCATGGACCAGAGACATCTGTCGACCTATGTGTAGACATATCAAACATAAAATATGATGATCCAGCTACAACAGACAATGACGTCATGAAACAATCCATATATATTTCCAATGATGATCCCATTGAAGATGTTTTAAACAGTGTTCAGCTAATACCTGAAATTGATAGCATTAACAATTCTTTTATAGAAGACTTGAATTCCAGTGAATCGGCTGGCGATAAGGAGCAGTTGCAAGTGGAGGAAAAGGAACTTGTTTCCAAATCCCCTTCAACTGAAGAAATGAATACACATGCGTTTCCTACTTCATCGAACAATGATTTTTCTATAAATACTTTGCTTTTTGACTCAACTGCAATGCAAGGCTCGATTTATGTGGAATCGGAATCGCAAAAAGAAGATCACAACCAGGAACCAAAAAATATTGAGGACCACTTTTCACAGGTATATATTAAATATTTTTAATCGGGCATGCTTATATTTTAATAACCTTAAGGCCAATGTCGTTCCATTTTTATTTAAGTAATAGTTTTACGTGAACCCGAAGTTTATTACTGAATTTGAAATATAATACACCATCGATATGCGTTCTAAGCTTTTATCGCTTCTATAAAGATTTGAAAATGAATTCGCAGTCGATTGCAATTTACCAGTACCCGCATATTCGTAAGAGCTAGCATTTAAGTTATTTCCTATTATATTACTAAAAAAAGCAAACTGGCTTTCCAGGGTCATTTTTTATTTAATTTGAACGCGCCACCGCCTTTAAAGAAGCAACTCTTGTTTTTAAAATGTACAAAGTTTCTGCTTCGTAGAAGTTTTGTTCATTTAGCAAGTAATACTTTTTTCGGCTGAAGTGGTTTATGTCATTAAATATTAATATACTAAGGGATTTGTTATTTTGGTCAACATCTTGCTGTTGTAGCCATATTTTCATGTATACATATTTCTTATATATGTATATAAAAATCGATTTGTGTAAGTTTCTTTTTCAAATTTACCGTATGGGCTCAAAGGGTTGAACCGATGTTCTTGCAGTTGTCACAGTTGAGAATTATCCACGCTTGTCACTAACTTGGCACACAAAGATGTTGAAAAAAAATTCCAGGCAATATCACAATTTAATCTAATAGGTGTCCCCGTACTAGAGGTAACGTGCCACTTGGCTGATCAATGTTTAAATAATAATTTTCTTGAAAGTGATTTAACATTTTAAAATTATTAAAATTTAGCATTTAATTATATTAGTACAATAGAAAGCTACACATTTGTCTTTTATGAGGTTTAATTAAAAAAAAACGTTTGATTTTATTTACTATTTTCTCATAGATAAAGAAATAAAATCATGACAATCGAAGATCGAAGTTCCCAAAAATTCAATGCAAGAGGAATAGCATAAACGATTTTTTAAATGTGCAATATACAAAAATTAAGAGTCTGATTGTGACAATAGACGTATTTACCAAAACTCTTCATTCGGTTATAGTCAGAGCTGAATTTTGTACTGCTTGCCAATACACTATTTATAGGCCGGTCTTAATCTTTCGATCCCTTCAAAATGTGGTTTTCTTTGCGAATATCTTAGTATTATGGTGATAGTTTTGTTGAAGAGCTTCAGTATTTTGATGAAATTTTTTCTTTTGCGCTCATATTAATTTGCTCTCAAAATATTCATTTGATTCAACAGGTTATTGTTTGTGTCGGTCAATTGGTTTCAAGTGACTTTTATTTCCATAAAATTTTACGCAAACAAATTTAAAAAATTAAGCAACTATAAATGTTAAGTATTTCAAAAAAATAAAATCTTGATCACTTTTTACGACGAGCCATCTACATTCTGCTTAAATGATGCCGCTTATTTCTCCTCTGAACATTATTAAAATCGATCGAAACCCCGTTTTTGATGGAAAGGATGTCCGATAAAAATTGCATCTAACTATTGCCATATGCGGCTATAATTTGCATCACAAGTCCTAAAGTTTTCGTAATTTATTGGAGATAAAATAAGAAAATCAGAAGTACAAGAGATTTCCACGTTATTGCAGTTATCTTTTTTCTTTGTTTGCACACTAGTTTTGACTAGGTAGATGACATAAATAAATAAATGATGTAAAATGACCTAGCGACAACCGTAAGTGTAATATAAAACTTGCTCTATTGATAAAAGTCAGCTGACTAAAATTATTTTAACACATTTCCTTACATAAGGCGGTGTTAGGATCGTTTCATTTATAACCTATCAAAAATAATTGGGGTTTTCATGCTATAAAAAGCCGAAACTAACCGACAAGTCATATAAAAATTAAAAAGGTCAAATAAACCATCAACAGCAATTTTTTCTTTAAAAATTGTTGTTAAAAAATTTTTAAAGTCAATATAAATGCTCTAAATTATAAATGTATATGAAATTTCATCCAAATTGGACAAGGAAATCGATGATCAAGAGTAATGGGTTAAAATTTTGTATCTAAAAATATTTATTGAAAATTGTCTATAGAAAACATTTAAGAATTTTTTTTCGTTTGGAAAGATGTTATTGAAGTTTATCGAAAACTTTCTTTTAGGAAAAATAATTTCGAGGATGCCCGTGCAATATTTTGTCTTTAGACAATATTTCATTAAAGTTCATAAAATAATGGCTTTATAAAATAATGACGAGGGAGGCTGGCAAAAATTTTTCTTTAGAAAATTTTTCAGTGAAATATAGTTTTTAGAAAAAAAAAATCATTAAAATGTAGTCTTTAGAAAAATTTTTATTAAAATTTTGTCCCTAGAAAAAAATGTGATAAAGCTTTGTCTTTAGAAACATTTTTATTAAATAGGAAAAACTGTGATGAAGCTTTGTCTTTCATTAAAATTTGTTTTAGAAAAAATGTCATTAAAATTTTGTACTTAAGAAAAATTATTTTAATGGGTTCCTGGTCTGATTAAAATTATGTTTCTGAAGAATATTATAAATATGAAATTTTACCTGTTTCTCTTTCGAGACGAGCACAATGACGCGTTTCGTCTTTTGTTAGAAGACTTTTCAACCAAATTAGGTGTGATGGCTTCAAGGGCCGTGCTTTGGTACGTTGTATTTGAATTGTATTTATTACGAAAACGCCTTTATGATACAAATACCACATTAACCACGCTCAAAAACCCTTCTATTAGCTGTATTTTTCTCAATGCATGTGTTTTCGTGTAGTGGCATATTTTTTTTTTTTTGAAACAATTACACATTTTTAAAGTTTTTAAGTTTTACTAAAATTTGATGTTTAAAGTTCCCACATTGTACTTATAGAGTAGGTGTAGGGTATTATACAGTCGGCACAGCTCGACTTTTAAATTTCCTAACCGGTTTATTTTTTGCTTTAGTTCTTTGTTTACACTTCTTGTGCTTTTTAAAAATGTAGTGTTGTCTATTTTGGTCCAATCTACTAATATATTGGTTGTTATTTTTGTTGTTGTTGAAGCAGTGTGTTGTACACTGAGGAGAAATGTTGACCAACCAAAACCACCCATGATACGAAATTCCCGGATCTTGTCCAAAGAATGGCAACAGCTGTATGTAAATTTGCCCATGAATATACCATTTAGAAACAACTTTTTATTTGCGGCTTATTAACTATCCCGGCACCGGAAAGCTGTGTGCACCACACAAGTTGAGGACCGGCGAAATACCGTGCGCGTACGCAACCGCAGGTTGCGTATAGTGGAATGCTCCATACGGAGTAGCTGCAACGGCAGTCGCGGACAATCAGCGGTATTGAGCGGAGAGTCTTAGTGAGAGGCCGGGTGGCGCCGGCTTTTGCACAAATGATGAGTGCCTATGACGCTCGATATGACAAGGCGAGTTTTTGGTGTAAATAACCAATGGCCACTCTGTTCCCGCGACGATCGGTCCTTTGGACCGGAACGAGGTTGCTCACCTATAGGAGCTTGAGGAGGATCGCCACCTCCACATGAACAAGTTGTTACAACAACACCAAAATGAAAGACAAGATTAAAATCGAAAAAATCAACTATATAAATCTTTGACAATGTTAGTAAATATGAATTTTTATTTATTTAAAACTAGCTGAACCGGACCCGCGCCGATGAGCCTTCTTTCACTCCCTAATATTTTTTATTTTAGCCCTATTTGATTTTGTTGTATCCACATGTGGTTTCGGGAATAAATCGTACTGGCCTCCATTATCCGGTATACGTAATTTGTCTTATGTTTTAAGCGCTAAGCAAAAAGGCCCTCGTGCCACATAGGTAATGTATAAAGCGTTGAAATAGGAATTCAAGTTATTTAAATTAAGAAAGAAACTTCTTGTGGATATTTCAATTCTAAACTGAGACTCTCCACTCGATACCGCGGATTGTCCGCGACTGAAGCTACTGCGTGTGGACCGTTCCACTACCCGCAACCGGTGGACGCGCCCGGTAGCTCCCTGCTAAGCTTCTCGTTATAACGAAGAACACCACACAGATTGGAGCTCAAAGTTACAGCCTTGTGTGATGCTCATAGTTATCCCGTGCCGGGGGCTTCTTGTTGTTGTAGCAGTATGTTGTTCACTGAGGCGGCAGCCCTTGCCGATGAAGAAATACATCGGGTCAATCTGGTACGTACAACCGGCTGCCTTGGGGTTGCCGGGGGTTTGTATTGGCCTCTAGCTTTACTTCTTTCGGCAATGAATTAAAAAGCTGCAATCCTTTGCAGAATAGTGTCTTCTTTAACGCTGTTGTTGTTGCCCTTGACAGTCTGAAATTTCCATCATTGCGTAAGAAATATGGTTATGCATTACCAACATATTAGGTTTGGTCTCTGCGATAGTCTGGTGCAATTTCGATTTTTATTTTGTGTACTAATTTTAATGTGTTTAGGGCCAGCCTTTGTTTTATTGTTAACCATTTTTAGGTATGCAACATATTATTTATTGGTGTTAACCTGTGAAATAGTTCGTATTGCTTTATTTTGCAGTTGAAATTTTTTGAGGAAATTTGTTTGGGAGTTTGAGGATCTCTCTCAAAAGTAACTGAAGCGCCAGCCCTTGCCGATGAAGAACTTCATACCATATGTTTTATATGTTTACCTACCTATAAAGACGTCGCCTTATTAACACACAAAGTTTAATTTTAAGTTATAATGTAGTCGGCACCGCATATCTTCTGCCTTTCCTAACTTGTTTCTATTACTTTCGCGGTCCTTCACCAGGGGCGATTCAGTGTCAATCTCGGTACATTGACTTGTCTATAGTGGTGATCGGGAACTCTTTACATTGGATGAAGAATTCCAGAATGTATTTAGCCTTTCTAACCTTGTGTTCTTGGTTCAAGGGTTATAACGATTGGTCCGAAACAAAATCTTTTTTATTTAAGCTATGTGCGTGAGCACTATATGGAGTGTTGTTACGTTATCTATTTTTATTCATTTTGTACTTCAAATCCAACAAGACCAATAAAATATAATACAATAACAAAATAAAGCTTGAAAAATTATGCTAAAGCTCAAGGTATAGATTCATACAAATAATTTCAATGAATCCAAAATTTGGCTCCCAAAAAAAAAAAAAAAACAAATAAATAAACAACAACAAATAACAAATAAGTAAAAAACGTTATAGAAGACCAAATCATTGTAAGCAATACGTACTATATCGGCCAACACGACTTGATGCATGTTTATCACTATTCTGAATTCTTTCCATTTCTAATTAATTCAACACAAAGGAAAATGGATTTGTATGTTTGAAAACATAACAACAGTAATAAAAATTTAATGCAAAAAAATACCTTTAAATTCAATTTTAACGCGGGTTTCATTCTTACTTAAACACGCGAGTATATATTCGCAAAAAATATTTCTAAAAGCTTCACTTAATATTAAATACATCGCAAATTTGAGGCATTATTTCGTATGAATTAAAAGCCGAATTTTAAAATAAACAAGGCCCAATAAGCGGTAAAGGGAAACTAATATTTTGCTCCCCGTATGAAGAAACTCCCCATCAGCTAGTATACTTAACAAATTTAAAAAATATAATAAAAAATAAATAGTTACTGAATACATTATATGAAATCAGTTAATTATTTAAAAAAACAGGCCATTAAAATACTTCTTAAAGAAGAAAAAACTATGTTTTAGTGACGGATAATAAACAAAGTGCAATATCATGGCAGCCGGTTGTACGTACCGGATTGACCTGATGGAATCCTTCATCGGCAAGGGCTGCCGCCTCAGTGCACAATAGACTGCTACAACAATAACTACAAATAAAAAAAATAAGTAGCTACTGAATACATTAAACAGGCCATTAATATACTTCTGAAAGAAGAAAAAACTAAATATGTTTTAATAACGGATTACAAAGTGCAATATCATGGCAGCCGGCTGTACGTACCGGATTGACCTGATGGAATCCTTCATCGACTAGGGCTGCCGCCTCGGTGCACAATAGACTGCTACAACAATAACTACAAATAAAAAAAATAAGTAGCTACTGAATACACTAAACAGGCCATTAAAATACTTGTGAAAGAAGAAAAAACTAAATATGTTTTAATAACGGATAACAAAGTGCAATATCATGGCAGTCGGTTGTACGTACCGGATTGACCCGATGGAATCCTTCATCAGCAAGGGCTGCCGCCTCGGTGCACAATACACTGGTACAACAACAACTACAAATAAAAAAGAAATAGCTACTGAATACATTATATGAAATCAGTTAATCCTTAAAAAAAAGAATTCTTTAAAAAGAAGTCCATTAAAATACTGCTGAAAGAAGAAAAAAAATAAATACGTTTTAGTAACAGATAACAAACAAAGTGCCTCACGAAGCAATCATCAAAAACAATAATTGGATTTAAAGTGATAGCAGTATTTTCTGTTGTTGAATTAATGCAGGCAAACTGCTATGAACTTATGAATGCCTAATAAAAGTGAAATCAGGATAACGGTCGAACGAATAAATGTAAATATGCCATATCAATTCAGATTTGGACATAGCTTCCATATAAGGTGGTCCTTCGATTTGACTTCTTAAGCCCCTAGAGGCTCAATGTTTGTGTAGTACGTTTAAGTCTATCAATACCTACACCAAGTTTCTCCCAGCACCGCAAATAGATATAGCCTCTTAAAACCCGATACTCGGATTTGACTTCTTGAGGCCCTAGAAAACCCAATTTTAAATTGGGCTGAAAAATTAAAAACATTTTGATTGTTATGCATCTCTGCAATCTGCGGAGAATATGGATAGCATCGCTGTTGTTTTTTTTTCTACTTTTTATAATTCTTCACCTATGCGCATTCAAGATGGATTGCCAACCAATGGACGCCCAAGATAACTCCCAGCTAAGCTTCTCGTGATAACGTCGAACACCACACAGAGCGATGTCATTTGTTTCTACACTTTTCTAGAAGGAAACACATCGTACTGAACTCTTAGTATTAGCAGTTTTGTGATACTAAGAGTTCAATCCTAAGAGATTTGGCCTTTCAAAAATGCGCTGGTTTGAGCCAATGTGTAACATCTCTCATTATTGCTAAGAACTTAAATACTTCATGTCTTAAAACAAAAGTTTAGAGATAAGGGAATGATGCGACTTTAGGCTTTTTAAATATTCATAGTTAGTAGTACTGTGTTAATGCTTCCGAAACATATGCTGCAGCGGGGACTGAATTGATTATGGATTTGCTTTTGGCTCTAATACTTAAATTTGGTGTTGTCCATTTTTTCTTACATCTTGTTCTGCGGTTGGAGGTAGATACCACAGTACAGACAGTTGATGTCATCGGCCGTCTTTTGTATTTATTTCTAGAAACTTGTGTTTTCTGTTGCTTCCGATGTGTCATGCAAGTAATTCAACACAAATGTGTGTGTGTGTGTGTATATGTGTGAACGTATGTACAAAGCTCCATAATCGTGGGGATGGTAATACCGAAAGAAGACATAACAAAGCGATGACTAACTGCACGCTTTTTAACAAAAATATTTGAAATTGCACTTCAAATTTATTTTTAACCAAAGGTATACCCCATATAATAATGGCCTTATATTTATTTTAATTTTTAACGCAACAACACATTACGAGTAAGATTTAGTGAAGTTTTTACGTATCAAAAAGTTTGCTTTTTGCTGGCTTGTTTTTGCATTGAAATCATAATACCAAAATTAGATGGAAAGAATTTTTATACTATTTTCTTATTTATTGCATACGTGCAAAATATCTTGTTTCAATTTAAAACTCATAGATGATGTTTTACATCTATGTGTCTTATACGTTTTAATTAAGAAATCGCGCAGATTATTGTGAGTAGTGGTTTGTCGTAAGCACCTCATGTACAAAAAATGAAATTGAAATATAGAATGGATAATGACTAATTCGACATGAAGAGAAAACTGACTCATGTCAATGGTTTACTGTGCAATTATATGGATAGCTATGTGTTTTCTAAATATAACCAATAGCAGTGCGAAGCGAACATTAAATACAAAAAGTCATTAACCCCTTACAAAGTAAATTTCATACTCCAAAAGTATATAATAGAATGAATGGGAAAGGCTTTAAGAATTGCAAACGGCATATAGATAGTTTTGCTTTATGTTTTGTGAAAGTTTTAAAAATTTTCGATGGCGTTTGCTTCCCTTATAAAAACTATATAATAATTTTTCCAACTCAAACACTAACGCACATTCAAAAGCGAAGTAAACGAATGCGTTGTATGTATTTTTGCGTTTGTCCCAAGTAACGTTTTAAGTCCGTATAATATTAAAAACTAAGGCAAAGTATAAAACACAGACATCTAAAATATCAGTATAGAAATATCCTGATTAAAAAAGTTGGATACGAAATATGGTTATATAAAATTGGATCCAATTATATCAATTTAGATCTAATTTGATACTATCTGGTACAATTTTATCCCAGATACAATCTGATTCAATTCGATATAATTACACCAAATAAGACATCTCTTATATAAAAATGAAATTGTTGCGCTTAATTTCTTTAACAACCAACTTTTCCCCATAGCACTATTTTCAAGAAGTTCAGGTCTCGGAGATGAGTGCACCGATTTAAGCATGCCTCCTTATGTTACCCCAAAAATATGAATATGGTATAAAATGTTGGTGTCAAATAACTTGGGGGGACGCCCAATTGGTACAATATGGGTATCAAAAGAAAGGTATTTAAGTAGAGTACGAGCTTGGCATTAAAAGTTCACTATAAGTGTCAGAGAGGTCCCCACCCTAAAAACATCACCCAACGGGACACTTTTACCGCTTTGTGCAATATTTGTATCAAATGAAAAGTATTTAAAAATAGAGTACAAATCTGACATCAAAATTTATTCCTACTCATGAAGAACGATCCGGATAGAATAGGACAGCAATAAAAGGCTGTTGTTGAAGCAGTTTGTTGGGTTCCATCTTTCGTCTGCTTGATTCTGTTGAGTGTCCTGATCCAGGAACTCTGCAACTATAATGGGGTGCGTTGCCACAAACGGAATACACATCTTGCACGTCCGCATCAATCCTTGGTCTGTAGGAATTGAGGCGGCTGCATCTGCCGGATCGTAATTGAGCCAGAACTAATCTGGTTTGCCGGGTGAGGTCAATTTCTTCAGGTGCAACTGGATGTATTTGTTCTACAAGGACTAAAAGGTCTTTGGTAGTAGAGTACACGTTGTACCCTCAAATTAAGATAGACACAAGAGGACCTGCGGGTCTTTAAAAATATGGTATACCAAGTGGTAGCTTTAAAATATGATTTTGAATGAACAAAAAAACAATACAAAAAAATAATTAGTGTCGATCTGAACGACACCTGTAGCCCTGAATATCTTGATAGCCACCTTCAAAATGATTGACAATATGGGGCTTAAACAAATTCGTACTCTAGCACGATTCTAATATCATTTCAAAATCCGCCCCTAAACTCCCTTCAAACGGCCTCTATAGCAATAAATAATAGGTATTTCATAGTAGAAAACGAATTTGGTATTCAATTCTGTGGCCAAGCGTTCGGGGGTCGTCTTACCCCATAAACTCCCCCTAAACCAATGACAATTGGGACTAAAATAAGAGAATATTGAGAGTAGGGCAGGATATAAACGCGTGGGTGGCCGCCCCACACTACATACCCCTCAAACTGAACATATTTGTGGATTATGGCAAAAAGGGGCTTAAATCGGACATCTGTTTTATGGCTATACGGCGGATGACTCATCAAATCGATGTTTTAAGTGCTGAAAAGTTCAGTTTGAGCCGATGTGTGAGAACTCGCATTGTCGTGGTAAAAAGTTATCCGTCTTCGACGTTTGGTTTCCTGTTTTCTTGGAAGACAACTGGCAAACAAATGGCTGTTTTCCACTCAGAATTGACTGTTCTGCGTTGTTATAGTAGTACAATTGCGATATGTCCAGTTTTTCCACGATTCATAGACGTACCTCGAAGCACCGCAATCGTATTTTTGGAGCATTTCTTTCGACCAATCGACAAGAGCCTTTTTTTGAGCGATTGGCAAATTGTGTGGGATCCAACGCGATCAATTTTTTTGACGGCCAAATGTTCATGCAATATTGAATCTATGTTGGCTGGTCTCACTAATGCTTATAGTTGTCTCAATCGCACGATAGGTCACATTACGATCTGCAATATCCGTTGGCGCACAGCATCAATGGTTTTTGGAACAACAACTGATTTTGGACGACCTTCACGAAATTCGTCTTGGAGTGAACTAAGACCTCGGTCAATTCACCATTATATCGATAAAGACTGGGCCTTGATGGAGCTTCATCGCCAAAAATTGAATTATGTTCATCGATGCACTGTTGTTGAATTAATCCACGTCGAAAGTTGTAAAAAATAATCGCACGAAAATGGTCACGATTTAATCCCATTTTTTGGACGGATGAATCTTTTAAGTTACTGTAAACAACACAAATAGCGCTCGTATGTCGGAACGTTCTGCCAAATATTCATGCAATATTGAATCTATGTTGGCTGGTCCCACTAATGCCTATAGTTGTCTCAATCTCGTGATAGGTCACATTACGATCTTGCAATATCAGTTGGCGCACAGCATCAATAGTTTTTGGAACAACAACTGATTTTGGACGACCTTTTACTAAATTCGTCTTTGAGTGAACTAAGACCTCGGTCAGTTCACCATACCATCGATAAAGACTGGGCCCTGATGGAGTTTCATCGCCAAAAATTGTATTAAGTTCATTGATGCACTGTTGTTGAATTAATCCACGAAAATGGTCACGATTTAATTCTATTTTTTGAACGAGATGAATCTTTTAAATTACTGCAAACAACACAAATAGCGCTCGTATGTCGAAACGTTCTGAGTATGTATAACTTAAAAAATGTCAAGCTTTACGATAGAGTTATCAGTTGGCAGATTGCAACACAAGGGTTGTCCAATTACAATGTATAAAAGGCAATCTTTGTACCGACTCTACTTCCAAAAACCACCAATGTAGTTTTTGGGAGTAGAGCATGAATCTGATATCCAATTTCAGTGCAAAGGTTTGGCTACTCCAATCCACCACCAAAACCAAGAGGATAAAGTATATTTAACATCCTAACTTTAATGGACATGACGGCTGAAAATTTCTGATATTTTAATCCAATTTGATATTTCACGACCAATAGCATTTTTGTGTTGAAATTCCGGTGGCATTACAACACTGTGCTCAAATACAAATACCCGGCAAGGAATAGTTGTGAGTATTACACAAACTGAAACATTGAGGTTCGATCTGTGTGGTGTTCATTGCTGTCACGAGAAGACTGGCTGCGAGCTACCGTCCACAGGTTGCGGATAGTGGAATGCTCCATCCGGAGTAGCTGTAACTGCAGTCGCGGACAATCAACGGTATCGAGCGGAGAGTCTCAGTGAGAGGTCGGGTGGCACCGGCTCTTGCACAAATACTGAGTGCTTACGATGCTCGATATGACAAGGCGAGTTATTGGCGTCTTTAAATAACCAATGGCCACACTGTTTCCGCGACGATCAGTTCTTTGGACCTACAGTAGCTTAACGAGGATCGCCACCTCCACATGAAAATGTGGTTACAACAACAACTAAGCAATAAGCCCGGCACGGGGTAAGTGTGAGCACCACACAATTTGTGTGGTGTTCAACAACAACAACTAACCAATAAGCAGAACGATTATAATCAACAATAGGTGATTAATATCCGTGCGACTTAAGGCATTTCGCAGCCTCACAATCTTGCCGAATTCGTCAACTTTGCGTGTTTCCGACGCGATTCGCTCTGCTGTTGAGGGTAATTGCTGCATTTGTCTTATGACAAAATCGCCATATTCTTCTCAGATCTTGTCAATTTTACTCGTATCAATTTCTCTTGAACAGAAATTAGCATTGGTATTAGACCCATGGATCGATTCTGGATTGGAAACCAACTTTAGTTGAGTTGCATCGGGCGATTTTTTTCAGAAATTTTCATTTGTGTTTTGAATTGCATGTTTTTTCAATTTACTTAATATTTGAACGTTCAAAACACTGATATTTAATGGAGCTGAGAAAATTTCCAATTTTGTACTAATTTTTCATGGTTTTGTCTCCTGCTAACACAAAGATCCATAATCGACATCTTATTAGTATCCCCATAGTTAAAATCAAAATTCGACAAATAATTCGCAACATTTGCCATTCACACATACACAACGTTTAAAGGCTCTGAATCAATGGCTTATGATCCGTTATCAATGTGAAATATCTTGCATAAAAATAAAGAAAAAAATTTTGTCCCGCCCATATAATAGCCAGAGAGAACCTCCTTATCATTTTGTGGGCATTTCAGTTCAGTGGCCGACAATGTCCGGCTAGCTTAGCTATCGGCTTCTCTTTACCATCTTCCAATACACTGCACCGAGAACTGCCTTACTTCCATCTCTTGCAAGAAATGGAGGCAACAGAGGGTCATATGTTAGCAACAGATGATCTGAAATCAAAGCATACTTCAAATCCCTATATACCGTATCAGCAGTTCAATGAAATGGATTCGTAGAGAGCACCTCTCTCAATGCTCTAGCTTTCGATGGCGAATTGGGAATAAAGGAGCCATAGTAAGTAGTCAGAGAGAACCTCCTTATCATTTTGTGGGCATTTCAGTTCAGTGGCCGACAATGTCCGGCTAGCTTAGCTATCGGTTTCTCTTTACCATCTTCCAATACACTGCACCGAGAACTGCCTTGCTTCCATCTCTTGCAAGAAATGGAGGCAACAGAGGGTCATATGTTAGCAACAGATGATCTGAAATCAAAGCATACTTCAAATCCCTAATTACCGTATCAGCAGTTCAATGAAATGGATTCGTAGAGAGCACCTCTCTCAATGCTCTAGCTTTCGATGGCGAATTGGGAAAAAAGGAGCCATAGTAAGTAGTCTTTCCAAGAAAAAGTTGAAACTCATCGCGCGTTTCAGGTTTCGGTGCATCCTAATAGCTTGAATATGCAAATTCGACTTGCATATACCTTCCCCGTCAATTCGATTTCCTAAACATTTTACTGAAGATACTGCAAATATACACTAAGACGGATTAAGACTAAGTCCCTTCTTTCTCAAGAAGGGTGCATCCTTAATAGCTTGAATATGCAATCAATTCGATTTCCTAAAAATTTTACTGAAGATACTGCAAATATACACTAAGATGGATTAAGACTAAGTCCCTTCTTTCGCAAATGTTTCGACGTCATTTTGAGCGCAATCAAACGTATACAACCCTCAAAGGGCGAATTAATCCAAGTTCGTCCACAATTTGTAAGTGCGAATAAGCATCAATAATGTTAATGTTGTAGCAGTTCTTGCCGGCTGCCATGTCCAATAGATGAACATCTTGACTCCTTTTCTCTTGTTGAAAAACAATTTCGGTTTCGAATTGGATGTTCACCTATAATAATTCTAGGATTGACAGTTGGTTTGTAGTTGCCTGTGATTCTAATCTTGCGATTTTTTTACCACTACATGTGTTGTTGAACCCCATTCGGAAAATTATGACACTTATTGTCAGCAAAAGTGTGCGAGCCGTTTACGACACGCTTGTTGAATCCTATTTAAAGCGTTTGTTTTTACTCAACAATAAACGGCGTGCCAGAGATGGTCCGTAAGACGATTTTTTAGGTTTCCGACTGTCAAAAAGTTGTAAAAGTCGAAAACGTCGTATACTTGTATAAAACGTAGAAAAAGTCGCAAACGTCATAAACCTTAATAACTCAGTGTAAAAGTTTGATTTTTAACAAATATTATTGTCACTTATTTGTTGTATATAGAAGAGTTTATATGTAAAAAAATTTCGCAATAAAAGAAATATTAAGTTTTTTTTTTTAATTTTTGCATTTACATTTTTCACATAATAAATTGGAAATATACGCAAATTTCAAGTCAATTTATAAAGTAACGTTTAAGGATTTTTTTGTGAAGCAAAAAATCAATAAATTATTAGTTTTCATCAATTATATTTAGAAATTGCAATTATTTTGTATCCTTTTGCAAAATTATTTGCTTCTCCCGTTTTAATTTGCTTTTTGAAAGCTGTTGTAAACGACATATGTTAAAAATGCATGACATCTGAGGAAGTGTCAAGTGAAATGGTACATGGAGTGTTAATACTTATGCCAAAATTTTTAGTTAATCAGATCAAAAATTCGACATATTTTCGTTCGAATTTTTTTTTCTGTCAGAAACCTAGTTTTTTGGCTAGGTTTACGACGTTTTCGACGTATGTAATATACGTCGGAAACGTATGTCATATACGTCACTGTTTCTGACATGCCATCTCAGCGGCGTGCGAAGCCTCTAGCCTTATAGCAAAATCATAAGCTCCATTAAAAGTGGTAGGCTTTTTTATTCCTTCAAAATTTTGTCTAATAATTCACAATAATCACAATTTGTGTAATAATTCACAATAATCACAATGCGCTGCCGATTGCCGAAGACGTACTGTATAGGCCGATATAATTTCATTCTTCGATTATACTGCGACACTTAATTCTTCCTGCGCATTTATTCTTTTTACCATCAAAATACAATATCACTAGGCGACCTAGGACTGACCAGGATTCTAAGAGTATCATTAAGTTCATTAATATAAAATGCTTTTATTCGCTCGTTGGTACACGTCTCAATTTGAATGTCCTTTCCACATCGTTCGAAATTATCTCTCACCAATGTTATATCTGTTCTCTTATAAGGCGAAATGGATACAGCTGGATTTCCTGTTCTTGACCCATCGCCGGCGAGGCGACTACTTGTGCCCATGCGGCACCAACAGACTGATGTTGTCGTTGTTGACTCTCCGCTCGATACCGCTGATTATTCGCGACTGCCGTTGCAGCTACTCCATATGAAGCATACCACAATCCGCAACCTGTGGACTCGCCCGGTAGTTCGCAGCTAAGCTTCTCGTGACAGCCGTGAACAACACACAGATTGGACCTCAATGGTCCAGCCCAGAGACCATTGAGGTCCAATCTGTGTGTATTGTGTAATATTGTCCTTATTAACTCTATGTTTTAAATCTTCTTAATAAGTAAGATTTGTTTAGTTAAAATTAAACTACTAAAAGCCAAATAAAAACTTCACCCCAGAGAGGTGTCGAACGGCGGGAGGTTCCTTATCATTGAGCTTAAAACTTGAATCGGACAGCACTCATTGATATGTAAGAAGTTTGCCCCTGTTCCTTAGTGGAATGTTCATGACGAAATTTGCATTTGCAGGAATACAAATATGTTACTCTTTTTTCTGTTTACTCACCCGCACTTGATTTCGTTGAAAAAATAACAATACAAACTTCAAAAGAATATTTGTAAAGGGTGATTTTTTTGAGGTTAGGATTTTCATGCATTAGTATTTGACAGATCACGTGGGATTTCAGACATGGTGTCAAAGAGAAAGATGCTCAGTATGCTTTGACATTTCATCATGAATAGACTTACTAACGAGCAACGCTTGCAAATCATTGAATTTTATTACCAAAATCAGTGTTCGGTTCGAAATGTGTTCATTCACCGTAACGTTGCGTCCAACAGCATCTTTGAAAAAATACGGTCCAATGATTCCACCAGCGTACAAACCACACCAAACAGTGCATTTTTCGGGATGCATGGGCAGTTCTTGGACGGCTTCTGGTTGCTCTTCACTCCAAATGCGGCAATTTTGCTTATTTACGTAGCCATTCAACCAGAAATGAGCCTCATCGCTGAACAAAATTTGTCAAAATTTGAACACATTTCGAACCGAACACTGATTTTGGTAATAAAATTCAATGATTTGCAAGCGTTGCTCGTTAGTAAGTCTATTCATGATGAAATGTCAAAGCATACTGAGCATCTTTCTCTTTGACACCATGTCTGAAATCCCACGTGATCTGTCAAATACTAATGCATGAAAATCCTAACCTCAAAAAAATCACCCTTTACTTACTGAATGTTGAAAAACGGACAAACCGTTGCGTACAGATAAAACTATGAACCACTTGGATGGCCACCAGCGTACAAACCACACCAAACAGTGCATTTTTCGGGATGCATGGGCAGTTCTTGGACGGCTTCTGGTTGCTCTTCACTCCAAATGCGGCAATTTTGCTTATTTACGTAGCCATTCAACCAGAAATGAGCCTCATCGCTGAACAAAATTTGTCAAAATTTGAACACATTTCGAACCGAACACTGATTTTGGTAATAAAATTCAATGATTTGCAAGCGTTGCTCGTTAGTAAGTCTATTCATGATGAAATGTCAAAGCATACTGAGCAACTTTCTCTTTGACACCATGTCTGAAATCCCACGTGATCTGTCAAATACTAATGCATGAAAATCCTAACCTCAAAAAAATCACCCTTTACTTACTGAATGTTGAAAAACGGACAAACCGTTGCGTACAGATAAAACTATGAACCACTTGGATGGCGCAAAAATGTTTTTGCACGTATTTGTATTAAGGGTTCACTTGATATAGAAAAATTTGTTATAAAAGTTATTATTCGAAAAATTTAAAATTTGTTATCAATTTTCGTTTTTCTTTTACAGATAAAGGAAATTGCACCAACACACATTACAACTGTCGCGGACATAGAATCACTCAAAGATAATTCTATTGCCGTTGATGATAAGTGCGATGTTATTAATAATCCAGAACATTTTGCTAACATTAATTATGAGCCTAAGCAGGAGCATGTGGAGAATGTAAAATGTGAAGGCAACGAATTGGAAATTGGGGATTTTCTATCCGAACCGATTGATGAAAATATACCTGCATTATCTGACACGCTTTTAAACGCCGAACTAGGAGAAAATGCCGTTGATAAATGCGTAGAAAATCCTGTACGCGGTACAGAAGTAGTAAATGAAACAATAACAGATGTTAAAGTTTCATGTGAAATACATATATCAGAAGAAATGGCGGACGAATTGCTTAAAGTGTCAGATGGAAACCCGGAACATAATGACGTAAATATTCAAACTATTAACTTTACTAATGATGAGAGTAAACCTGAAGCTATAGACGATGCCTCATCAACTGTTGCATCGGTTGAATCGTCTGAAAGAGCTGAAGATACTAACAATGAAAATGCGGAAATAGCTGAAAACGTTCTTGTAGGAGGCAATGAAGCTAATCATTTAGTCGATATTGGTAAGGAAAATAATATCAAAGTCTCCATGTTAGAAAATTTGGAAAAAGTTGAAGAAACAAACAACCTTAATATGATAGAGCAAAAGGATGAATTGGAAATTCCAGAAAATAATTCTTCTTTGGAAATTAACACAGATAATTTGGAAAAGGTTGAAAGCACGAAAACACTCGTTATTGAAGAGCCAAAGCATGAATTGGAAATTACCGAAAATAAAACATCTTTAAAAAACAACATAGATATTGTTACAGAAACCGCAACGGAAATGATATGTGGATCTGAGTCTAGTCTGAATAATAAGGGGGGCACCAATTTGAAAACAAAACAAAGTGACGGTGTTAAGAAGACTGGCACGAAGAATGCACAAACCAGTGCACCGAAATCTAAGTTGACAACTTCGTCGGCTTCGGTTAGAAAACTTGTTGCAGCGGAATCGATACAAAAACAAATTTCTATTGCTTCCAAACCGAAATTATCCACTGCACCAGGGAATAAAACTGATACCAGTGAAAAGAAGTTAGACAAGCCAACAACTGCAAGTGCAAGTACTGCACGTAAACCGATTGGCAATACATCATCAACAAATAAGACCGCATCGAAACTTTTGGCTAGCACAGCAAATCGCACAACAGCATCTGTTACAAAAACAATAGCACCAAAACCAACAGCGAATGGACGCACAATTTCATCGGCAACCACTACTACTCGTAAACCGATCCCGGCACCAATCAATGGCGCTACTAAACCTCGACCAGCATCATCAACACAATCGACTGCAACAAAACCAACACTTGGCACATCTTTGAGTGCAAATAGTACTATTAGAAGCAAAATAACTTCGCCACGTGAACCATTCTCATCTCAAACTCGGCCCTCAGTAAAAAGTCCAATAAAAACAACATCGAACAGCGTATCAAAGCCTGCACCATCCACAGTTGGAAATCGCTCAAAAACGACAAGCTCTGCAAATACCACCATATCGGCAAAGCAATTTATTGCACGTCCTGCTCCTAAGTTTACAAGCATCAGTACATCTGCAACAAATAGGCGTCTAACTGTTGGCACCACTACAACAACCGCGCAAGCGACATCGAAATCCACATCTAATACCCTATCTCAACGGAAATCTTCGCCAATTAAGCCACCTTTGAGTAAAACTGCAACTAAAACTACGAATACTAGTAGCGGTGCTAAAAGCGCAAAACCTTTAACGTCTACAAATTCTACAGAAAGCAAGTCGAACGGAGACACATCGACTTCCGTTTTATCAGCAGAAGGAGAACAATCAAATACTAAAAACACTGTTTCTAATATAGATGATGTCTCCATTCTAGCGACAGATTACAGTTCCAGTATGCAAATGGATTTGGCCAGCGTTTAGAAAACTTAAAAAGTTATTTGTGGCACGGATTTTATTCACTAACTGCTATTATAATATAAAAAAGCATTTCTCAAGTGAAAAACAAAAAAGAAATAATTATAACAGTGTATTCTGCAGTTTATCTCCGTTGATTTAAACCGGCTCTAGCACCTCTATAAATATATCTTTATGTTTCCCACTTTCACGCATCATTTCCTATTTAAACCCAGATTCAAACACCTTTGTTTTCTTATATTAAAAAGGTATTTCATATCGTAAAACTCTTCATAATTATCAATTGTTTCACCTCATAAACGCGTGTTATGATTGAGTTCAGATCTCCATAATTCTTTACGAAAAATGATTAAATTAGAAAGCGATCCGACATAGATATTGTCATAATTTTATAACAATTCGACACAGAAAATTAAACGAAATCAACGCAAAATTATTTTTTTAACATGGAAGACAAATACTACACTAAACCAAAAATTTATAAAAACTAATTCATGCATGTGTCGCTTTTACCTAACAAGCTCAAGACGACTATTCGTGCACATTTTTAATCGGAAGTTGTCTACCATATACCACAGTAGTTTTTGTATCAACGATTTTTATAAATGCAAAAGAAAGAAAAAACATTAGCATGCATTTTTTGCTCCCATCATACTTAATGTTTTATAAGTATATCAATATTATATATATGCTACTAATAATATCGTAAACAAACTGAACAATTATACGGAAAACATGAAAAAGAAATAATTTTGAAAAAAACGTTAACGGCGCAAATAGATACCACATTCATTATGTATTTTAATTTTTTTATTTCATTTTATAATTGACCTCCGTTTGGCTTGTCTTTATTTATTAAAAAAAAAAAAATAGTATTGTATTTTGTGGTTACACCAATTTAAATGTTCTTTTGTTTGTTCCTTTTATGTTGAAGCTTGAAATCCTAAATGATTGATATCTTATTTCCCAGTGTATTATTGTATTAAGTTTTTTAAATGTTTTTTTTTTTTTTTTTTTTGAATTATTTATATACAAGCCTTTGTTTCTTATCTTTTCTAAATTTGAAACATTGTTTGATTGCCTTTTTACCGAAGCCTTTTTGATTATATTTCGCTAAATTCCAACTTAATTAGTGCCCTATCCTTTATTTGCCTTAAAAGAGATTCTTAACTATTGAAATAAATTAATAAACGTATACATTTTTATTCGCATTGTCAACTAACTGTTTTACTCATTCCTACTATTGGAACATACTGTCACACACTACATCTATCTGAATTTGGCAAAATGAGACTGAAAATTCGTTTTTTATACCCTATCTATACAAATCATTTATTCCAAGTTATGAACTATATCCGAAAAGAGTTCTTCCCGAAAAAGTTTATTTAGAAATATTGGAACTAGCGACCCAAACTAAAACACGAATATATTGCTGAATATCTCTCTTGAAATTTACTAAATACTAAATTAAAAAATAAACTAATTAATGTTAATTTAATCAGACTTTTATTTATCTGGGCAAGAAAATCCAAACTTCATTTAGCGATGGTTACCCTTGGCTGGCTGGTTATTTTTTCAGCCATATAAAATTCTACAACTACAGGCTCTGTGGCAATACATCCGAACTCCACTAAGCCAGTTCTTCAATCGGGCACTACTAATTGCTATAAGTTAAAAGTACCGTTGATATTGATACATGCAACAATTGCGACAATTCTTGTTTTTAAAATCTAAATCTGAATAGACAGCCAAAAACAACTGCAAAGCGACCATCCAACCCAAGAATGGAAAACATTTTACGCCACATATTTTTTGCTTAGATTTGATTCAGGTACTGTTGTTAAGGTGTGTTGAAGGTTTAACTCTCAATTTAACCTCTTTTAAAAAACTTCTTGTTATAACGCGATTAAAGTGTCAATAGCCCTTATTTGAATCTTCGACAACGACTGCCAGAAGTTCGCGGTTTTATTTCGTCGGTATTATAAACAAAATCAATGTGAAAAAATCAAACACTCTGATTTTGATTTGGGTTTTTGTTTACGCAATAGTATTGAAATCCAATCCATAACGTATATGTGCCTACTTGATCGAAACCGGTTTGCAGAAACCTATTATCCGGGTTTTTCCTTTATCCGACTGTCGGCTTTAAAAAAAATCATATTTTCGGTGGACCGGTGAAAGCTTTTTTTCATGAAAAACTGTTTTCGGATTTAATTGCAAACTAAAAAGTATAATATTTTGCCCAGTTTGTTTTAAATCGATTTACTGCAAAATAAAAACATTGCACTCAGCAGTTCGCATGACCTTCCCTATCAGTGCATCCTGCACTTGTATCAAAATAATGTAATCTAACAACCAAAAGCAAAACACATTCTTTCATAATCGTTATTTGGTGTGTTTTAGTTTAGTACTGGATAGGAAAGACAAAAATAAAACGTAAAAATGTTTCAAGTGCAAGTCTGTTTATTTGCCATGAGATTGTAACGCCATTTGCTAACCTGTCAAAACAATACAAGGAGAAAGCGCAATTGTTTGCAAAATATATGCTTAAAATTTGCAAAACATGTGTGGGCATAGCAGTTAAATAACATTTATTAAGATTTGTGCACGCAATTGTATAAAAAATTGATTTTAATCTTATTTTATTATTTACAGTGGAGGTATTTCCACACTAATCTGTGAAAAACATATCATGGCAATCCTGACGACATGTTCTATATAAGCAACACTGATAATTTATCCAGAACTTATTCTTCCATGGATAGATGTCATTTCCATACAAATTTCATTGTATTTTAAATAAATTTAAAATAAAAAACAGCTCTTGTTTGGTACAGATTTATTGCAATAGCTTGTAACATGACAATAGCCTGTAACAGTGTACCGTAAACAGCCGATTAAAATATTTTCTCGCGAAGTGCACTACCTGTCAACGTTGCAGTGTGTGGAACACTAAGGCGGCAGCCCTTGCCGATGAAGGAATTCATCGGGTCAATCCGGTACATACAACCGGCTGCCATGGGATTGACCTGTCAGCGTGTTTTGGTTATGTGTGTGTATTATAGTTAGGAAACATAAAACACACAATCAACGAAAATTGTGCTAACTAGTAACATAGACAAAATCAGAGTTGCACTTATCACAGATTTTGACAGATAGTGCACTCAATATTTTGTTATTGGGCAACTTCCACTACCTGTAAATAAATATATATCTTGGCTTGCAAAGGCAACATGTTCTTGTCTTATGACATATCACTTTTTATGTATCATCCGTATTTCATTCTGTGTCTCAAAATTGCCAATTTAAGGTTGGTAATATATTCGATTTTTGTGGTGAAACTCTATATATAAAAAAATGAGCGGAAGATAGTAATGAAAAATTTACATATAAAAATGAATATGGCACCAACCAATTTTTCAGTTATTTACATGCATGTGTACACACCAGGATGTAGTTATAAGGTGAGGTCATGCGAACAGCTGAGTACAACATTTTTATTTTTGTTGTAAATCTAAATGTCAAAGGTTTGGTAAAACAGCTGTAATTTTTTCTAAAATCTTGAGGGGATAACGGAAAAATTTGCCAAAATGTGTTCGTTTCGTCATAACTTGTTTTTTCATCTAGGGAAAATTTACATTTCGGGATGCCCATTGAGAGCACAACCACAGTCGCTGTGTAACAAGTCATTTTCTTTCGCAAAATAAGCGCGATCGTCAAATTTCTAATTGTAACTGAGTGTCTGTTAGTGTTAGTAATGTTGCTCACAAGTATTTACTATGGTTGGAAAAAATAAAGTGTTTGCTTATTATTTCGTACAGATTAATTGAATTGCATGTTGTGAAAGAAATATTTATTTTTCTTTGAGTATATTTACTTATTCAAAAAAATACTTTCTTATTTATGCATCCACAAATACTTATTTTTTTTTCCACCCCGAGTATGTACATGTAAGCAAGATCACACTAACAAACACTTAGTTACAATTAGAAGTTTGGCGATCGCGTTCATATTACGTAAGAAAACCATTTTCTGTGCAGCGATTGAGGTTGTGGTCTTTTTGGGCGTCGTGAAATGTAAATTTTCCCTAGATGAAAAAACAAGTTATAGTGAAATTAACACTTTCCATTTATATTTTCCGCTTATTTTTTTATATGGAGCTTCACCGCGAAAACTGAATATAGTACAAACCTTAAAGCCTAGTACTGACTTCATTCACAGCGAAAATGACTATTAAATTATTGTGAAATCCGACAGACACTTTTCTTTGTCAGAACACAAACAGAAGTCTAACAACAACATACACCAAAGACAACAGTATTGAAGCAGAGTTGTTTCGGCCCATTTCGTGAGATTTTAATTACATTTGCAATTAAATTGTACGAAATTTATTCTAATGCAGCGACATGTCGCTAAAATTTTGCTCATAGAACTCAGTAACACTTGTGCGGAATTTGTTCGCATTATCTTCATCACAATTTTTTTATGGTGCGTTTTGACAGTTGTTCGTGTGCAAAGTCTAAGTCAGTACTAGGCACAGAAATGTGCCTTCATCAATTGAAAGATATTGAAAAACACGTTGTGCCAAAAATAAAGCTATAAAAAAAGGTGAAGAAAAATATGGAAATTAAATAAAAGAAAAAAAATCGATGTAGCGTTTTTGATAAAATTTGTAATCAACATGTTCACAGGTTAATTACAATCTTGATGTGCCATGTAAAACCCCCGTTAAACATCTTTGATTCCCCATTATGTGCCAAAATTCAAAAATTGATTACCCAATACTCAATTACTTTCTCACTACTAAAATTCTCACTTTTAACACGTGCTGCTGCGGTACATTAAAAAAATGAAAAGGGACAAAGTTAAACAGATTAAGAAACAGGAAAAGCTGCAGAAACAAAATGTTAGGAGCAATTTGGGTGGAAAGGAAGTTATTCAAGCAGAGTCAGTCGCTAACGTACTTGGTAAATATAAGAATTGGTGACGAAACAAACTTTATCAGCCATATTCACAGAGAATTAAAACAGCTTTTTAAACCGAAAAGATTTAAAATGTGCAAACAAATTTACAAACTAGGACAAAGATGTTCCATTTTATAAGAATTGATGACGAAGACAAACTTTATCAGCTGTATTCACAAAGAATTAAAACAGCTTTTTAGACCGTAAAGATTTAAAATGTGCAAACAAATTTACAAACTAGGACAAATAATTTCCAAAGATATTTCATTTTAGTTGTTGTTTTAGCGGTGTGTACACTAAGGCGGCAACACTTGCCGATGAAGGACTTCATCGGATCGGGTACGCACATGGAATTGTTTGGAATTTCTATATATAATTGGATCTATCTAAACTACATCGGCTTGCGTGTTAAACGTCACATGCGTAGTTTACATACCAAAGATATTTCATTCTAGTTGTTGTTTTAGCGGTGTGTACACTGAGGCGGCAGCACTTGCCGATTTCCGGCACGGGATAGCTGTCAGCACCACACAGGCCGGAAAATTGATGTCCGAGCTGTGTGGTGTTCATTGCTATCACGAGAAGCTTACATGCGAGCTACCGGGAGCGCCATACGGAGTAGCTGCAACGGCATACTATCAACGGTATCTTCTACAAGTACTAAGTGCCTATGATGCTCTATATGACAAGGCGAGTTATTGGCGTCTTTAAGTAACCAATGGCCACTCTGTTCCCGTGGCGATCGGTCCTTTGGACCTGAATGAGCTTGCTCACCTACAGGAGCATGACGAGAGTCGTCACCTCCACATGAATATGTGGATACAACAACAAGGAATTCATCGGGTTAAACCGTTACGTGCATGGATTTGTTTGGAATTTATATCTATTAATGGATCTCTATATGACAAGGCGAGTTATTGGCGTCTTTAAGTAACCAATGGCCACTCTGTTCCCGTGGCGATCGGTCCTTTGGACCTGAATGAGCTTGCTCACCTACAGGAGCATGACGAGAGTCGTCACCTCCACATGAATATGTGGATACAACAACAAGGAATTCATCGGGTTAACCCGTTACGTGCATGGATTTGTTTGGAATTTATATCTATTAATGGATCTATCTAAACTACATCGGCTTTAGTTTTAAACGTCACATGCGTACTTCACGTACCACGTTCCCGCCAAACTCCACCGAATTGAAGAGATTTATATGGAATAAGAAAGAATGCTAATAGGGATTATCTGAGGTGGAAAAAAATCATTGTATGGATTCACTTCATGATTTAAGCGAACAGCACGTATGTTACTGGCTTAGTTATTGGCCCATAGGGGCATAAAATACTTCAAAAAATAACTAATAATATGAAAAAAAAATTTTATTTTACTTGTTCTAGCAAAGTGTTGTACTTTTCGCCAAAGTCGACTATGGCATTTAGCAGATTAGGGATTTAAAGTGAAATTGAAAACATGATTTTTCGACTTTTTCTGATAATCCAAAAGTTTACTTTTTTACACAAAAAATAGGTTTTTTTGCAGAAAAAATAGGCTGCGACTTTTTTTATTGTTAATTCGATTTCTTTAAATTAATTAATTCTTTAAAGCAACGGATTTTGTTATCAGTTATTGCTATTGAATTTGTTTGCTCATTACGCTTGGCAATAGGAAATATCGTGGCATGTTTGTGTTTCGACAAATATACATATATCTTTATACCCACCACCATAGGATAGGGGGAATATTCATTTAGTGATTCCATTTGCAACTCATCGAAATATCAATTTCCGAACCTACAAAGATATATTTCTAATCGTCGTAAAGTTCTAAGACGATTTCACGATGTAAGTGCGTTTTTGTGTCCGTCTGTTGTTTGCCACAAATCCATATTTAGTCCATACGCAGGTTAATTATTGAAATCCTTGTCAAACATTGTCCCGATCGGACTATATTATGATATAGTTGCCATACAGACTGATCTCCTGATATAGGGTCTAAAAGCCATAACAATCGCATTTATTACTCGATTTTGAAACAGTAAATTGTAATAAATATCCAGATTATATACTGAATCCGTTTCAAATCAGATCCTATTTATATGTAGATATTATATGGACCGATTTGTCAATTTAGGGTCTTCAGCCCATAAACGTCGAATTTTTTAACCGCTGGGTATCTAAGCCAAACATGATGCAAATCGGTCCGTATTTGAATACAACTATGGACATAATAAAAACAAGAGGATAATTATTTTGTCCGTGTTGGTGGGTATGCAAATATTGACACGGCCAAACTTACTACGTGTTTACTTGTTTTAAATGTGACGACACGGAGGGCGTCATTTTTAATAAAATTGTTATGACTTAACATCTGCGCCTAGTATGGCCTAACTCGGTCCGCAACTTGATACAGCTTCTAATCAGAATGCAAAATAAATATTGCAAGTTCTTGAAGACCGTCAATTATTATAATATTCGTTTTTTACTCTAATACCTTTCATTTGGATCCCATATTGTCGTGATTGATCTATATATCTATTTGGCGGGTTTAGTTGGGGCGAAACCCAAGGCACCCCACCGGAACAATGGATACCAAATCTTTGTTTTTAGTTTAAATAAGAGTGCAGAAAATTATTAGCTTGCATGGGCTAATAGTCTCCGAAATCAGGATTTTTGAAAATGAGGGTAATAAGGAGTCCTTTTTAGGGTTGGGATGGCCCCTCATTCACTTCGCCATAAATATGGATATCAAATTCATGCTATACTCCCGATTATCTTTAAATTGAGCCCCATATTGCCATTGCAGGTAAATATGTACGATTTGTGGGTGTGGGGCCCCAAAATTGGATATCTGATTCGTTTTATAGTCTCGTATTAATTTTCATTTGAACTTTTCATATTCGTATTATACCCTCCAGATCCTTTCATTTGATATCCATATTACCTCGAAAGGTTTACTTTTGTTTTTGGTTTTTTTTTACTTTCTTTTTTAAAAGCTCCATTACGATTTATTTTTGGTATTTTTCGCTGTAAACATCACATTTGTAACAATTGCAACCATAGCTAAAAATAGTTGAAGCAGTCGGCGGCAAAAAGCGACTTGAAACTAAATCCATTTCGACTTTTCGATTTTTTAATTTGAATTTTTTTTAATTTAAATTGCTCATTTATTAGTCAAGTCGTTAGACCATATATGACAAAAACACTACAAAATTAACAATTCATAAAAGTTTTCTTAAAAATAAATCAGGAATTAAATACTACCCAAAAGTACATATTTATAATTTATAGTACATACTACATATTACAATTTTATAATTTATAGTACATATTATTTTTGAACTTTTCTAATTTATTTCCGACTTTTTAATTTTTTTGACTTTCTTAAATTTTTTTTATACATTTTTCGACTTTTTAGCTTTTTTGAATCATCGATTTTTTGATGATTTTTGGACACTAATCGACTAGTCGAAAGTCGACTTTTAGATCCCTATAGCAGATGTGCCGAGCGACTCTTTAAAAACGCGGTGCAAAGATGATAAGAAACGAAAAAAATTAAGAAAAGAGAGAATTTTAAAGTACTGTAAATGAAAAATTAAAGTGATTTAGCAAGTGTTCAATAGATTTGATTTGTTTTCACATACAACAAGAAAACGATCATCTTATAATTATAGTATACGAAGTTACAATGATTTTTCACAATAACTTGGCATGTACCTACTCGTTAAAAAAATAGAATGCAGAAAAATGATAAAAACATATTTAATATTTTAGAGTTATAAAAGCAGGAACAGAAAAAAATGTAAAATTTATGAATTTTCATCAGATACATCAAAAATTAATTTTACAAAGTATGTTAGGAAAAAATATATAAAATAGAGAAAACAATAAGTGCAGATAAAGAAACGTGCTTTGGTATGGAAATAAAAACATTTGATTGCTGTCAAATTCCGCTCGCGGAACAATTAAAAATGTCAGCGGCTTTTCCGAAAGCAGATTAAAATAGCAACCTTTAAGCGGAGTATTCTGTTCAGTGTTTCGAGCGGAATACGTCGGCGAAACGTTGGCTCAAAATCGGCGGAAAAGTAGTACTCTGTTTATAGTGAGGAAAATTACAAAAAAAATTATCATAGTGCTGTCAAATTCCGCTCGCGGAATAATTATTAATTTTCGCGACTATTCCGAAAGCAGAAAAGAACACCAATTCTTAGGTGATTCTTAAAAAGAAACAATGGATAATGTCAGATTTCTTATCATTTCTCTTAGAAGACACTTTTACGAGGAAAGAAATACTTTGTGTGTATATGCCATTAGTTCTGTCCGCGTACTTTTTCAGAAAAAGTTTACAAGTGAGTAAGAACATTTCTTTCTCTCTTTTGGTATCTATGAATGAAACAGGCGAAAGTTCTCAATTACCAAACTTTAAAAACTTTGGTCGCTCTCACGCAGTCCCTCCAAAACAAAAAACTCTATTTCTATTCTATTAGTTTGTGTAGCCACATGTCCATATGTGGAGGTGGCGATCTTCATCAAGCTCCTATAGGTAAGCAAGATCGTTCGCGGGAACATGATGATATTTGTTATTTAAAGGCGCCAATATCTCGCCTTGTCATGTCGAGCATCAAAACTCCACTCGATACCGCTGATTATCCGCAACTGCAGCTACTCCGTACCGTACTAAACAACCGCAAGCTGTAGACGCGCCCGGTGGCTCGCAGATAAGCTTCTAGTGACAATGATGAATACTACACAGATCGGAGCTCAAAATTCCAACCAGTGTGGTGCTCATAATTATCCCGTGGCGGGATGTACATTGTTATGTGGAGGTAGCTGTACCGATCGCCGCGAGAAAGTTTTGGCCTTCGGTTATTTAAAGGTGCTAAAAACTCGCCTTGAGGTATTGAACATCATAGGCACTCAGTATTTAAGCAAGAGCCGGTGCCGCCCGGCCTCCCACTGAGACTCTCCTCTCGATTTATTGTCAGTGACTACAATTACAGTAACTCCGAAGAAGCACTCCACTTACCGCAACCTGTGGACGCGCCCGTAGCTCTCAGCTGAGCTCTTGGACACCACACAAATCAATCCTATGGCTGCGGTTGTACGTACTGGATTGACCTGATGGAGTCCTTAATCGACAAGGGCTGCCGCCTCAGTGTGCAACACACGGCTAAAACAACTACACAAATCGGAGCTCACAGTTCTAACCCGTGTGGAGCAGGGCTAAATCCAAATTATTTTTTTTTTGTGAATACGGCGGTTTAACTAAAATCAGCTGAGCTCGTGAACACCACACAAATCAATCCCGTGGCAGCGGTTGCACGTACTGGATTGACCCGATGGAGTCCTTCATCGGCAGGGGCTGCCGCCTCAGTGTGCAACACACTGATACGACAACTACACAATCGGAGCACCGTGTCGTGCTCATAGACAAACACATGCCGGGCTAAATCCAAATTAATTTTTTTTGTGAATACGGCGGTGAAACTAATATCAGATAGAAAAACACATTTGGCATATACTTTTTTTTTTTCAAAATAATCAAAATTTTAAGCAACAACCTACTTAATATTTTGTTATTCACAAAATCGATTAAGGTTTTGATATGTATGAAATTCCTCATTAGATGACGATCTAGATGAACCGACAGAAGAATGCATAGGAAAAGAAGAACCGACTATACCATCCAAAGTAAAGATTGGCGCAATTTCTAAAGATTTTCCAGAGGATCACATTGTTCACGTTAACAAATTACCCAAAAGTATGTAAAATTTCACACAGATATGTGGAAAAATGTGCAGTTACAGATTTGTTTACCTCTATTTAGAATGCAAAGTTATTGACATCATAGAAGCTTTTGCGGAGTTTGGTCCACTAGACACTGTCCACATTCAAGAGGGCCCAATTGACAGTACAGCCAATATTTCATTCAAAAATCCACAAGCTGCCACCTCAGCCTTATGTGCCAACAAAAAGATTATTAAAGGATCGGCGATAGTAGTAAGATTGAAACAAGATACTGCTAAAAAAAATAAGAAGCGTAATGAAATACAAACTAACCGTGAAGGAAGAATTTATGTAAAATTTTTAAAACGTGGAACAACTGAAGAGCAGCTGAAAGAACATTTCAGTTTATGTGGAAATGTGGAAGATGTACGAATAGTAAATAAAAACTCTATTACCTACGCATTTGTGACGTTTTCTGCAAAAGAGATGGCTAATAATGCTCTTAAATTACACAACTCTGTGTTAAATGGCAGCACTATTGGAGTTTTTGAAAGCAGCTCGGACACCAGTGAGCATGTGGCAAAGCGCGACCCTACACTTACGATTATGTTAAAAAATCCACAAAATTTGGAAAACGTGGAGGGGAAAATATTAGAAGCGATATTTCAAAAGTGTGGTGAAATAGAATCAATGGACGTGATATGTAGAAAAAATGCACTTGCTTTCATAACTTTTAGAACGAAAGAAGGTGTTGAGAACGCATATGGTCTTAGCGGAAAGACAATAAAAAACATAGCGTTGGAAGTAGTTGCTTATAACCCAGAGACACCTAAAACTTCTATATTCATAATGAATATAGCAAAAGGTGAGACTTTATAACAAAGGTTTAAAGTTCTTAAAAAAATATTTCTTATTTTAGATGTGACTGAAGGCGATTTGCGGAAGCACTTCTCGAAATCGGGGGAAATATCTTCCGTTATTCTTAAAAAAGGATTTGCAATTATTCATTTTAAAGACTCGGATGGTTACTGCAAATCGTTTTTACTTAATGAATCAATACTTAAAGGCCAAATGATATTCCTTGAGCCACATTCTTTTAAGAAAAATAAAGTCTTAAAATTTAAACAGAGTCAAGGCAAAAAACGTCGATCTCGAAACATTAGCGGAGACTATGATGCTAAACGTTCTAAAACTGATTAATTTTTTCAGTATGCTAATATCTAATTAGCCTGATTACTACTTATTTAAATAAATCGACATTTTATCAATATATATAAAATGGAATAATTTATTATTTTATTTTTTTTTATTCGTTCAGAGCATGTAACAAAAAGGAGCTGTGCAATCATTCGGCTTTTACATTTTAATAAAATCTTGGTAAAAAAAATCATAAATCCAAAGAGACTTTTATCTGTGAACAATGCCCAAATGAAAGTTGGTACTATATTCGGTTTTCATTTCATGACGCCCAAAAAGAACACAGTCTCTGCGCAACAAGTCGTTTTCTTACGTAAAATAAACGCGATCGCCAAATTTATTATTGCAACTATGTGTTTGTTAGTGTTAGTGACCTTGCTCACATGTACTTATTCGGGGTGGAAAACAATTTGTTATTTGAGGATGCATAAACAATGAAATATTTGTATATAAATATACTTGTAAAATAAATAAAAATTTTCTTTCAAGCAAACTATTGCAATACATCTGTACTAAGTAATAATGATTGTGAAAGCTGGTATTTTGTTTTTGGTCATTCAATTACAATAACATTATTTTGAAACAAGTGGAAGACGCTGGCAAAGGCTTTTGGAAAGTTGTGCTTATTTAAGTTATACCAATGAAAATAGTACAAAAATTAATTATATTCATAAATAAAAGCTTCATTCGTTTCTTTTAAAACAGTTTTGTGTTTCATTATTTATAAATTTCGAAAGAGTGAGTTTTGGTTAAAATTACAACACATACATATGTATATGAATTTGAGAGCGGTCCACACACTCAAATTTCTGTGTACACATGCACGTAAGCAGCTGAAAAATTGATTGGTGCTTTATTAATATTTATATGTAAATAGCAACAATTTGGCAAAAGGAACCCAAGAAAATCTAATGAAAGAAACTTCATATAAAAGAAGCGTAAAATATTGATGAAAAGTGTTCGTTTCGCTTTAACTCGTTTTTTCATCTAGGGGAAATCCAAGATATATTCGTTTACAGATAGTGGCAGTTGCCCAACAACAAAATATTGCACTATCTGTCAAAATCAGTGATTAGTGCAACTCTGATTTTGTGTATGGAACTAGTTGGCGCCATTATCCTTTGTTTGTGTGTGCTATGGTCTTAAATATAATACACACACAACCAAACTAATTGACAGATGTATAGGTGTACGGTACCCCAACCGGTAATTATGTCATGGCAAATGCTGTAAATTGAAATGTCAAAGTGGTTTTAGAACCTGCGTGAAGTTAGCGACGTCGCTAACTTTTGATAACACAAACATTTCTAAAATCACAAGGTGACACAAAGAATAAAAAATCAAAAAGTACGGAAATTATAAACAGTTTTTAGCCTCGGTCGCCAGAATTTTAATCTGTGAGTTACCTACATTCAGCCTGGAGGCCAGGAACGGACTTCTTTCAAAAAAGTACATACACAAATTTAAAGGGAGATCACTACCTTTAATTTGGTATATCACACTTACCCCAGAACTGTTTTTTTTTAACACATTTTACAAATTTTTGTTTTGAATCAGTCTGGAAACCATAATTTGACTTCGTTTAAAAAAGTGCGTATACCAAATTAAAGGGGAGTTAAAGACCTTTAATTTTGTTTACCACACATATACTAGAACTGTTTTTCTTAGAACAGTCCTTACAGATTTTAATAAAAACGGGAGGCCAGGACACTAAATCCAGGTTGGAATCCATAAATGTACTTTGATCAAAAAAGTGCGTACACCAAATGAAAGGGGAGATCAACACCTTTAATTTGTGCGCATTGGCACACAAAGAAATTTGTGTGCGTGTGTGTATACGTGTGCGTACATGAGCAGAGAATATGCGAGAAAGAAGATAACAACAAAGAAAATGCAAACAAAAAACGAATATAGTACCAGCCTTTAAAGAAGAAATTGGTTTGTTTTTTTGACTTTCATTGAAATGGCAGAGTGTGACTCTATATGCCAGGTGGGACTTTCGAAATCACATGGTGGAATTCGCCATCAAGATCGACGTTTTGCAAACACACACAAAGAAATTTGTGTGCGTGTGTGTATACGTGTGCGTACATGAGCAGAAAATATGCGAGAAAGAAGATAACAACAAAGAGAATGCAAATAAAAATCTGACATCTAAATACCGTCAAACCTGCCCGGCTGTTAACTGCTGTTTGCGTGAGACCACCTTTTAAAATCCGCCTTGGAGTATAACGATGACTAAGTACCATGACATAATTTCCAGGTAGTGTACCGTAAACAACTGAGTACAATTTTTTCTCGCGAAGTGCACTATCCTTCAACGAGTTTCGGTTGTGTGCACTCAATATTTTGTTGTAGGGCAACTGTCACTACCTGTAAATGAATATATTTTGCTAAGTACCGAATCCCGAAGAGTCCACCGCAGACGAATTCTAAATGCAAAGTGAGAAATTTGCTTAAAATATTATGTCACACTGTATAGTTATCATCAATGCTACCATCAACCGTATCTGTGTTGCCCTCCAGTTTCTAAATAAAAATCCGGAAGGAAAACAGTTCTGGGTATACGAAATTAAAAACAATATGGTATACCAAATTAATGGTATTAATCTCTGCTTTAATTTGGTGTATGCAGTTTATTGACCGAAGTCCATTTACAATACGTCCTCCAGAATGGAAATTGTTTATTCACAGATTAATATTCTAACGGCTGTAGTTAAAAACGGTTGATAATTTCCGTACATGCTGAATTTTTTTGTGTTAGTGTGACCCTGTATTACTGCCGTCTTGCGAGTTATCGATGGTAACTTCACGCACGTGTTTTCATTTACATTGACACATGTAAGAGCCAACAAATTAAAAGATTTGTGACAACAAACGTATAAATTATATATTTAAACATTAAAAATGTGAAAAAATAAAAACAAAAAGTTAAAAAAAACTTTAAAATCTAACCAACCCAATTGACATAATAGTGTGTTTGGACATAACCCTGAAATTGGAAAATTTTATCAGTTGGTCTTATAAGGTTACCTTCATGGTTGAAATAAGAGGGTTGGCTCACTTGTCCAGCTGATGGAATGGTCCAACTCCAGAGTTGTATCCAAATCCTTCTAGATCGTCAGAAGGTTGGTTTGGATTTTATTTTTTTCACATTTTGTTCCTTTTTTAAATTTTAATTGTTTTATTTGTAATTTACACGTTTGGCTGTGTTCTGAATGGTAGCAAAGTTGTAGGGATAGCAAAAATATGACGTTAGGTGTGGTGATTAGTTTTTGAATAGCCCAGGGGCTAGCAAGATTTTTGACAGCACAGCAAATTTTGACGTTTCATTAAACAAAGTCCCAATGTCAGTAATTGTAAATTCATTTACGTTTTGGCCATGATATATTCATTTACGGGTAGGAGCAGTTGCCTAACAGTCGCGAAGTGCACTATCTGTCAACGAGTTTTGGTTGTGTGTGTGCATTATAGTTGAGAACCATAGCACACACAAACAACGAAAAATGGCACGAACTAGTTACATACACAAAATCAGAGTTGCACTAATCACTGATTTTGACAGATAGTGCACTCAATATTTTGTTTTTGGGGCTTCACGAAATGTAAATAATGTTCTCCAAATGTCATTAAGATCACCAGGAAAATCTTTCGCAAGCTTGCTTCAGCCAACGAGTATTCAGCAACAAACAAGACAAAGTAAACCCTCCTTCATAGAAGAATTTATGCAACTTGCCAGTCATTTTCTCGAACCACAAGAACTTACATTGGAGCAAGAGATAACCATATTTATGAATGAATTTCGATCCATGTCAAAATCAGAGGCCAAAACAGAGTTCTTGCGCCTTTTTAATAAAGTAAAAAGCCAATATGGATTTGGACCATAGATTCATAAACTTTTTAACTTTCAATGTTCGATCGCTCATCGAAAAATATAGACAAGTCGAATTATACAAAATTCTAATTCAGAACGACATTGACATTGGTTTTATACAAGAGTGCCATCTGCGTAAAAACAAAAATATTAAAATAAATGGGTACTTCTTTATTTACGACAACTCTCAGGTCGGTACTGCTGTTGTGGTTAAAAAATTATATAAATACATTCGGATTGCATTAAATAATGTAGGAATTAACTCTTCCCTAATTCAAATAGAATCCTCTGTAAACAACACAATCAAGCGCTACTTAGTTGGATCTGTCTACATCCCAAGCAGATACTCGCCTCAAAGACTTGAGGCTGACTTGAGCAAATTGTCACAGTTATGTGATAATTTTGATGGCTTTATATTAGGTGGAGATCTGAATGCTAGAAATTTGGCTTGGGGCGACACTCTTAATAATACAAATGGGAATGTACTGTCAAAGTGGCTGGAAGATAATGCAATGGACGTCGCCAGGTTTTGTGACTCATCTCCTTCATATCCAAATGCGAATTCTTTTTTAGACCATTTTCTCCTTAGCACCAACTTTATCGATGGAACAACTTTTTGAAATAACGACCATTCCAACTTTCTCTGATCATTTTCCGTTGAAACTGAAAATAAAAATAAAATGCTCAGATATCACTTTGACTCCTGTACAATCTTATACATCTTACAAGAATACCAATTGGGATAACTTCCGTAATGATCTAGATGCTGCATCTCGTCAGATAATGCCTCCCATAAACCGTAACCTCAATAATCAGGAAATTGATTTATTGATAGGAGATTTCAACGATTCTCTTGCTGCTGTTCATGATGCTCATTCCGAAAATGTGGTAATCAACGATAATAAATTTCCTCTCTCGGAGAAAGCGAAGAAAATCTTCAAAATAAAACACCAGTGGCAAAAGGAGTTGAAAAGAATTTATCATCGCTCTGGAAATCGTCTCAGCAGTGTGTACAAAGTTCTTTCTAAGCAACTTCAACTACTTAAAGTAATAATAAAAGAAACAGTAGCGTTAGATCAAGCTAAATTGTTCAACAACAAATTGTCAAATATCAAACCTGGTCCGTCCGCATTCAAAGAAATATACGCCATCACAGGAAAAAAAAAGAACTCCCTTTTGCCAACATCTTCAACAGAATGATAATATTTTCACAACTAGCAATGATATTGCTGAGCAATTCCAAATTTTCTATTCATCTTCCTTCCGCGAAACAATTCCGGAGAGGCCTGTTCGTGATCTTGATGAAAAAATATCTTCCTGCATCAGTGTTGTCCCCAACCACATTTACACGTTTGATGAGAACCTTAATGCTCTTGAAAATCTAGACAACTTTCACTTCACGAATTCTGAAAAAATTAAAAATTTTATTCATTGTTTGAACAATAAAAAATCCAGTGGCATTGATGGAATAACAAATTTCATAATTAAGAAATTTCCAGAATCTACGCTAAAATTACTTACGTCACTATACAACAATTGTATTAATAACGGTTACTTTCCCGAAGATTGGAAAATAGCTAAAATTGTTCCAATCAAGAAGAAACCAAACAGCGAAACTGCAGCAGATTTTCGTCCAATTTCTTTACTGTCAAACGTGGGTAAACTTTTCGAGCGCATTCTGAAAGAGAAAATTGAAAATGATTTCGTAATCAACCCAATCTCTGACTTTCAATTTGGTTTCAAACGGAGCCATTCTACACAACACGCATTGCTGAAGTTTCAAAATGATATTATCACAAATCTTCGAACTCAAGTCTGCACAGTGGCAATATCTTTGGACATTGAAAAGGCGTTTGACTCTGTTTGTCACAAGGGCATATTGTATAAACTGATTGATTTGGGAACTGATCCATATCTGGTAAAATTAATTCTGAGCTTTCTTACTGGCCGAAAATTTTCTGTGTGCATTCAAAATACATCCTCTTCTTCAGGGCTAGTAAACAGTGGAGTTCCGCAAGGAAGTGTTCTAGCCCCGTTGCTGTTCAATCTGTTTCTTAATGATTTTCCCCACATCACTAACAACTCTATAGCAATCCTGTACGCCGACGATTGTTTAATTTATTCTCACAATATATCGCCTGCTCAAGCGCTAAGTAATGCTGTCACACATCTGAATATTATAAACGATTATTACAAATCTTGGGGCATTTAAATTAATGCTTCGAAATCTGAAGCCATTTGCATTCGCAATGCGTCAGGAAAATGCCCCAGGTTTGTAGTACCAGAAAGCAAAACATTGCATGTATCATTGGAAGGTGTCGAAATAAACTTTAAACCCAATATCAAATATTTAAGGGTATCATTTGATAAACTGATGAAATTTAACCAACACGCGCGTTCAATTCTGCAAAAAGCCAAGAAAATTGCTGTGATGTTTGCTTACCTATTCAACAACAAATACCTGCCGCAGCGAACCAAACTTCTTTTATACAAAGTGGCCATCAGATCAGTTCTGACATATGCATTTCCAGTCTGGTTCACTATTTCCCCAATAGTCGCCAAAGAAATGGAAATCTTTGAAAGGAAGATCTTGCAAAAATGTATTAATAGACACTATGCAACTCGAACAAAGAAGCACTCCAACTCATATGTATATGATGGTTCTGGAGTTGAGCCACTATGCAGCTATGTTTTGCGCCACCAAAAACTTTTTGTTGATAAACTGCCTATGCACGAAAACGTCTTGTTAAACGATATTTTTGAATCGGAAAAAAATATATTATGGTCTGGATCTGCTTATCTCTCTCCTGTAGGAATTTTAAATGAAAATATTGACAACGATCCAGCCCAATGTCTGCTGCCACTTTTGTTCCAGAAAACAGTACCTGGAGGCCACAGGGGTTAAATGCTAAAGATAAATAAAAAATAAATAATAAAAAAACACTTAAAAACGAAAATAATATAAAATGTACCAACACTAAACACAAGTATAATCATAAGAAAAACCAAATACTTTATTTTATTAATTTATATATGTACTTACAATTCCATTGTCGCAATTGTTCTATTGTACCTGAACGTTCGTTTACCATTTTATAAAAATATTTAACTGTGATATAGACATAAGCATTAAATTATATACATATACACGCATACATACAAAGTCATATCAATGAACTTACGTTTATAAGCTCTGTTGTCAATAGTAAAACAGACCACCGTTGTTAACTAGTGTTAAGCATCTTTGTTTTTATTATATATTTATTGACAGCTCTCTATTGCCTGTCCAGTAACAGTAAGGGCCGCGAACAAGCCTTTTCTCCCGCTTTCTGTTTTGTATGTAATACATCATATTATACTTTTCAATATTGCAAGTAGCATTTCATAACAAGTCCAATGTGTAATAGAATAAGACAACAATAGTTCTATGTGTTCATGTTAACCACTCGTTTATACCATTCATTGAAAAAGAAGAAGACTCAATAAAAACCTATTACTTCTACTACTACTTTTGTTTTTGGGCAACTGTCACTACCTGTAAATGAATAAATCTTGATTGCAACGTTCGCATTTGCAATATAACTGCTTATGGGAAATATTTTTGAAAAATATTCATCACTCAATCATCGTTGCAAAACGTCAAACGTTAGAAAAATGGTCGAAATGGAAGTGTCCAGAAATTTGACTCCCTAGTGGGAATTTGCGCCACCATCACCTCAGGGTTGTATCATTGATGTCGTTGTTCTTGGGCAAGTGAGCCAACCTTCTTAATTCAACCATGGTTACCTTCCTCAATCTATCTAGCCTTTGTGACATAATTACCAGGTAGTGTACCGTAAACAGCTGAGTATAATTTTTTCTCGCGAATTTCACTATCTGTCAACAAATTTTGGCTGTGTATGTGCGTATTATAGTTAAGAACTATACCATACAAACTACAAGTGACGCGAACTAGTAACTTACACAAAATCAGAGTTGTACTAATCACTGATTTTGACAGATAGTGCAATATTTTATTTATCAATATTTTGTTGGGCAACTGCCACTACCTGTAAATGAGTGTATCTTGCAAACCTGGTACAATAAGAAGGTAAAGTCATAAACATAGACAACAACGATACAACCCTGTGGGGATAGTAGCACACTGTCAAATGTACATTGTAGTTTTTATTTGCATTATCATGTGTAGCATCCACAATATCAAAAGAGTTATAATTGTAAACGAGTAAATTATAAAATCAAACAATAAAAATGTGAGAAAGAATTAAAATGTAAAAAACTTTAAAATCCACACAATGCATTTGACGTTCTGATGGGGTTTGGATTCAGCTCTGAAATTGGAAATTTGATCAGCTGGGCTAATGATTTTACCTTCTAATTGTACCAAGTACCTAGCTCCGCACTAGATCCCTAGTGTCGATTATTCGATTGTTAAAAAATCGATTTACCGATTGGCCAATTTATAGAACTTATTTATTTTGTTTGCAAGCATAAATATATACATCCGCTATATTGGATCATGTTTGAAGAAGATCTCAATATTAATAATGGTACAAATATATTTTTTGGTGAAATATTTGCAAATATGTGCCGATTAAGCACAGCAAAAGTACAAAAGCTCTTTTTGGTACATGCCGAAAAGATTGATTTCAAGGAAATAATTGTAAGTGTTGCCGGTTAACTTTGATTTTGATATTGATGGAACTATTAAATTTTTAAAAATTTTAAATATTGTGTAATTTATAAAGCGATCACTTTAATTAAAACGAAAAGTATAGAGGCCGGAGTTCACACTTTGTTATACAGTATATGTACTTATTTTATCTAAAATGTATTCGAGGTTATCGCGGATGAAGGATAATACTTTTGCGGTAAGAATGTTGAAGAATTTTAGTATTTTGGCATCTGACAATTGAAAACTTTTATATTTTGTTTAACTAATTATTGGCTATATATAACACATAACGAAGGACATACAGCGGTCAAAAAAAGTATTCATCATTCAATGTTTTTTTTTAATAAGTCTACAAAAGACAATTGCAATAAAAACATATTAAACTAATGATGCAGTAGTGCTTGTGTGATATATATGTACACAATTTCATTGTTTTTAAAGAAAAAAATAGTATTTATTGGAACAAAAAGGGCCATTTTACAGCTGAACACAAAAAATTAAACAAAAAAAGTATTCATCATTGCAAAAAAACAAAAAAATAAATAACATAATTTAAAAAAATTAATACTTTGTTATTCGACCACCGCGTCTTATAACTTCTTTTAAACGGTTTGACATCGATTGGACTAATTTAGCGGTTATATTTTGGTCTATATTAGTCCATTCCTCCATTATCACCTGTTGCATTTGACTCTTGCCCGAAAAATTGCGTGTTCTCAATTTGCGTTCGAGATGTTCCCAAAGATGTTCAATTGGGTTCAAGTCGGGACTTTGAGGAGGAGTTTTAATGACTTTGGGGCAGTTATACAGCATCCACATCTTGGTATTTAAAGCAGAATGTTTGGGGTCATTATCTTGATAATATTGAAAGTTATTACCAAGCCCAAGTTTTACAGCACTATCTTTTAAATTCCTCTTTAAAATGTCAATGTAATACTTATGATCCATTACTCCATTAATAATTTCAAGATTTCCCGCTCCTGAAGCCGCCATACACCCCCAAACCATTAAACCACCTCCACCATGTTTTACAGTAGCAACTGTGTTTCGTTCTTCAAGCTCTGTATTTGGTTTTCTGTACACTATGACCTTTCCATCGCACCCAAAAAGATTAAACTTGCTCTCGACTGCAAAAATTACTGTTTACCAAAATGATTCGGGCTGTTTTACATACATTTTTGCGAAGTTTAGCCTTTTCACTCGGTTTATTTTATTTATAAAGGGCTTCTTACGTGCAGTTCTTCCTCTGTAACTATGCCTTTTGAGTGTATTTCGAATTGTTTGTGTAGTAACTTCCTTCCCTAAATATTCCATAGTGTTTTTACGAAGAATGGTCGCATTTGTCTTCGGAGTTTTCTGAACTTGCCGCACTAGCCAACGCACATCTCCAACTGAAAGTGCTTTTGGTCGACCAGATCTTGGTTTATTGTCAACAGTTTTCGTTTCTGTCCACTTTCTGATGATGGATTGTATAGTAGATCGTGGTCTATTTAATATTTCACTGATAGTTTTTTGAGTTAAACCATTCCTGTGGTGTTTTATTATCAAAACTTTTACCTCATCAGAAACCTCGTTTTGCTTACGACCCATTTTGACAAAAACTATATTTTCAATGAAATTAAATATTTGCTGTCAAGGGCAAAGCCTCCTTTACTAAATAAAACAGAAAAGGGGGATTCCCAAATAATATTTGAATTTGACTTTGATGATAGCACATCAATGATGAATACTTTTTTTGTTCTGTTTTTGGTGTTATTATATAAAATTGCATTTTTTGCGCTAATTAAATTTATTTTTTGAATTTATTTTAAAACATATTACGAAAAATAAACTATTGCATAAAACTGCATTATTTGTTTACTTTAAATTTTCTTCAATTACCCAAAATAAGTGAATTTATTATCAATTTTGCTAATGATGAATACTTTTTTTGACCGCTGTATTTGTTTTTTAGCGGCCCAAGTGCATTTTACCGGCTTACTAATTCCTTTGAAAATGACATAATTTTTACAGTTTGGCGTGCTGATTCTTAAGATATAAAAAAAAACAATTTCCAGAGCTTCCATTCATATATAAATTATAAGCTTTTACTGTTCCAAACAGAAGTTACATGAACTTTTTTCAAAGTAAGATTTTTATTTCAAATATTTAAGCTTTCGAAAAAAGCGGTTTATTTAAAATACTTTTGGCTATTTTTAACTGTTGGACATATGGAGGAGTAAAATATTTTAAATCCCTCCAGCTTTAGATTGCAAAGAGGATTTTATTTAAAATACTCTTGGCTATTTCCTACGGTTTACCGGCCTTAGGCCGTCTAATTTGTCCAACTTTAGAAGGCAAAGAAAGTTTTATTTAAAATGCTCTTGGCTATTTCCTTCAAATTACTTCTGGCTAATTAGATGAATTATACATCAAATGAAAATTTAGAGGAGTAGCTATTGTAATCTGAAAAAATTTACGATATTCTATGTAGGAAAATGTTTAAAAAAAGTTAGCATTTACATTTTGAACTTTAAAAACACGATCTAAGTCCCAAACCAACAATTTTTTTTACATTTTCATTCAGCACATCAAACTCTATCGCCTGAAAAATATTACGCTTTTTGGCGAGGGCCCGTAAACTTTAGCAAGTGCAGTTTACGGGTATGCGAGATATTAACGAAGTCAATATATTTTTTTTATTAATTTACTAGTTGACCCGGGCCCTCTCCGCTGCGCCTTCTTTTACTTTATATGGGACAAAAGTTTCCTTGGAATATTTATTTTCGACAATTAAAGATCTTGTAGTGAAATACCATGCTAACTTGACTAACAGTTTAACAATATAAGTGCTTTATCTGAATCCCATATGATCTTTATTGGTCTACGAATTTAAGTTTGGATGTAAGGTGTACTCCATTCTTAAAATACTTCATTTCGGCTCGATAATAATTCTCATGATGTCTGATTTAGTGGTGTTTTTGGGGGAGACGTGTTTCCCCAGATACTTGGCCCTGAAAAAATATAAGCATCATGCTCTTCTCTCAAATACCATTTATTTAAACCCCATATTGCCATTGGCTTAAGAGAAGTTTACAGGATGAGGCGTCCCCCAAATACATGTCCCCAAAATAGGATATCAAATTCGTTTTCTAATCTCAAATACCTTTCATTTGAGCCACATATTGGCATGGTCGAAAAATTATTTCCCTTGGGGGTGTTTTGGGAAAGGGGTGATGCCCTAAATACATGGTCCAACATTTGGATATCAAATTCGTATTCTACTCCCAAATACCTTCATTTGAGCCCCATATTGCGATAGTTACTAAAAAATTGCTGTTTGTGGGGTATTTTGGAAAAGAGGTAGACCCCAGAAAATTGGTCCCGAAAATGACTATCAATTCTTGCTCTATACCTTTCATTTAAGCTCCACATTGACATGATTGGTAAACATGCCCGATTTAGAGGTGTTTTGGGGTGGTCCCCCAAACACTAAGTCTGGAAAATATATCAGCAACGTGCTCTATTCACATATATCTATATATCATTTATTTGAACCCCATATTGCCATTGCCCTCAAAATTGGATTTCAAATTCGATTTCTAATCTCATTTAAACTCCTTATTGCAAAAGTCAGCAAATATGTCCGGTTTGGGGTATTGGTCCTAAAAACTATGATTTTGTTCCACTCTCTTTAAGACCCAAATTGTTTTGGTGAGCAAATATGTCCTATTTGGTGTTGTTATGGTGGTGGGACGTCCGCTAGACAGTTGGCTCCTAATGTTGATATCAGATACGTGGTTTACTCCCACATACCTTTAATTTGAGCCCCATATTTCCATAGTCGGCAAACATGGCTGGCTTGGGGGATGGGCAGCCACTCAGTGAGTTGGCCTTGATAATATATATCGGATTCGTGTTCCACTTTAAAAACCCTCTTTTTTGAGCCTCATATTGCAATAGTCAGAAAATACTTACTATTTGGGTGGTGTTGTGGGGGTGGCGTGGCCCCGTAGACACTTTTCCCGAATATTGATATCTAATTCGTGCTTTACGCCCAAAGACCTTTCATTTGAGCCCCATATTGCTATGGTAGAAAATTCGTCGCCTTTGGGGGATGTTTTTGGTGAGAGTCGGCCCCCCAAACACTTGGTCCCATATTTGGATATCGTCATTCTGTTTGTAACTACTCGAAGTATTCGTCTAAGACCCCATAAAGTATATATATTCTTGATCGTCGCGACATTTTATGTCGATCTAGCCATGTCCGTCCTTCTGTCCGTCCGTCCGTCTGTCTGTCGAAAGCACACTAACTTCCGAAGGAGTAAAGCTAGCCGCTTGAAATTTTGCACAAATACTTCTTATTAGTGTAGGTCGGTTGGTATTGTAAATGGGTCATATCGGTTCATGTTTTGATATAGCTGCCATATAAACCGATCTTGGGTCTTGACTTCTTGAGCCTCTAGAGTGCGTAATTCTTATTCGATTGAAATGAAATTTTGCACGATGTGTTTTGTTATGATACCCAACAACTGTGCCAAGTATGGTTCAAATCGCTCCATAACCTGATATAGCTGTCATATAAACCGATCTTGGGTCTTGACTTCTCGAGCCTCTAGAGGGCGCAATTCTTATCTGATTTGGCTGAAATTTGACGTATTTTACTCTTACTTTCAACACCCGTGTCAAATAAGGTTCAAATCGGTTCATAACCTGATATAGCTGTCATATAAAAGATATGACCTGTTTTCCCTAAGAAGAGATGCGGGGAAAAGAACTCGACAAATGCGATCCATGGTGGAGGGTATATAAGATTCGGCCCGGCCGAACTTAGCACGCTTTTACTTGTTGAATATTTTCTTTGCCGTAGGAATATTTTTTATGTGGCGAACGCACAGATAATTCGCGACCCAGCGTTTCAGGCCTGGCTGGAGGAACGTGTTGGCAATGCTCCTCAAATAGTTAGTCGAATGCCTTTGATAGGTCCAGTGCCACGAGGACCGTCCTATCGCATGGCCTGGGCTGATTGAAGCCACGGCAAATATGTGTGGTAATGACATGCAAAGCAGTTTTTTGCTATGCAGTCTTCAAAATCCATGTTGATGCACGGCGAATGGAAATTCTCCTACGAGGCTCGGGAGGAGTTACTCCTCAAGCGTCTTTGTCACTATTACGCGGCCACAATTTCCGCTTATGTTCGTTGACTACCCCGTTTATTTCCAGATTCAGCTCGCTGATTCTGGGGTTAGAGGGGTCCATACATCGAATCCCATCACGCTCGTCTGCGAGTACCACTGCCTGCGCTGGAAAATTAGGCCGCACTTTGGGGTATGCGACCGGCTGGTATAAATCGAGCGGCTGCTGCGTTAATGATGTCTCGGAATTTCCTCTCGGCAACTAGCACATCCGAGGGGGGATATCAGTTCACTGAAGCGGCGATTGGTATACTCTCTGAACCCAGGGAATGCAACGGAAATGTCCGGCCGGACCTGCCTGCTATCCCCATGCACTCCATGTTGGAGTCAATAGCACCAGGCGCAGGCGAGATAGGCCTATACGGCACGAAATGGTGTTTCACGAAGGCCAATACCCCACCTCTATTCCTTGAGCGATCCTTACATAGCACATTGTATCAATGACAACTGTCCAAGCTGCAGGCGTTGGTCAGCTTTGTCTCCTGGATCGCTGCAACCAATATTTTCGTCCGACTCATAAATTCCACAATCTAGTCGATCTTGGCACGGAGACCGTTGCAATTCAATTTCACTTCCCGGCACATAGTCCGACGACGAGGACGCACTCAACAGAATCAAGCAGGCAACGAGGACGCAAAAGGCGACGATGCAAAAGGCGACGACGACGCTTGTGACCCTCTGCTTTTTATGTTACCACAGCACCTTGCAACATATTCAGTATAACTATACTCACGTAGTGATGTAGGACCAGAGCAAGATCGGAAATGTACCCACTTCATGCATTGGTTCTGGCAAATCGAACAGAACCATGTCCGGAGTTCTTTTCAATCCCGGCACGGACTAGAGGCGTACGTAGAAGGCACTCCGGGATGCGCCTCTACCATGAAAAAAGGGCCTCCTATGAACGATGGGTCGCGAATTATCTGTGTGGTCGCCAGTCATTTGTGGAATTTAGGGATAAGAAGTCGAAACACCGTGGGTGAAACAGGGAGTTCCCCAAGGTGGGGTGATATCTCCGGCACTGGTAAACCTCTACCTATCCTCCATTCCACCCCTCCAGACGGCATCGTATCATATGCGGACGATTGTACGATCATGGCATCAGGCCCCCCACCCATTGATGACATTTGCGCTGGTTGAACATCTACCTCAACGAGCTTGCCTCTGCAAGAAATCTGAAGATATCCGCCACCAAATCTTCAGCCACACTGTTCATTACAAATACGCGTGAGGTGAATACTGAGCTGACTGTGATGGTAGATGGAGAAATGATTCCGACCATCAAGTGTCCCAAAATACTTGGCGTCACATTTGATAGCTCTTACACATTCTCCTCACATGCCACAGCAATCTGCAATAAAGTCAAAAGCAGAAACAAGGTCCTCAAGTCACTCGCTGGCAGCACTTAGGGTGCAGACAAAGAAACCTTGTTGACCACGTCAGTGTGGTCTCGTCAACTTTGTGACACGATCTGTCAGAATGTCGCCCTCCGAACTGCGACGGGCTGTCTCCTCAGTTCTCATGTGGACCACCTCCATCAGGAGACAAAGATTCTACCAGTGCGAAGACATAATTACATGCTGTCTAAGCAATACCTTTTGGGCTGTTATCACAAAAATCATCCAAATCATCATCTTGTGGATAGATATCCACCGCCCAGAAGCCTTAAGGTAGATCTACATGATCTAGAGCGTGAGGTTCAGCGCTACAAGAGAGAACCTCTAGATCAAGCGGCATATCAAGTGGGTCTGAACAACATTCATGCAGACACGGTAGTAGATGCGGTAATTGGCTACCGGGTGAATGTAGTCCTTGGAGAACGACCGCCACCCATTGCACCCAAAGAAATCGACCTCCCCCTGCCAGAGTGGTTTGGGTTCAATCATCCAAATCATCATCTTGTGGATAGATATCCACCGCCCAGAAGCCTTAAGGTAGATCTACATGATCTAGAGCGTGAGGTTCATCGCTACAAGAGAGAACCTCTAGATCAAGCGGCATATCAAGTGGGTCTGAACAACATTCATGCAGACACGGTAGTAGATGCGGTAATTGGCTACCGGGTGAATGTAGTCCTTGGAGAACGACCGTCACCCATTGCACCCAAAGAAATCGACCTCCCCCTGCCAGAGTGGTTCGGGTTCAATTACGTTCCGGCAGATGCAGCCGCCTCAATTGCCACAGAGCTAGGATTGATGCCGACGTGCAAGATGTATGTTCCGATTGTAACATATGACCATACCCACTCGACTCAGACTCAGATCCCTGTGGACGCACCCCATCTTAGTCGCAGAGTTCCTGGGTCTTGACACTCAACAGAATCAAGCAGACGAAAGATAGGACACAATAAACTGCTACAACAACAACAACAACACAATAGGCTGTCTCCTTTTCTGATACCTCGTTTGGTATTAAATGGTTCGGAGAGATTCTTTCCCATTCTTTCTAAGGAACGTGTATCAGCAAGTTCCATCCTGCAGAGTCTTATTCATTACAGGGATGCCAAACTCAGGCATGGCTTGAAATACCTTTGAACGTATAGGGGTATCGAAAGCGGCTTTGTATCCAACAAAGAGATGGTAGGTGTTGATTTGTCCTTATCTGGTCTTTTCCAGGATTGGCGCAGTGTAAATATGTGGTCTAGGGTGGATTTACAAGGTCTTAAGCCACATAGTCAGGACACAAATATATCATTGACTTTAGGTTTTAATCTTTCACACAGTACGCTCCAGAGTATGCGATGGGGAGGAGACTTATTTCTTTGTAGTCTTGTCTTCTTTGTTGTGTACGGGATATAGTATGCTGAGGTTCCAATCATCGGGTTTGCGTTCATCTAGGTTTGATGTTTCAATCTTTGGTAGAATTTTCGGACTTCATTCTGACTTCTGAATTCGCTCGTACTCACGTCTTTCCATTTTTTTTTCTTTCTGCGGAATAGATGGGGAGGAGACTTATTTCTTTGTAATCTTGTCTTCTTTGTTGTGTACGGGATATAGTATGCTGAGGTTCCAATCATCGGGTTTGCGTTCATCTAGGTTTCATGTTTCAATCTTTGGTAGAATTTTCGGACTTCATTCTGACTTCTGAATTCGCTCGTACTCACGTCTTTCCATTTTTTTTCTTTCTGCGGAATAGATGTTTCTCTTCTCTTCTTTTCTCCTCTCTCTTTTTCTTCCGATACCTCACCTTCATCTGGCGCGTTGCTACTGATTGCAGGGTTGCTCTCTTTACCGCATTCTTGGCTTCAGTCGTACCATGGGTTTCTTCCTTCCCTATCTTCGCATTAAAATCTCCCAGAACGATTTTTCTCTCTCTAGGCGCTCCTAGAAAATATCCTTGGCCTGCACGTCCTTGTCTGCCATCGGGGCATCGGCACAAATAAGGTTAATGTTGAAGAATTTGGCTTCTATACGGATTGTGGCTAGCCTCTCATCTACCAAAATTAAGCTTGAGACAAATTGTTTCAGTCTCCGACTAACCACAAATCCAAAGCCAAATTCATGCCTCGTGTTATGGCAACTATAGTATAGTTCGTCACCGTTTGGTGTTGTTCCGACGCCATTCCCGGTCCATCGCACTTCCTGTAAGGTGGTAATATCTGGCTTATACTTCTTGCTCTAGATCTTAGTTGAAAACAAGTTGTTATACTATGCAATCTTCGAAGTCCATGCTGATACTCGTCGAATGTAAATTCTCCAGGGTTTGGGAGGAGAAGTCTTCCAAACGGCTTCTGGTCAATGAAGGGTGATTGGTCTTTATGGCTTTCCAGGCATCAGGAGCGGGATCACTTTTCCCATCTTCGAGATATCGGGTACTAAAAGATTGTTCAAATACAGGTTGAGGACAGTTGTAAGGTACTCGACTCCAAGTAGATCCAGATAATGCCGGATACATAAAATCGTATCCGGCATTATCAAATACCATTTTTTAAAAATCTATAATTTATAAATTGTGTTGTTGTCGTCACCATTAAACATTAAAAAAGATTGCTAAACCCAAATCAGAGTCTATCTATTCTAAATTCCATCTAGACTTGGCTAAATTCGGTGCAAAAATCTCTATTTGTGAAATGTACCCTTATGTAGGAGTTACTATAGAATATTAATCGATTCGTCCATGGATTATACTTTCGCTTCCTTCCTTTGTTATGCTGCCAAAATAGGAGAAGTTGAACGTCTTCAATGAGATCGTTTATAGTAAACTGTGTAAGATTTGATGTTCCTTACCAATTTGGTCTTTGCCTACTTTGACAGCATTTCCATTCAGTCATTCCAGTTTCGCCATTATGTGCTCAAAGCGATGCGCAAAGAGGCATATATCATCCGCGTAGTCGATGCCCCCGAGGAAGTCGTTATTACCTCAGCGTATGCCAGAGAGCGCCTCAACATTAGTTGCGTATAATACGGAGTCTAATAAAATTACAAATAGCGTCGGTGACCGGATGCAACCCTGCTTCACTCCTTTGTCGATCCCGAAAGGACGGCTCTCTTTTCCATTGAAACGGACTTAAACTTCAGCATTTCTATATAGCTCCGTACAACGTACTCCACATTGAACCTGAACGAAACAGTGTCAAAAGCACGCTCGAAGTCGATAAATAAAAGGTATAGGTGTGTATTAAGTTCTGCAGACTGTTCAATGATTATGCGCATGGAGTAAATGTGATCGGCGCAAGAACGATTTGCCCGAAAACCTGTCTGCGAAATACGCTGCAGAAGAAGACTTTTCATCTCTGATGATGCCGACGTTCAAGATGTATGTCCCGATTGTAACCAGGGTCCACACGATACATGTCACCTGTTTAACTGCCCGGCCAGACCCACTCGATTCAGACCCAGCTCCCTATGGACTCACCCCATCTTAGTCGCAAAGGTCCTGGATCTTAACACTCAACAGAATCAAGCAGTGGAAAGATAGAACACAACAAACTGCTACAACAACAACAACTTGGTATCACTTTATTTATTGCGTTTAGCAACGTCTATTCCGTGGGGACAGTGTTTGTATCCCAGGCCACCCTGATTATTGGGGTGATTGCCTGAGCCCATGTATGGGTGTTGTTTTGCTTCTCCTTTAATGTTGCCCTGTATTCGAGCGCTGTTTCGTGGTCTTTTAGGTTTAAGATGTTGAACTTTGTGCTTTTTGTTTGAGTCCTTTTCACGACAGCTGAACGTAGACGTAGTAGCGTAGCGGCTGCATCTGCCAGAACGTAATTGAGCCAGAACCACTCTGGTTTGCCGGAGGAGGTCGATTGCTTCAGGTGTAATGGGTGGCGGTCGTTCTCCAAGGACTACATTCACCCGGTAGTCAATTACCGCATCTACTACCGTGTCTGCATGAATGTTGTTTAGACCTGATTGATATACCGTTTGATCTGAAGTTCTCTCTTGTAGCGCTGAACCTCACGCTCTAGATCATGTAGATCTACCTTAAGGCTTCGAGCGGTGGATATCTATCCACAAGATGATGATTTGGATGGTTTCTGCGATAACAGCCCAAAAGGTATTGCTTAGACAGCATGTAGTTATGTCTTTGCAATAGTAGGATCTTTGTCTCCGGATGAGGTGGTCCATATGAGAACTGAGGAGACAACCCGTCGCAGTTCAGAGGGCGGCATTCTGACAGATCTGAATATTATTTCACTGCGTGTCATAATGTTGACGAGACCACACTGGCGCTGCATAACTTACCACAGACCGGCCAATTGCTTTGTACGTGGCCAACAAGGTTTTTTGTCTGCACCCCAAGTGCTGCCAGCAAGTAACTTGAGGACCTTGTTTCTAATTTTGACTTTATCCAGCTTGTAATTATAGCATGATGTTGCTACCACGTAAACCGGTCTCTCGACAAGTAAACCGGTTCCTATAAGCTTTAATTTTGGCTGGTTTGGAGGAAGGTTGTATGTAGAATAAAATTATGCACTTCAACTTAATTTATTTTGCATAAATTTTTAGCAGAATCCATGGTGGTGGTTTCCCAAGATTCGGCCCGGCCAATCTTAGCACACTTTTACTTGTTTTTTGTAAATTGTGATTTGTGTTATGTATTTGGCAGGTCGGCAGACGTTTGTCTGGACCCGGTTCCACCAAATAATACAATCATACATTCATCGGCCCACAATATGTTCCTCCAGTTTGCAATCGGCAAATCGATTTGTCCTTTAGCGAACTTTAACCGTGCAACTGTATACTTCTTGGTCAGCAATGGTACCATTCTTGGAATTTTTGCGAATAAGTTATTTTCCAAAAAACGTTTGTGAATAGTGGGACCAATTTCGTTCCCCTGCAAAATTTCAGCCAAATCGGACCAAAATTCCGGTTTATAAGGACTCAAGAATTCAAATCGGCAGATCGGTTTAAATGGGAGCTATACCAAGTTATAGACTGATTTGGACTTTACTTAGTACAATTGTTGAAAGTCAAAACAGAACGCTACATGCAAAATTTCAGCCAAATCGGAAAAATTGCAGCTAGGAAACGCTTAAGAAGTCAAATCGAGAGATCGGTTTATATAGGAGCTATATCAGGTTATACACCGATTTGGACCGTACTTAGCACACTACATGCAAAATTTAAGCTAAGTTAGACAAAAATTGCGTTTTCCAAGCGCTCAAGAAGTCTAATCGAGAGATCGGTTTTTATGGGAGCTATATTTAAATCTGAACCGATATGGCCCATCTGCAATCTCCAACGACGTACATCAGCGGCTAGCTTTCCGCGTTCGACCACTATTGTGATTTCAACAGACGGACGGATCGACATGACTCAGAATGTCGAGGCGATGAAGAATATATATACTTTATGGGGTCTTAGATCAATATTTCGAGGTGTTACAAACGGATTAGTATACCCCCTTTATGTAGTGGTGGCTATAAAAAAAGAAGTAAATGCGTGCTAAGTTCGACCGGGACAAATCTTATATACCATGCATCGCATGTTTCCTGTTCTGTTCAAATATATATGAGCTATACCAGGTTATGGACTGTACTTGTCATGGCTGGTACAAGTCATAGAAAAATACCACCTCCAAAATTTCAGTCAAATTGAGAGATTGGTTTATATGACAGCTATATCAGGTTATGCACCGATTTAGACCATACTTAGCACATTTTTTGGAAGTCATACCAAAACAACATATGCAAAATTTCAAATAGCATTAGAATTGAGCCCTCTAGAGGTTGAAGAAGTCAAATCGGGAGATCGGTTTATGTGGCGGCTATAAAAAGTTATGGATTAATTTAGAACATACTTGCCATAGTTGTTGGGAGTCATACAAAAACGATATGTGCAAAATTTCTACTAAATTGGATAAGAATTGCTCAAGAAGTTTAATCGAGAGATCTATATCAGGCTATGGACTGATTTAGACCATACTTGGCACCAAAATGATATGTACAAAATTTCAGCCAAATCGGAATTGAGCACTCTACAACCTCAAGAAGTCTAATCGGGAGATCGCTTTATATGCCAGCTATATCAGTATATGAATGGATGTGAACCATACTTGGCACAATTGTTGGAAGTCATAACAAAACAAATATCAAGACATTTCGTCCACTGTGCGGTTTATGAATCGATGTGAACCATACTTTGCACAATTGTTGGAAGTCATAACAAAACAAATATCAAGACGTTTCGTCCACTGTGTGGTTAAACGTTTTAGTTGTTTTATAAAATATTGTTATGGGTAAAATTTTGTCATAGACCAAGACCAATTCACGACTTGGTTTTATTTTCACGGGCTTCACGTTTGGCAGATTCACTTTCTTAGGAAAACCGCTCATAGCTGTGTCCTCGGCTAAAATCCTGTCAACGTTTTTCTGTTTCTTTTCCGATTCGTTTGTATTGGGTTGCCCAAAAAGTAATTGCGGATTTTTTAAAAGAAAGTAAATGCATATTTAACTTTAATCAAATATACTTTTTTTACACTTTTTTTTCTAAAGCAAGCTAAAAGTAACAGCTGATAACTGACAGAAGAAAGAACGCAATTACAGAGACATAAGCTGTGAAATTATTTGTCAACGCCGACTATATGAAAAATCCGCAATTACTTTTTGGACAACCCAATAGTATTTTCCAGCTCAGATTATTTTTACTCTTGTCCAAGTGATCATTTTGTGCCGTTACTTCAATTACTTGTCTCTCCAAATTTTCGATATTCTTGTTCAAGCGTTTTGCGACCTCTTTCAACTGCTTGACGGCACCCGCATTTATCTCTGCATACGTTTCTTCTGGGGTCAATACCCAGTTTGAATTCGTCTTCCTGATCCGTAGCCTGATGGTGGAATTATTTCCATTCCCGAACCTATCACCTCATAATTTTGTTCTTCAGTTTTTGCTATTGGATCGTCATTAATATTTTCACTATTCAATTTGGGAAGCCATAATTTCCTAAACTCATACACTCAGTTTTTGGTTGCTGAAAATGGGAAAGCAGGCAGCACTACTGTTTCAGCAAAAATAGGGCTGCTGTATTAGCAAGCATTTCGTACTGCAATTTCAACTGACAAAATCTGCTGTTTTGAGAACACAAGTCTGTTGATAAAAAAAATTTTATGCTACTTTTTATGCTTGGAAGAGATGATTTTTATTTGTGTAATTTTACTGTAAAGAAGCTATCTGATCCATCCATTGGTATACATTTCGAAATGTATACCAATGGATGGATTGCTTTGTATCAACCAAATAAACATCCACTGAGACACACATATACATACATCCCCTTCAAAATTAAGCAGCAGACATGTTCAGCAAACAACAGACTTTTCAGCAGTAAGCCTACATGACACGTTTTGCACTAACTCAATCTTCCATATATGGAGATTGACAGTTGTTCACGTAAAAAGCCAAAGGGTACCAACGCTTATTCAACAAAAGCGAGTTATGTTGTTTCTTGTAATGTATTCATTGTTTTTGATGAGTGCTTCTTTACGCCTTTATTTATTGTTGCCATTACACCACAAGCAACGAAATGAAAGCTGACACGCTAAAAATAAAAGATGATTCGCATCATTCGCTCAGTATTCGTTAACATTTGGTACTTGGACCCAATTTTAAGTAATATATTCGTACTTTATTTCCAAATACCTTTTATTTGAGTCCCATATTGTTTCGATCGGGCCACTTTTGATTTTGGGTGGTGCTTTTGGATAAGGCACGGGTCCCACCCCTTTTCTATATCAAACGATTGCATGACCTACTGCAACATCCACAACCTGTAACAGTTTCAAGAGTCTAAGCCGTTTTAGAGTCTATATGGAACAAACAAATACAAATAAATTTTTTTTATGTATATAGAGGCTTTATTCAATCGTGAATAAAACAGTTCATACTATTCGCTGCATATTCGTTGTCTTTGAGAGTGGTAGGAGAGATAAACAAATGGCATTCACTGCAATGTACTGCTTTCGTGATATTCACTTTATGTGGGTTGAGTTGAATTTTGTTGTTTTAAAATGATGTGCGTTGACGACAATACGCAATTTTGCAAAAGGATTCATAGGCAATAAAAAAAGGCATTCAAACCGTTCTCTGGTTCAAATGTTTATGATCTGTTGGCCTATCCTAAAACTACCGTACCAAACTGTACAAAAGGGTTTTTATTGTTTCGTGTTTCTGCTCTAAATAGAAATAAAAACAACAACCCTAACAACTCTAAGTTGAACGCAATTCAAACAACCAACAAAAATAAATGTCTATTATATCTATTATATCTTTTCTAGCAATTGCGGTTGACAGAGAAATGTGATCAACGAAAAATGCTTATAACTACCTTGGATAGTAGTTCTTTTCAGCAATTGAAACAAGACCAATCTCTTCATGTATCCTTTTCGGGTTTTGTGGAAAATCTTATATATTTGTTAAAAGAGTGTCAGTCTGGCAAGTTAAATATCAACCTTTTGGAATTGCAACTGAACGATGCACAAATAACATGTAGTGATCCAAATGAAAAGACAAAATTTCAACTACAATTTGTGGAAGTAAGACCATTTAAAAACTTAATTCATTTGAGTTTACCCTGTCATATTGCTCCTTGGAATATAGTATTGTTTCATTTAAACAATATTCTGGATGGAATGCAGGTAAGCTCTAACACATTTCAAATCATTTAAGATATCTGTCATCTTTCATTTGTTTAAGTTATTGGAATTTTTGCTAAACTGACGAACTATGTCAAAAAAAAAAAAAAATAGAAAAATAAGTTCATTGTATAATTTCTAATCAGTATTTATTGATGGAACAATGGACGCCAAAATGTATTTAAACATTTAAATGATAACTCTTCCCACGTGCGCTGGCAAAATGGGTTTCCAAGATAAAGAATTTAAATTGATAAAGACCCCACCAACACAGCATCAGAAGTAAAAATGTTGATTATTTACGACACAAATTCTAAAAGTATCAATCGAGTGATCCGGTTTTAATAAAATTCACTAGAAATTTCAACAGTAATAAAAAGTCGCATGATTCAAAACTGTTTGAGGATCTGTTAAAAAATGACCATATTACTGCAAAAACCCGGCGAGCACATGCAATCAATTAAATAAATTGACGTACACTTCATTTACTAAACAAAAAATTCGCTAAAAATACGCATGATGTAAAATTTTTAAATATGACTTATTCTATATTCGTATAAGTAACCTTCAGATATCATCAAAAAAGTTTACATACACAACTCACATCTCTATAGGTTTTCGCTATTTTGTGGAACTTTAGATGAATTACATGGCACTGGATTCTTTCTATTTTGCTGAATCGCATATTCATCTAGCCAATACGTTCTCGGCTTCTTGAGCCTCTAAAGGGCGCAATTATTATTCGATTTGGCTTAAATTTTATACAACGACTTCTCTCCTCACCTTCAACATACGAGTCTAATATGGTTTGAATCGGTTCATAGCCTGATACATTTGACATATTTAGCCCCTAAAGGGCGCAAGTCTTCTTCGAATTGGCACAATGACTTCTACTATGGTAGATATATATATATCTATCTATATATATATATATATAGATAGATATAAAAACGAATATGTATATATAAAAACGAAAAGGATGTTCCAATACAATCTAGTTAAACCGCGCTTATCGGAATCACTCGCCACTGAGCTTAGCACAGAAAACCAAAACCCAGGGTAATAGAGTTTTTTATTTCAATATTTATTTTTATTGATTTCTGTTTATACCAACAAAGTTTCTAAAAGTTTCTTTAGTAAAGACACGTGGTTTAACTAGATTGTATTGGAACATCCTTTTCGTTTTTGACAAAAAAAAATATATAGCTACTAAATAAATTGTAAAATATTATGGAATTGAATACAGAACTGGAAATTTCTTTAACCAATTTGCTCGTTGGCAACTCAAGTGAAGTTGGGTTTCAATCCATAATCGACCCATTAGAATGCCCCGATATCGATTGGAAAAACAAAATGAATAGATTTAATTGGCAGCAACTTATAAAACGATTTGCCAATATAATTGAAATCTATATCTTCAAACTCTTTGTTTAAGTCATCGTGCAAAAAATACCTTTGATATGATTTTTTTTTTATTATCAATCTTTAAATTAAAACGAGATTTAATTAATTTTCATGTACCTAACATAAAATTTATTAAATTGTTCACATTTATTGTTGCTATTACAAAAAATGAAATAGTTGCCACTTGCCTTAAGCCTAATAGGCAAAAATTAAGAGATTTGTGAATAAAAATGTATAAATTACAAATTAAAATATTTAAAATGTGAAAAAATTAAAAAAAAATGTTGAAAAAAGTTTGAAATCCAAACAAACTATTTGACATAAGAGTGCATTTGGATTCAAATTTGAAATTGGAAAATTTTATCAGCTGGGTTTATGATGTTAACTTCTTAAATCTACCTAAGACTGTTTTGTGGCGCTTGTGAATATAGAACTATCTAAGAACGTTTGCGTCGTTAACATATTCTAAATATGCATTATTTCCTTTCCCATGAAAGAAACTATGGCGTAATGCATGTTTATAGGGTTTCGGCAGTCATAGCTTCCAAGATGTCTATTTTTCTTTCTTTTTGCTGTAAATTTGATTTTTTTCGCAGAGCTTGACTTTTGCATTAAAAATTTGAGAGCACAAACATTTCTCTGTTATTTCAGGGTGTCTGCAGTCGTAACTTCTAATATGTGTATCTTAAAGACACGTGATTTGAAAAAAAAACTGGGTTACTTTTACTTTGTGATTACAAATGTGTAAATTATAAATTAAAACATTAAAAATTACCTTCTTAAATCTACCTAGGGCTGGTTTGTGGCATTTGTGAATATAGAACTATCTAAGAAAACGCCACTGACAGAATTCTGGTCTCAATGGCATGCCGTTTGCGTCGTTTGCATTTTCTCTGTTATTTTAATCCTCTTTGTACTGTAAATGTAGAATAAAATGTATTGCTAAATGTAAACAGGCTATTATTCTTATTACAAAAACTAGCATTTGACATTTCAAACAAAACAATTTTATTACCAAAATAGTCTTGAAGGTGAGGGAGGGTCGTACGTCGGAGGACTTCAGGCACAACTGTCAATCAAAGTTTCTCACGGTGTACCGACTGTTTGCTACGTGACAGGATTATCAACGCGGACCTCGGAGATAGAGTGGTCGGAAAGAGGGAGATAAGGGCAACGCCTCAGGGAGGGTTCAGACTACATGGTATCAAGACCGATTTGAAAACGGGCTCGTTTTCCTGGGAGGGAGGAATGGGAAAATATCGCATACTCATCTATATTCATCAATGTGTTGATAACGTAAACATGATATCGCTACGGACTGGTTGTGTACATCACCACTACTCTAGTCTGGCATGTGCGGTTTGGGTGTAGACAGCTATCGTAAGTTAGTAACAGCTTATGTAACAGCTCATGGTTCGCTTTTCGCTACATTTCTTCGTGATTACTTTTTTGGATTTTCATTCAATAGGACATTCCCCCATTACTTATGAAAAAATCTCCATAGAAGTATTATGTTTTCATTGAGAGTAACCGTGGGAAATGCATGTTTTCAACTGTGGAAAATGAATATAGTACCAGCCTTTAGATAGCAGCCAAACATGTTAGGTTCACAGTAGTGCCCAGAGACTGCTGGTTCTTACAGCCATAGTTCTCAGGGAGTAGTGACTAATGCAATAACCTGTAGTATTCAGATGTTCTACTGGTTTTAACAGCCACAGCCAGTTCACAGGGTTTTAGTTTTTTTTTCCATACTGGTGGTTTTGCTGGTTGTTGTTTGAGCCTGGTAGTTATTTTTATGTTGGAAGAATTGTTCATGGTTTGAAAATAAATTTTATAGCGATCTCGAGAAAATAGGAACAAAAGTCTTTTATTGTCCTGGAGGCTGGGTTTATCCTGGCAAAGAATACTATAAATGGCGCCTGAGCAGGGATAAAAATTTAATTATTCTACGTCATTTTCCTTTTGTGTAAACCTAGATAGAGAAAAATCTAAATGAGCCGTGCCTTTGTGAACCTTATGAAAAAAGAAGGTCTTAGCTCTTGCGTGACAGATTAGATTGGATATACCACCAGATCACTTGTTACATTCAACCAAATTTGTTATTCAAAACAGCAAAAATGTTTTCAAAAACAGCAGTTTTTCTCTGCTGAAAATGGGAAAGCAGGCATTACTGCTGTTTCAGCAATCATAGGGCTGATGTATTAGCAAAAAAGTCTTACTGCTATTTCAACTTACAAAATCTGCTGATTTGGGTACACAAGTCAGCGGAAAAATATTTGTATGCTACTTTTTATGGTTACCTGTTTTGATTACTTTAGGCACTTTTTTAGAATTTTTTTTTGGAAATTGTGTTGAAATGTGGGCAAGCTAGCTCGCATTTTTTGTTATTGCTCTACTAATAAGCACATAAATGACATGGCCTTTTGTAATGGAAGAACACATTCAGTGGTGATTATAAACACCCACTGAGACACACATTTACATTAGTATTCTATTTTTTCTTCTAACATCCGCTAATCAAGCAGCAGTCATTTTCAGCAAACAATAGACTTTTCAGGAGTAAGCCTGCTACTCCGAAGTGGCAGTACTACTGCTATAATAGCAGAACTACTTTTATAATAGCAGCAACATTAACTACTAATATTCAGCAGACAGTGTTTGCTTTTTTTAGCAAACTCTTTTTCTATGAGTGTATATATTCAAAACCTGAGAGCCCGATACGAGAAGTGTTCAAGTAAAGCTGGTTCCAACACAATGCTTCTCGCAGATAGATCTATTTCATGTATATGTTGTGTATATATTTCATGTACTTAGAGCTTGCCTAGATCCGATTATAATAGCAATGAATTTCATACACGGAGCCCGCAATCAATCGCCCGTTGCGGCAATGCAAAAGGTAAATTGGGTAAATTGAATGTTGTGGCAAATTCGCTGTCTCGATCCCCATTTTCAGATTCTAGTTTCCCTGCTTTACTCCAGATGATAAAAAAACCGCACCCACTGATTCTTGGTACAACGAGAAAATACGAATTCGCAAGACAAATCCTGAAAAGTTGCCATATTATAAAGTGGATGAGGATGGCAATTTAGGAAGACCGTTTATGATTCGTCCGCTTCGATCGAAATCGAGTACAAAGTGAAAATCATGATAGTGTCACCGCAGGTCATCTTGGAATCGAAAAGACTACAGCAAGAATTACCAAATTATATTATTGGTCTGGAATATTTAGAGACATCGTGAACTACGTTCGCAAATGTGAAGCATGCCAGTTGTTCAAACCTCTGCAGAAACTTCCTGCTGGCATAATGTAAGTTCCATTGTTGAACTCCCATGGCATACGGTATGTGCAGATTTTGTTGATCTACGTAATACTATGCTGATCGTATTCGGATAAAATTATTCGTTGGATCGATTTTGTAGCTGTACGACAAGCAACAATTAAGATATTTATAATAGCCTTTAGAGAGAGAAATTCAGCACGCCGTGAGTTCTAGTAAATAGAGCTCAACAAAATTCAGCCCCGCCTACTTGATCCAAGGGAGAGAACTATGCCTTCCATACACACTATTTAGTGATCGAGTTTGTAGCTGTACGACAAGCAACAATTAAGATATTTATAATAGCCTTTAGAGAGAGAATTTCAGCACGCCGTGAGTTCTAGTAAATAGAGCTCAACAAAATTCAGCCCCGCCTACTTGATCCAAGGGAGAGAATTACGCCTTCCATACACACTATTTAGTGAAAAAACTCGCTACAAAAGTATAGAATCTACCTTGAGACCAGATGACAAAGCATAACACCTAAAGGATGTCTTAGAACTAGTTAAGGTTAACTTTCAATTAACTTAAAACCCTTTTATCAGCATTAATTCAAATTTTGTTGCATAGTCTCTCATTTTATATTTCCCCGGGAAAATGGACACAGATTTAAAACTCAGTCGAAGTGTTGAACGTTTTCGACAGTCAATGAATCAGGAAAATATGACTACTACTATAATAATGCCCAGATATTCTACTGGTATTGACAGCCGCAGAACTCAGGGTTATTTACTACCTACATTAACAGTTTGGAAAGTCTGATATATTGAATCATGAATTCATGATTCAATATATAACTTTAGCGGTCTATTAGCCGATCTTCTTGTTCTAGAATCATCGTTAAAGACACGTGGTCTGGTAAAAAATATGGTTTACTCATTGCTTTACTATCTTTCACTTCATATAAAGTCCTAACATGGATCGGATGAGATGGCGACGTATTGGCGCTCGACCCCAGCCCACTTCTTCAGATAAAAGTTGATACCAAACGTGGTACATACGGTATTGATAGTAAAGCATCACCGTATGGTACAAAAACATTACCGGATGGTAAGGATGAAACATAGAATGATTAGTACCGTTTGGTATAAGCTTTATTACCGAACTGGTATTGGTTTTAATACCAATCTGTTATTGGTTTTAGCACCAAACTGTTATTGATTATTCCACCCCTAATGGACTAAAACAAAACCATCGAAAATAATGTTAATCTAATTTTATTTCGATTATTCATTTCAATAATTACAAAAAGCAATGTTACACCCCGACCAACCTCTTTGTATTCAGCAATTGATTCCATATCCATTGTTTCCCAGAAGTGGTTTCATATGAATACACCAACACAGCATCGTTTTTTACACAATAGACTGTCATGTGTTTGATGTAGAATGTCCTTAGAATTTGTACTATTTCCATTTTCAACGCTTTCGAGTATTTGAATATGTTTTTACGCTCTTAAATTGTATTAAAACATGTTATTTATTCGTTTACAAATATTTTAAAATGGCGTCAATATTTTAAGTACAAAGTTCAACAACACTTCTAGCGCTATGACAAGAATACAAATGCGACGCCGTCATTTCTCAATAGTCTCCTTTGTCTGGTATTGAATTGATACCAATGTGATTGCCAATGGCGCGAAAAAATAATAAAGGTGGTATTGGCAAAGTACCGTAATTTTTCTGTCAGTGTATGTATGCTGGCCACCGAGTGAAATTACCTTTTCATAGTGGCCTAGCCATTCAAACTAAACCTAAACTATTGACAAAAAATTGCACATAAAGCAAAACAAAAGTGCTGAAACGTCTCCTACATTTACGGTATGTTTACGATAGCATAACCAGGCCTTGAATTCTACTTTCCGGTTACGGTCGAAAGACGTTCGGTAACCGTTTGCATTTGTTTTCATAAGGCAAAACAAAACAGCGTTTTTCTACATTTATGAGAGCATAACCATGTCTTCATTAGGCATGGATGACATTAACTTACGGCAAGTTTATCGGGATACTATACCATGCTTTTGGAATATTTTCCCACAATTGTTTTTTATTGCTGCAGGGAAGCTTATCGCTTTACTTCACCAATCTTCTTCAAACTGTTCGGTATGACACAACATTTCTAATTTCCTTTAAAATTTCTTTAGAACTCTTGAAAGGGTCTCGTTAAGCTAAAGTTACTATACGATTTTTCGTAACTAGAGAAGTTTTCGTTTTGTGGCGTGTCCCTCAATATTTTTTTTTGTTTTGGGGCATTTGCTACGAATTTGGCTATAAATGTATAAGTTTTCCCTTCTTTTCGAAGCTGCTGAACTAGGCGTCTAAATCAAAAAACTTCTCTACATTTGTTACTAAATATAAGGGTTTGTACTAGTGTGATTCCCCTTTTTCATTACAAGTGTTCCAGCCACAAATTCCGCTTATGTTCGTTGACTACCCTGTTTATTTCCAGATTCAGCTCGCTGATTCTGGGGTTAGCGGGGTCCATAGCACGAATCCCATCACGCTCGTCTGCGAGTACCACTGCTTGCGCCGGGAAATTGGGTCGCACTTGCGGTATTCGACCGGCTGCTGAGTTGATGATGTCTCGGAATTTCCTCTCGGCCACAAGCACATCAGAGGGGGGTGGCAGTTCATTGAAGCGGCGATTGGTATACTCTCTGAAGCCAGTCCAATTGGCCTTCTTGTAATTGATGAACGTCCGGCGCTCAGAGGTTATGAAGTCTGGTGGTCGGTCGATGGTGAGGATTATGGGGAGGTGGTCTGACCCCAAAGAGATGACGGCTTGCCAGGATACGTCACTCAGGAGATCAGGGGATGCGATTGAGATGTCTGGCGAGCTGCTGCACCTCCTCGTAATCCTAGTGGGGGCATCCTCATTCACCGTGCAAAACGTGGAGCTATCTATCTGCTCTGCCAAAGCTATGCCACGCTGGTCGTTACCTAGGGGAGAATGCCATGACGAGTGATGTGCATTAAAATCCCCCAGAACCAGACGACTATGGCCAGATAGCAACCCACTAATGTCGGTGCTGTAGGCCTGGCCATTAATCGGGACACAGCTACCAACCGGCGGTATATACACGTTGTATATCTCTATCTCGGCAGTACCAGACCTGACTGCTACCCCCATACATTCCATGTATGGGTCACTAGCGTCAAGCGCAGGCGAGATAGGTCTATACTGCACGGAATGGTGTATAACGAAGGCCAATCCCCCACCTCCATTCCTTGAGCGATCCTTACGTAGCACATTGTAGCCGTGACAATTGTGCAAGCTGCAGGTGTTAGTCAGCTTTGTCTCCTGGATCGCTGCGACCGATATGCTCTTCCGACTCATGAAATCTACAATCTCATTAATCTTGCCTCGCAAGAACGATACATTTCCTGACACTGGCCTGGCAATAGTAGGGCTAGGGTGCTGTCGTTGCATAAATTGCCGTACGGGAGAGGTCGGGGGGGTCACATAGTCTGACGACGAGGACGCCGAAGGCGACGACGGCGACGCTTGTGACCCACTGCTGGCTATGTTCGCACAGCACCTAGCGACATAGCCAGTATGACTATACTCCCGTAGCGAAGTTAGGCCAGAGCAAGAACGGAAGTGTACCCACTCCAAGCACCGGTTACACCTCACCGACACTGACCGATGATGAAGGTGGTTCTGGCAAACGGAACAGAACCAGGGTCCGGGGTTCTTTTCAATCCCGGCACGGACCAGAAGCATACGGAGAAGGCACTCCGGGATGTGCCTCTCCCATGACGAAAAAAGACGAACACGTACACTGAGGCGGCAGCCCTTGCCGATGAAGATTCCATCGGGTCAATCCGGTGCGTACAACCGGCTGCCATGGATTTGCAGCCGTGATTGATCTATATATATATTTGGTGGGTTTTGGGGTGGGACGGCAACCCTAGGCACTTTGCCCGAAATTTGGATCCCAAATTTTTTGGTTTTATGTTACTATAAAAGGGCAAACAAAATTTCGCTTAAATCGCGTCAGCCATTTCCGAGATCTGGCGTTTCAAAAAAATTAGTGCCTTATTTTCACCATGGGATCATTATGCACCATCTGTGAAAAGTCTCCCCTAGTCTCGCAAGCTCGCCCGCCTTAAAACTCCCTAGAATATCTCTGTGTCCCGGCTCGCAGAACAGGTGAATTTTGACTGTTCATCCATCTCGTTGAGAGATCTGCTACAGTTGAGGGCGGTTTAATGGCTGGATGGGTATCTAAGAAGATATTTATGCCAATCGTCGTAATGACATTACATCTAAGCCACTCCTCCATTTCCTTAATTGCAAGGATCTCCGCTTGATACACACTAAGGTGGTCCGGTAACCTTTGCGATATGACCAGTTCTACATCTTTAGATACACACTAAAGCCCTCCTGGTCGTCTAGTTTGGAACCATCTGTATGGAAGTCAATGTAACTTCTATTACCAGGAATATCTTAGTTCCGATCGGTTCTATCAGGAAAAGTGGTACAGTAATTTTTATCAAAAAGCCATTATAGATAACTTTTATCTCCTGCTGAAAAGAACTACTTCCGTCTTGCACAGATTAACGCCTATACCATTTAGCCCATTTGTTGTTGCACGTAGAGCTGCCTGAAGTATATCTCTTAGAGTGCAATAGCCACGTCATCAGCATACGCGATCACTTTTACACCTTTTTTCTTTAAGAGACAATAATATATTGTAAATGGCTACATACCAAAGTAGAGGAGACAGTGCACCTCCTTGAGGGGTTCCTCCGCTGACCCATCTTTTTCGATCGACAGATCCCAAGCCTGCCGTAACACATATTTTAGTAAGTAAGTTATTAATAAACTTTCTTACGGTAGAGTTTATCTCTAGAAACTCCAACTCCTTCATGATTGACGATTTTACTATTGAAAGTGCCTTCAATGTCAAGAAATCATACCATTGTATATTTCTTGATAGCAATAGAACCCTCTATGTCGCCGACTAGATCGTGAAGGGCTGTTTCAGTGCATTTGCCTATACTATATACATGCTGCTGCCGGGACAGGCGATCCCCTGAAATCTTTGCCCTAAAATATGTTTCTATCAAGCTCTCAAGAGTAAAGGACGACAGACTAATAGGACGAGAATCGTTCGCCTTCGTGTGGTAAGGTTTTCCTGCTTTCGGAATGCCTTCGTGTCCTTCCATCCCACAGGTATATATGATATACTGATACAAGCGCAGTTCATCTCCCTTAGCCAAAAAACAGGTCTATCAGACACAGCTTCTAATTCAATCAGTGATACATAATCAGGGCCTGGTCGAAACTTCCTATCGCCCAAAGATTTTAAGGCTCAGACACAATTTCCCCAATAACCTCCGATAAATGCATACCATTGACAACCTTTTCTGGCCCCACGTTGTCCGTTGGAGAATTTCCCGGGAAATGTGTATCAACGAGTAGTTCTGGTGTTTCTTCACTAGACATTGTCCATACATTCTCAGACTTCAGACATCTGAGGCCTCAGATGTATCCTCCACGGAGCTTCAGAATTCTACCCATTATACATTTTTGTCGGAGCGGAGAGAAAAAAATGTACCCGCCCCGGAACCCTGATTTGCATACAACTATGGAATTGGAAAATTCTATCAGCTGGGGAAGTGACCTAATCTTCTCATCAAGCACATAATAAACATTAAGGGCCTTATTAACAAAACTTTATGTAGATTTGAAATAGGTTTGACTTTTTTTCTTTATAGAACTGTCAAATAAACCTATTTTAAGGCTTCATCAAGTTTTGTGAGTAAGGCCGTAAATTTGCCAATTAGGCACCGGTGCAGGCAAATTGTGGGCCACTGTTAAGTCTCTCTCGAACCCCGGTAGACGGGACGACAGGACCTCAGTCACTTTTGGCGAGTTAACCGTGACTGATCCGAAGAGATGCGCCAGGTTGTTCAACCGTCAATTTATTGTGCATCCCGAGAGAGACAGGGCAAGGAGGAGAGCCATTCGCCGTATTCGTGGTCTCCGAGCCGATGAACAGCCATTACAATTTACCGTGGGCGAAGTTACGAATGTCATCCGTGGCGCCAAACCTTCCAAGGCGTTGGGCCCCGACGGAATCTCTACATTGATGCTGAAGAATCTGGATTTACCTGGAGTTGAGTACCTTACCACAGTCCTTAACCTGTCATTGAACACTCTTATAGTTCCCGATGTCTGGAAAATGGGCAGAGTGATCCCGCTACTGAAGCCTGGTAAGGACCCGAGTTTGGGGGAGTCGTACAGACCGATCTCCCTTCTCTCACCAGTGGCTAAGACGCTTGAGGCATTACTCCTCCCGAGCCTCGTAGGAGAATTTCCATTCGCCGAGCATCAACACGGATTTCGGAGACTGCACAGCACAACAACAGCTTTGCATGCCATCACCACACACATTTGCCGTGGCTTCAATCAACCCAGGCCATGTGATAGGACGGTCCTCGTGGCACTGGACCTATCGAAGGCATTCGACACGGTCAGCCATGCCAAATTATTTGAGGACATCGCCAACACGTCCCTCCAGCCAGGCCTGAAACGTTGGGTCGCGAATTATCTGTGTGGCCGCCAGTCATTTGTGGAATTTAGGGATAAGAAGTCAAAACACCGTAGAGTGAAACAGGGAGTTCCCCAAGGTGGGGTGATATCTCCGGCTCTGTTTAACCTCTACCTATCCTCCATCCCACCTCCTCCAGACGGCATAGAGATCGTATCATATGCGGACGACTGTACGATCATGGCATCAGGCCCCCACCCATTGATGACATCTGCGATAGGTTGAACGTCTACCTCAACGAGCTTGCCTCATATTTCGCTGCAAGAAATCTGAAGATATCCGCCACCAAATCTTCAGCCACACTGTTCACTACAAATACGCGTGAGGTGAATTCTGAGCTGACTGGGATGGTAGATGGAGAAATGATTCCGACCATCAAGTGTCCCAAAATACTTGGCGTCACATTTGACAGCTCCTACACCTTCTCCCCACATGCCACAGCAATCTGCAATAAAGTCAAAAGTAGAAACAAGGTCCTCAAGTCACTCGCTGGCAGCACTTGGGGTGCAGACAAAGAAACCTTGTTGACCACGTACAAAGCAATTGGCCGGTCTGTGGTAAGTTATGCAGCGCCAGTGTGGTCACGTCAACTTTGTGACACGCAGTGGAATAATATTCAGATCTGTCAGAATGCCGCCCTCCGTACTGCGACGGGCTGTCTCCTTAGTTCTCATGTGGAGCACCTCCATCAGGAGACAAAGATCCTACCAGTGCGAAGACATAACTACATGCTGTCTAAGCAATACCTTCTGGGCTGTTATCGCAGAAATCTTCCAAATCATCATCTTGTGGATAGATACCCACCGCCCAGAAGCCTTAAGGTTGATCTACACGATCTAGAGCGTGAGGTCCAGCGCTACAAGAGAGAACCTCTAGATCAAGCGGCATATCAAGCGGGTCTGAACAACATTCATGCAGACACGGTAGCAGACGCATTAATTGGCTACCGGGTGAATGTAGTCCTTGGAGAACGACCGCCACCCATTGCACCCGAAGAAATCGACCTCCCCCGGCAAACCAGAGTGGTTCTGGCTCAATTACGTTCCGGCAGATGCAGCCGCCTCAATTCCCACAGAGCTAGGATTGATGCCGACGTGCAAGATGTATGTCCCGATTGTAACCAGGGACCGCACGATACACGTCACCTGTTTAACTGCCCGGCCAGACCCACTCGACTCAGACCCAGATCCCTGTGGACGCACCCCATCTTAGTCGCGGAGTTCCTGGGTCTTGACAGAATCAAGCAGACGAAAGATAGTACACAATAAACTGCTACAACAACAACAACAACATCACGACAATATGGAACTCAAATGAAAGATATTTTAGAGTAGGAAACGTTTCTGATATCCAATTGTGGGTATTTGGTCCCACAAAAACACCCGCCAAGGGAAACAAATTTACTGACCATAGCAATATGGGGCTCAAATGAAAGGTCTTTGGGAGTAGAGCACAAATCTAATAGCAACATTTGGGGCCACCCCACCCCCATAACACCTCAAATAAAACGTATTTGCAGGCCATTGCAAATAAGTACTCCCAAAAACACCTCCACCCTCAAACCGGACATATTTACTGACTATTGCAATACGGGGCTCAAATGAAAGGTAGTTGTAATTAGAAAACGAATTTGGTATCCAATTTTGGGGCCAAGTGTTTGGCCTCCTTGGCCACCAATGGAAATATGGGGTTCAAATAAATGATATTTCAGAGTAAAGCACTATGCCGATATTTTTCAGGGCTAAGTGTTTGGGGGACCACCCCACTCCCCAGAACCTCCCTTAATGGTATATATTTTCCGAACATGGCGATATGGAGCTCAAATGAAAGGTAATGGGTAGTAGAGCACGAAAATTGGTAGATTTTGTAGAAATTTACACACTTCAAATTATCTTATAACTAAGCTAAAGTTACTTATTTTTATACCCTCCACCATAAGATGGGGGTATACTAATTTCGTCATTCTGATTGTAACTACTTGAAATATTCGTCTTAGACCCCATAAAGTATATATATTTTGATCGTCGTGAAATTTTATGTCGATCTAGCCATGTCCGTCCGTCTGTCTGTCGAAAGCACGCTAACTTCCAAAGGAGTAAAGCTAGCCGCTCGAAATTTTGCACAAATACTTCTTATTAGTGTAGGTCGGTTGGTATTGTAAATGGGCCATATCGGTCCATGTTTTGATATAGCTGCCATATAAACCGATCTTGGGTCTTGATTTCTTGAGCCTCTAGAGTGCGCAATTCTTATCCGATTGGGATGAAATTTTGCACTACGTGTTTTGTTATGATATCCAACATCTGTGCCTAGTATGGTTCAAATCGGTTCATAACCTGATATAGCTGCCATATAAACCGATCTTGGGTCTTGATTTCTTGAGCCTCTAGAGTGCGCAATTCTTATCCGATTGGAATGAAATTTTGCACGACGTGTTTCGTTATTATATCCAACAACTGTGCCAAGTATGGTACAAATCGGTCCATTACCTGATATAGCTGCCATATAAACCGATCTTGGGTCTTGACTTCTTGAGCCTCTAGAGTCCGCAATTCTTATCCAATTTGAATGAATTTTGGCACGTAGTATTTTGTTATGATATCCAACAACTGTGCCAAATATGGTTCGATTCGGTTCATAACCTGATATAGCTGTCATATAAACCGATCTGGGGTCTTTACTTCTTGAGCCTCTAGAGTGCGCAATTCTTATCCGATTGGAATGAAATTTTGCACGACGTGTTTCGTTATTATATCCAACAACTGTGCCAAGTATGGTTCAAATCGGTCAATAACCTGATATAGCTGCCATATAAACCGATCTGGGATCTTGACTTCTTGAGCCTCCAGAGGTCGCAATTATTATCCGATTTGCCTGAAATTTTGTACGACGGATTCTCTCATGACCATTAACACACGTGTTTATTATGGTCTGAATCGGTTTATAGCCCGATAAAGCTCCCATATAAATCGATCTCTCTATTTTACTTCTTGAGCCCACAAAGAGCGCAATTCTTATTCGAATTGGCTGACATTTTACACAGGTCTCCAACATAAATATAATTTAATTGTGGTCCAAACCGGACCATATCTTAATATCGCTCTAATCGCAGACTAAATCTTCTCTTATATCCTTTTTTTTTGCCTTAGAAGAGATGCCGGGAAAAGAACTCGACAAATGCGATCCATGGTGGAGGGTATATAAGATTCGGCCCGGCCGAACTTAGCACGCTTTTACTTGTTATATTTCATATAATAAATTTAAGAAGTTTTGTGTTTGAGAGTAGTGCTTATTGTAATTTTATTGAATGGGCTTTTATAGGGCTTCAAAATTACAAAAGTCAGAAAAAAAATTGATACCTACTTTCGGGACCAAGTTTCTGGGGGTCCACCCCTTCCGCAAAACACCTCCCCGAACATGACTTATTTACTGGCCATCGCAATATAGGGCCAAGATACTGAGTGGTCGCTCCATCCCCCAAAATAGACATGTTTGCCGACTAAGGAAATATTGGGTTTTAATGAAAGAAAATTGGGAGTAAAGCACGAATCTGATACCATAATTCGGGACCAACTGTCTATGGGACGACCCACCTCCATAACAACCCCCGAATAGAACGTATATACTCGCCATGGCAATTTGGGAATCAAAGGGAGTAGAGCTCGATGTCGGTAGTTTTTGGGATCCACCTCCAAACCGGATTTATTTGCAATAAGGTATTTGAGATTAGAATACGAATTTGATATCATATTTTGCTTATATTGTATCGGGGCTAGTGACATATATATCATTTTCGTAGCATCGTATTTCACTGAAATCTCTTTAATTACCGAAGATAACTATTCAAAGGATAGTTTTGTTCCATATATTGTAAAAGAGCACAGCGGAGCGGGCCGGTTTCAGCTAGTGATACATAAAAAGTGACGTGTCAAAAGACAAGAATATGTAGTGTGATTGAGCCTTAAGAGAATTACAGGTGTCCACATTAGAGATGAGCACATGAGTGATTTTTCATTCAGGCTCAAGCACGCTCACCAGAAAAAAAATTTTACTCATGAATGCTCACGAGGTAAAACTTTTACTCACGAATGCTCCCGAGGCAAAACTTTTACTCACGTACCACTCACAAGACGCGCACGACACACGTGAAAAAACACGACTTAGGATTGAAAAAATATTTTTCCACTATGCGAAACGTGTCGTAAAAAACAGTCCATATTTTGCTCATAGCCAAAAGCAGTAACTAAAATAAAAACCATGTATTTCCTTTTTTCGTTTTCAGAAAAAGTTATTGCATCAAGAAGAAACCACACAACATCTGCAACATGAAATTAATGCTCGCGATCAAAAAATTTGCAATTTGGAAATGGAGAATAGTAAATTAAAAAAAATCTACTCCGAAACGACCAAAAATATGCAACAAAAGCATTCAGAGCAAATTTTGGAACTGCAGGAAAGGCTGAAAAACTCGTCCGAGCAAAGGCAACAAGACAATGAAAGCAACCGTATTGCCATTAAGAACTTACAACAAAAAATTGATAAATTGCTAGAGGAAAGAAGTGCAATCCAGACAGAAAAGGGGTACTTATTGAAAATATACTTCAAGATGTGTATGCAATTTTCAAATGAAATCATAATATTATGTCTTTCTTTTATATTAACAGGCAGGAACAGAAACGCAATGAAAAACTAAATGAAGAAATAAGCTCATTAAAAGGGAAGATAGCAAATCTTAAAGAAGCAAATGATAAATGTTATAATGATTTGACAGTGTTAAAAAACGTTGAGCGTAAGCATGAAATGCATTTACAAGATTTTCGAAAAGAGATCAATGATTTGAAAGAAAAATTAAACAATTGTGAAAAGGACAAGGCAGAACTGATGGCCGAGTTGGCAGCAGAAAAGAAAATTAGCCATACAAAGAGACAAGCTTTGGAAATTGCTACTGATGAAATTTCTAAAGCGAATGAAATCATATTAAAGCAGTCCAAAGAGTTAATCAAAATGAAAAAGATCTTAAAATGGCGCACTGAAGTAGCTCTACAACAGGAGCAGACAATAAAAGATAACGACACACATATAAAACAAAAAAATGAGCAGATTGTGTTTCTCAAGCAAACAGTGGATAGTTTAAGGTCCGCCATTCCAAAAGAGCTGGACTCGATTAGAAATAGTGCTGCAGCATTGGAGGCAAAGTATTCTGAACGTAAGTAATAAAACTCAATTGCGTATACGATTTTCTATATCTTCTATTCAACTCATTTTCGATTATATCTTGCAAAAAATTATTTTTTGGACATCTCTACGAAATCTGATCAAAAAAATTTGTTCCGTATAGACTCAAAAAGGGCATAACCGATTTTCTTGAAATTGGCACAGATTGTGTAAGTTTGTCTGAAAAGAATCGTAGGCTATATAATTTTTACATATCGGATAGGGACGGTCCCTCCCACTTACCCCAACAACGCCACCCAAAACCAAACCAAAAAACCGATAGGCACAGTATGGGTTTCAAATGAAAGGTATTGGAGACTAGAAAACGAATATCGTATTAAAATTTGGGTCCAAGTACCTAGTGGGCATCCCGAACCCAAAATCTCTTCTAAACAGATATATTCGACGTTCATTCATGGAGCCAAGTGTTTGGGGGTACGCCCTAAAGCACCCCCTGAACTGAACTTAATTTCCGATTATGGCAATATGGGGCTCAAATCATCGTTATTTGGCAGTAAAGAACGAATTTGGTATCTATTTTCAGGACAAAGTGCCGGTGGCCGCCCCAACCCCAAAACACCCTCCAAACATTTCATATTTATCGACCATGGCAATATGGGGCTCCCATTAAATGGATTTGGGAGTACAGCACGCAATTGATATCCATATTACAAATGTTACTTTATATACTACTAATCTCTGTTGAACTGTGTTAAATGTAATTGATATCTCACATACAGTAATTATAAGATCATTGTTATCTTGTTGTATGTGAAAACGAACAAATAAATCTAAATCTATTTAAGTCAAAATGTCTAAGTGCCATCCCTCTCCTAAAAACCACTTCTCATTACCCTAATTTTCAAAACCAACAGATCGCGGAGATTGGTAACGCGATTCGTTCGAATTTTTTTTTTTGCACTCTCACAAAACATGGTTTCTATTGTTGGGTCGAGTGCCTCGGGGGTCATCCAAAACCCGCCAAAATCGGCTCAAATCATCGTTATTTGGCAGTAAAGAACGAATTTGGTATCTATTTTCAGGACAAAGTGCCGGTGGCCGCCCCAACCCCAAAACACCCTCCAAACATTTCATATTTATCGACCATGGCAATATGGGGCTCCCATTAAATGGATTTGGGAGTGCAGCACGCAATTGATATCCATATTACAAATGTTACTTTATATACTACTAATCTCTGTTGAACTGTGTTAAATGTCATTGATATCTCACATACAGTAATTATAAGATCATTGTTATCTTGTTGTATGTGAAAACGAACAAATAAATCTAAATCTAAATCTATTTAAGTCAAAATGTCTAAGTGCCATCCCTCTCCTAAAAACCACTTCTCATTACCCTAATTTTCAAAACCAACAGATCGCGGAGATTGGTAACGCGATTCGTTCGAATTTTTTTTTTTGCACTCTCACAAAACATGGTTTCTATTGTTGGGTCGAGTGCCTCGGGGGTCATCCAAAACCCGCCAAAATCGGTTTAACCAATTTTCTTGAAATTGGCACAGATTGTGTATGTTTGTCTGAAAAGAATCGTAGGCTATATAATTTTTACATATCGGATGGGGACGGTCCCTCCCACTTACCCCAACAACGCCATCCAAAACCAAACCAAAAAACCGATAGGCACAGTATGGGTTTCAAATGAAAGGTATTGGAGACTAGAAAACGAATATCGTATTAAAATTTGGGTCAAAGTACCCAGTGGGCATCCCGAACCCAAAAACTCTTCTAAACTGATATATTCGACGTTCATTCATGGAGTCAAGTGTTTGGGGGTACGCCCTAAAGAACCCTCTGAACTGAACTTAATTTCCGATTATGGCAATATGGGGCTCAAATCAACGGTATTTGGCAGTGAAGAACGAATTTGGTATCTATTTTCAAGACAAAGATCCGGTGGCCGCCCGAACCCCAAAACACCTTCCAAACATTTCATATTTATCGACCATGGCAATATGGGGCTCCCATTAAATGGATTTGGGAGTGCAGCACGCAATTGATATCCATATTTGAGTCAAAATGTCTAAGTGCCATCCCTCCCCTAAAAACCACTTCTCATTACCCAAATTTTCAAAACCAACAGATCGCGGAGATTGGTAACGCGATTCATTCGAATTTTTTGTTGCACTCTCAAAAAACATGGTTTCTATTGTTGGGGTCGGGTGCCTCGGGGGTCGTCCAAAACCCGCCAAAATCGGTTAATAGACCAATCACGACAATCACAAAACATTCCATATTTATCGACCATGGCAATATGGGGCTCCCATTAAATGGATTTGGGAGTGCAGCACGCAATTGATATCCATATTTGAGTCAAAATGTCTAAGTGCCATCCCTCCCCTAAAAACCACTTCTCATTACCCTAATTTTCAAAACCAACAGATCGCGGAGATTGGTAACGCGGTTCGTTCGAATTTTTTGTTGCACTCTCACAAAACATGGTTTCTATTGTTGGGGTCGGGTGCCTCGGGGGTCGTCCAAAACCCGCCAAAATCGGTTAATAGATCAATCACGACAATATAGAGCTCAAACAAAAGGTGCTTGAGAGAAAATAATGAATTTGATATCCAATTGAAGAGCCATGTGTTTGGGGAACTGCCCCACCCGAAAACACCTCCCTATTATATAAAAGCCATTTGATGTTAAAATTGATTGATTTTCGGGAAATTGATACTCATTTTCGGGACAAAGTCCTTGGGTTCCACCCCATCCTGAAACATAATGCAATTATGGGGCTCGTATAAAATTTATTTGAAATTAGAGCACAAAGCGTATATTTACATTAAGGGTCAATTATCTCTCTAAACAGGAAATATTTACCAATACGATAATATAGGACTCAAAAGAAAAGTATTTGGGAGTGGAGTAAAAATTTACATAGAAACCTAGAGGGGCACACTTACACATCACATCAATGAAAGCTTTCCGATTCAAGTTTAAACTCAATGATAAGGGACTTTTTTTATAGCCGAGTTCGAATGGCGTGCCGTAGTGCGACACCTCTTTGGAGAGAAATTTTTACATGACCATGCATGGCAAATGTCGCCAGCATTAAGAGGGGATCACCGCTTAAAATTTTGCCCCATGTTATCGGACCGCAGGCGTTCAAATCTTAGATAATCGATCTGAGATAAGAAGCAGTCAGTGGCAGAGAACAACGTAGCTTTACCAGCAAAAGTTTTTGGACTTGTTATCACCATATTTAAATACTATGTTAAATAAGATGTTATTGTCGTGGCCGGCCGCTCACTGAGACTATCCACTCGATACCGCTGATTGTCCGCGACTGCACATGGTGGTACTCCCTGAGTGGAGCATTCCCCAATCCGCAATCTGTGAACGTGCCCGGTAGCTCTCAGCTTAGTTTCTTGTCATGACGTTGAACAACATACAAATCGGAGCTTAGAGTTCCAATTCCTGTCGTGCTCATATTGTTAGTTGTTGCAGCCACATTTTCAAATGGAGATGGCTATCCTCGTCAAGCTCTTGTAGCTCTTTTGTGTCTCTTTGTGGACGACAAAAGTCCAAATACTCGTCTTTAGCTCTGTCCGTAATTTTTGAACGACTGAAGATAACTTTATGCTATTTTGGGATATTAATGGGACTGCACACATTGAATTGAGAAAATATCCTCTATTCCTTAATTGTGTGCTCATGGCAAATAAAATAGTAGTAGTACTTTCTCCATATTCATGTTATGTTATGTAATAAAGTGTACATACAACTCTTTTTAATGGTGAATCTAGCTTACGTGATACCATAAATGTAACAAGATTTTTCGTCTTCGACAATTATAATATCTTTTGTAAAAATGTCAAATTTATGAGAAAAAAACAATTTGTAGGTCGCACCTCCGATTTCACTGAAATTTGGAATGTATATGTGGTTTGACCTCGAATCTTTGACTTGTCCTTCCGATTTTGGGACTTTGTCGCCTTTGACCCTGTAACCTAGCTGGCGATCCTACCAAAATGATCCAACTATGTTAACATATATTTTTTTTTTATCTTTTAGATATTGATTCGATCCGATTGAGGTTGACACCGTTGGGGATGGATATCAAAAAAGACGTTTTATTAAAGAAGAAACACAAATAGCACTTAATTACAATTTGCCACTATAAATAAATATATTTAATTTTTTTTTTTTTTGTATATGATTTTCATTTTTTTAAAGCTTATTTTCACTTGCTTGTGATGTTGCAACGTTAACAACTTGAAATATATCATGACTTTCTTGATTTGTTTTCAATCTCTCTCGTATAAGTTCAGCTATTGCTTTCTGCGTTCTCCTGTCTAAAATAGACAACTTTTTCGAAACATCGCGTTTCAAGTCCCAATCCGGCTTTCGGGGTGCCAGATTTGCAATATCAATTTCGTCTATCGCTATTGTATGATTGAGAAGATCCAATTGGTTGCCAACAACTTCTTCTATGTCTCCAGCAGCCATTTTAGGGATTATTTGGCATGGAGTGATTTCGTTTTGTGGTTTGTAGCTGCGAAATACCGGTCTAAAACGAAAATGTTGTAGTCAAAAATTAAAAAAAAACATATTGTTATTTAAAAGTATCTACAAATCGATATTTATACTCTACACCACTATTGTGGTACAGGGTATTATAATTTAGTGCATTTGTTTGTAACACCCAAGAGGAAGAGAAATAGACCCATTGATAAGTATACCTATCGACTCAGAATCACTTTCTTAATTAATTTAGCTATGTCCGTCTGTCCATGTTAATTTGTGAACAAACTACAGGTCTCAATTTCCATCTGATCGTCTTCAAATATATATATTCAATTTTAGTACTGAAAGAAATTAAATTTCTAATTACTCTCCGCCAAATGTTCAACTGATGAAAAAAAAATTTTTTTTCGTTTTGATTTCAAATTACAGAGTATTGCCGAGTTGGGCTTTTTCTACCAAATTTGGAAGGATATATTGGGTTGCCCAAAAAGTAATTGCGGATTTTTCATATAGTCGGCGTTGACAAATTTTTTCACAGCTTGTGACTCTGTAATTGCATTCTTTCTTCTGTCAGTTATCAGCTGTTACTTTTAGCTTGCTTTAGAAAAAAAGTGCAAAAAAGTATATTTGATTAAAGTTCATTCTAAGTTTTATTAAAAATGCATTTACTTTCTTTTAAAAAATTCGCAATTACTTTTTGTGCAACCCAATACTTTCAATCCAATTGGTTGCCAACAACTTCTTCTATGTCTCCAGCAGCCATTTTAGGGATTATTTGGCATGGAGTGATTTCGTTTTGTGGTTTGTAGCTGCGAAATACCGGTCTAAAACGAAAATGTTGTAGTCAAAAATTAAAAAAAAACATATTGTTATTTAAAAGTATCTACAAATCGATATTTATACTCTACACCACTATTGTGGTACAGGGTATTATAATTTAGTGCATTTGTTTGTAACACCCAAGAGGAAGAGAAATAGACCCATTGATAAGTATACCTATCGACTCAGAATCACTTTCTTAATTAATTTAGCTATGTCCGTCTGTCCATGTTAATTTGTGAACAAACTACAGGTCTCAATTTCCATCTGATCGTCTTCAAATATATATATTCAATTTTAGTACTGAAAGAAATTAAATTTCTAATTACTCTCCGCCAAATGTTCAACTGATGAAAAAAAAATTTTTTTTCGTTTTGATTTCAAATTACAGAGTATTGCCGAGTTGGGCTTTTTCTACCAAATTTGGAAGGATATATTGGGTTGCCCAAAAAGTAATTGCGGATTTTTCATATAGTCGGCGTTGACAAATTTTTTCACAGCTTGTGACTCTGTAATTGCATTCTTTCTTCTGTCAGTTATCAGCTGTTACTTTTAGCTTGCTTTAGAAAAAAAGTGCAAAAAAGTATATTTGATTAAAGTTCATTCTAAGTTTTATTAAAAATGCATTTACTTTCTTTTAAAAAAATTCGCAATTACTTTTTGTGCAACCCAATACTTTCAATCCAATTGGTTGCCAACAACTTCTTCTATGTCTCCAGCAGCCATTTTAGGGATTATTTGGCATGGAGTGATTTCGTTTTGTGGTTTGTAGCTGCGAAATACCGGTCTAAAACGAAAATGTTGTAGTCAAAAATTAAAAAAAAACATATTGTTATTTAAAAGTATCTACAAATCGATATTTATACTCTACACCACTATTGTGGTACAGGGTATTATAATTTAGTGCATTTGTTTGTAACACCCAAGAGGAAGAGAAATAGACCCATTGATAAGTATACCTATCGACTCAGAATCACTTTCTTAATTAATTTAGCTATGTCCGTCTGTCCATGTTAATTTGTGAACAAACTACAGGTCTCAATTTCCATCTGATCGTCTTCAAATATATATATTCAATTTTAGTACTGAAAGAAATTAAATTTCTAATTACTCTCCGCCAAATGTTCAACTGATGAAAAAAAAATTTTTTTTCGTTTTGATTTCAAATTACAGAGTATTGCCGAGTTGGGCTTTTTCTACCAAATTTGGAAGGATATATTGGGTTGCCCAAAAAGTAATTGCGGATTTTTCATATAGTCGGCGTTGACAAATTTTTTCACAGCTTGTGACTCTGTAATTGCATTCTTTCTTCTGTCAGTTATCAGCTGTTACTTTTAGCTTGCTTTAGAAAAAAAGTGCAAAAAAGTATATTTGATTAAAGTTCATTCTAAGTTTTATTAAAAATGCATTTACTTTCTTTTAAAAAATTCGCAATTACTTTTTGTGCAACCCAATACTTTCAATTTTAAGGGGTTGGTCGGGTGGACGGCCCAATTCTATTTTGCGAAATTGTATTTTTACATCCACTTTAATAGCAAATTTTGCACATGAACATTCCATTAACGAACAGGGGCAAACTTCTCACATATCAATGAGTGCAGTCCGATTAAAGTTTAAGCTTAATGATAAGGGGCCTCCTTTTTATAGCCGAGTCCGAACGGCGTGCCGCATTGAGGAGAAATTTTTACATGGTATAGTACCCTACAAATGTCGCCAGCATTAGGAGGGGATAACCACCGCTGAAAATTTTATGATGGTCTCGCCAGATTTCGAACCCAGGCGATCAGACTAATAGGCGGACATGCTAACCTCTGCACTACAGTGGCCTCCACTTCCATAGGGGTATATTATTTAAGTCATTCCGTTTTCAATACAATATATATATATATATATATATATATATATATATATATATATATATATATATATATATATATATATATATATATATATATATATATATATCTGTAATTGCATTCTTTCTTCTGTCAGTTATCAGCTGTTACTTTTAGCTTGCTTTAGAAAAAAAGTGCAAAAAAGTATATTTGATTAAAGTTCATTCTAAGTTTTATTAAAAATGCATTTACTTTCTTTTAAAAAATTCGCAATTACTTTTTGTGCAACCCAATACTTTCAATTTTAAGGGGTTGGTCGGGTGGACGGCCCAATTCTATTTTGCGAAATTGTATTTTTACATCCACTTTAATAGCAAATTTTGCACATGAACATTCCATTAACGAACAGGGGCAAACTTCTCACATATCAATGAGTGCAGTCCGATTAAAGTTGAAGCTTAATGATAAGGGGCCTCCTTTTTATAGCCGAGTCCGAACGGCGTGCCGCATTGAGGAGAATTTTTTACATGGTATAGTACCCTACAAATGTCGCCAGCATTAGGAGGGGATAACCACCGCTGAAAATTTTATGATGGTCTCGCCAGATTTCGAACCCAGGCGATCAGACTAATAGGCGGACATGCTAACCTCTGCACTACAGTGGCCTCCACTTCCATAGGGGTATATTATTTAAGTCATTCCGTTTTCAATACAAAATATATATATATATATATATATATATATATATATATATATATATATATATATATATATATATATATATATATATATATATATATATATATATATATATATATATATTCATGATCGTCGTAAATTCGAAGTCGATTTAACGCCTGTGTGTCCGTCTGTTGTAATCACGCTACAACCTTCAAAAACTAAGATATTGAGCTAAATTTTGTGACAGATCCATATTTTTTCCAGGTTAAATTTTTAAATGGACCAAATTGGACTATTTTGGGTTTAGCTTCTATATGAAAGAATTGCCGATTTAGTGCCCATAACAGCCGCATTTATTATCCGATTTTGCTACAATTTGGAACAATACACTGGTTTTAGGTTTTGAGACCATGGAAGTCTGATTTTATACCCCATTTTTCAGAAGTTTGGTAGTTACTTGTATTAGGACCCCCTATAACTGTACTGAGTATGGTCAATATGGGATTATAGTTGGGTATATATATGGTGTGTTAAGGTCTTATACCTTAAGTGTGTTGTATTAGACCATAGGCTCAAAACGGCCTCTACTATTTCTCGAAATTAACAAAATTAAAAATAGTAACTATATTTGATCCCCTCAAAATTCTTACCAGATAGAGACCAATATCTCGGAAATAAAAACTTATTTTGTTCACAAATGTTAATAAAAAATGTGGGATATAAAGTTCGGCACAGCCGAACTTATGCAGTTTTATTAGTTTTATGCTTTTTTATGTAATATTATATATTGTTAAATATATAAAATCTATTACAAGAAGATTGAGTGTATTTTGATTAAGTTTACAATTTTGGTCGACTGGGAAGGAATGTAAGTAGGTTTTTTGAAAAATTTTTTTTTGCAGTGACAAGGCTGTGTCTAACTATTAATTGTAGCACGTGTAAATTAGAAAAAAACTACAAAGTAGCCTCAGACGAGTTATAAATGTAAAGATGTATTTGAAGTATGTAAATATTTTGCACAAGGGAAAGCATACAATTCTGGTAAAGAAATAAGTGTTGTTGTTATAGCGACATTTGCATGTGGAGGTGGCGATTCTAGTCAAGCTCTTATAGGTGAGCAACCTTATTCCGGTCCCAACGACCGATCGTCGCGGAAACATGATGACCATTGATTATTTAAATGCGCCAATATCTCGCCTTGTCGTATCGAGCATAATAGGCATTCAGTATTTAAACAAGAGCTGATGCCACCCCTCCTCTCACAGAAACTCATCACACGATACCGCTGATTGTCCGCGACTGCAGTAGCGGCCACTCCGTATGGAGCATTCCACTATCCGCAACCTGGCCTGGTAGCTCCCAGATAAGCTTCTCGTGATTACGAAGAACACTACACAAATTGGAGCGCAAAGTTCCAGCCTGTGTAATGCTGAGCTCTGTGAGATTATTTTCTTGAAAAGATCGACACAAACTCTGTATCTCTGCATATTGCCTAACGTTCCCTTACGGTTGGACTGCGCATGGACAAATTATTATGATTATAACTTTTATAACAAATACAGGAAATATGAAAATATACATACTTGGTTATACCTTCGTCGTTTATTCTTTTGTTGCTTTCTTTGCACGCTTTTTCTTTCAAATGCATTAGACGCTCTTTTCGGCGAAGGGATTCTTCAGCCAATTTCCCTAATTGCTCATTTTCTGTCATATCACCGACCATATTTGTAATTTTTAAATATTAAAAAAAATGCACCGAATAGAAGATCCCACTATTGGTAAGATTTGCACAGGCGGTGGTACTGTATGTCAATATTAAAATTAATTAAAAATATTAGATTGGATGCACTGTTCAATAGTGTTACTTGCCCAACAACAACGAAATCATCGGCACAAATTCCCACTCATCTGTCAAACTTCTGTATACTGTCAAATTGACATTCTAGTTTTTATTTGCATTGCCGCGTACAGCATCCAAAAAATTGAAGGATTTGTGATTACAAACGTTTAAAATATAAATATTAAAAATGTGGAAAAATAAACTAAATGTTGAAAAAACTTTAAACTCTGAAAAAAAGCATTTGACATAAGAGTGTATTTGGATACAACTCTGAAATTGCAATAAATATTTCATCAGCTGGGCAAGTGAATTAACCTTCTTTAGTGAACACTGATTGGATGTTTTGCTAAGGGATGTAATGGGCAGCTTATACGGTACATCAAATGCTTATAGGGAGTTCACATAGCACATCAAGTGCGTATTTATCGAGAGTATAAAACTAAACTAATAAAATAAGCTGGAGTAACATTCCGCTTTTGCTGCGTAAGAATTTCTAAAAATCAGCTTATTCATGTCATTCCAATGTTAAGCATGGTATTTATTTGATTTTCGCGGTTGTATATGTAAATTTATTTATATAAATGGCAACAGAAAGAAACCCAAAAAAATCAAATGTGGTTACCTTGTCACACTACTGAAAGAACGATACTCGGAAATTTTTCCCAAAAAAAACCTGGTACTAGCCTGTGAAAACACATGTTTGTCATAGGTACTTTTTGCAAACACCAAAAAGTCTCAATGATAACTTAATACTTTTATGAAATTTTTTTCATAAGTTAAGGCTGGTACTACTTTTTTTCGGAGGAAATATGGCCGAAAATCCATCTTCCAGTGGTTTGACTAGGTTACCACAATTGATTTTTTGGGGTTCTTTGGCTAAAATGTTGCCATTTAAATTTAAAAATTAATGGCACAAATCAATTTATCAGCTGCTTACGTGCATGTGAACCATGCTTGGTCTTCTTTTCCAATAAACCCACAATTTTGGTTCAAAATGCAATTTTTTACATGCGGTATGATGTTTACATTCTGTAATTTTTTCCATTTTATAATAAATAGGCCTTTAAACTTGCTATAAAGGGCGCCAAAAGATAAAGAAAATTTTTACACTTATATGGTGAGGTCATGCGAACAGCTGGGTACATTTTTTTATTTTTGTTTTGATTTTGTGGCTCGATAACACATGATGTTTTTCTTAAATCTTAAAAATGTTGGTACAATTGGGTTATATTAGTTTTAATGTCCCTTTAGTTTAATGTCCTTTATTTTAAATTTCAAATGATAACGGTTTTCTTAATACGTCATCACACATTGTTAACCCCACCCCATGCTTGTTCAGTAGATGTACGTGTATGTGTTTGCCTGTCACTGGTCAGCTTAAGCATAGATTAATAGAGGACTTATCGCGAAGTTATTAGATTGGTTATTCTCGAAACATCGATGTGGCCAGCAAGAGGTATTACCTACTCAAACAAGTTTTTTTAATTGGAAGTAAAACGTCTACAGTAAAAAAACTTAAATACTGGTGTCAGAAGTGAAATTACGTAATAAACTTCTACAATGAAATTCGCTGATCTACGTGTAGAAGACTTGAAGAAGGAGTTACATAAAATCGAGCTTGCAACCAGCTGCTATAAGGCGGAACTACAAAGACGGTTGTTAGAGGAATTTGAGCGCCGTAAAATTGACATCAACAAATATGAGTTCGACAGTAAGTATGATTTCGATGTATCGATAAGAGGTGATGGTACGGTGTATCGATGATGGACGGCGAGGAAAGTTCGAAAGTAGTTCTAAGTGGTGTAATTTTTCCAGCAATGATAGCTGACATTAGCAAAATGATGGAAGAAAATTCCAGAAAAATAATGGAAGACAATTCCATCTAGAAAAACTGAATGAATTGGATGCGAAGCAATGCGATAATACCTCAATTCTAAACGAGAAACATGGGGAGATTTCTAAAACTATGGAAAAAGAGTAGAAAATGTAGAAGGCCAATTTGAGGAACTTGATAAGAAAATCTTGAAGTATGATGAGAAATTTCTAGACGCGAAGAAATTGTCGGAACTGGAAATCAAGGGCGGTCCAGTGCGTATTATCGATATTACCACCTCCAACACAGGGTAGCAAAAGAGTGACTCAAAGTTCATCGAGTCACTAAATCGAGCTAGTTCAACGGGGCATGAGCTGGCTCCCATAGATTATGGTCCCACAATCAACAGGAAAACACAAATTTAACTACAGCCGGTTACATCAATGGCGACAGGCGTTTCTTGACTTTGGATACGGGAGCATCAAAATCTCTCATTAGGGCAGATTTGGTAAAAGGAAGGATGTCTCCAGTAAATGGAGTCAGATTGCGTACGGTCACGGGGAGCCCGCAACAGTCAAAGAAAATGTTGTTTTAAAGTTGATTATCGCCGGTATATCCGTAAACTATGAGTTTATAGTGGCCGATGTTGTAGACGAAGTTATAATTGATGGAGCGTGTATTGAAGGGGCTTCACTGGAAGTCATGCTTGATACACCTGGACGATATTATAGCAGCAACTATCAGCCGCCGGCCTGAGACTAAATGCGAAAAAGTGTTCCTGGTGAGGAATTTGGTTTGGATACGGACGCTAGCGCATATGGTATCGGAGGTGTCTTGTCGCAGCAAGTCAGCGATCACGAGAAGGTCAACGGATACTACAGCCGTACGTTATCTAAACGCAAAAGGAATTACTGCGTAACGAGAAAGGAGTTGCCGGCAGTTGTAGAAGCCATAAAAAAACTACCACAAGTACCTACATGGCTAGCACTTTCAGCTAAGGACTGACCATTCAGCTCTTCGATGGTTCAAGAATCCAAAAGCTCAACTGGCTCGTTGGATAGAGCGTCTTCAAAGCTATGATTTCAACGTCGAGCATAGAAAGGGAGGCAAACGCGGTAATGCTGATGCCCTGTCACGGCGACCATGCAAGATTGAGTGTAGGCATTGCTCACAGGAAAGCATCGTGGATATAAGACTGATCACGATTGAATCTGGTGAGGATTGGGCAGTAGAACAGCGAAAGAACCCATCATAAACAAGATAATTCTGCCAAAGGGAGAAGACAAAGTACCAACCCGAAAGGAAATCACTCCGGAAAGCCCTCTCCTGAAATCATATTGGACTCAATGGGACATTCTACTTCCCATGAATGTACCGAAAATGGGAAGACCAGCCGAAAACTAATTATCGTACCAGATTTCAAAATTAAGGATGTATTAGCAGAGTTCAACGATTACCTAAGCGGAGGACACCTAGGAATGACGAATACAGCCGACAAGGTGAAACAACGATTTTACTGGGCTGGATGCCAAAATCCATTGCCGAATGGGTAGCCAATTGCGAAGGGTGTATGAAAGCAAAAGGTCCAACACGGAAAGTCAAGGTAACATGCAACAGTATAATTCGGGAGCACCGTTATGTAATATATAGGATAGTAATGGATGTGGTTGGACCATTTCTAATTAGCGACTCAGCAAACCGTTATGTCCTAGTTGTCATGGACTATTTCAAAATGGCCAGAGGTTTATGCCATCCCAAATCAAGAAGCAAAGACAATTGTGGATGTTTTAAGCAAAAATTGAATATGTCGCTACGAAGTTCTATCGGAGATTCACTCTGATCATGGCAGAAATTTAGAATCTGCAATTTTTAAAGAAATGTGTGACTCATATAAAGGGTGATTTTTTTGAGGTTAGGATTTTCATGCATTAGTATTTGACAGATCACGTGGGATTTCAGACATGGTGTCAAAGAGAAAGATGCTCAGTATGCTTTGACATTTCATCATGAATAGACTTACTAACGAGCAACGCTTGCAAATCATTGAATTTTATTACCAAAATCAGTGTTCGGTTCAAAATGTGTTCATTCACCGTAACGTTGCGTCCAACAGCATCTTTGAAAAAATACGGTCCAATGATTCCACCAGCGTACAAACCACACCAAACAGTGCATTTTTCGGGATGCATGGGCAGTTCTTGAACGGCTTCTGGTTGCTCTTCACTCCAAATGCGGCAATTTTGCTTATTTACGTAGCCATTCAACCAGAAATGAGCCTCATTGCTGAACAAAATTTGTCAAAATTTGAACACATTTCGAACCGAACACTGATTTTGGTAATAAAATTCAATGATTTGCAAGCGTTGCTCGTTAGTAAGTCTATTCATGATGAAATGTCAAAGCATACTGAGCATCTTTCTCTTTGACACCATGTCTGAAATCCCACGCGATCTGTCAAATACTAATGCATGAAAATCCTAACCTCAAAAAAATCACCCTTTAGAATCAGGAAAACCAGAACAACGCCTCTACATCCGCAATCCGACGGCAGGGTGGAGAAGTTCAATCGCACCTTGGAAGAACACCTACGGAAAGTGGTAGATAATGGCCAGAAAGACTGGGATGTGCATATACCGAAATTTCTGTTGTCATATAGATCTGCAATACATGATGTCACATCTCCGACGGCGGCCAAGATTTTATTTGGAAGCGAGTTAAAGTTGCCTGGTGATTTGATATTCGGTGCTAAACCAGGTAGCTATGAATACTACGGAACAGATGTTCAGGACAACTTTCGTGAAGTCCATGATTCGCGCCATCGAATAAAAATGGTCAGCAATCGGATGAAAGCTAGGTACAACCGTGCGGAAAATACTGAAGGCTTCCAAGAAGGACAACGGGATAAACTGTTTAACCTACAACGAAAGAAGAAGAATTGCAAACACATCGGGAAGGCCCCTACAAAGTCATCAAGAAAATAAATGACGTCGTATATCGCATCTAGAAGGACGAATGTCCAAGGTGAAAATTGAAAGTGGTGCATCTAGAGCGGTTGGCCTCATATGGAACGGGAACTGTTAGCAAATTGTAAAGCAAATTAGTGGATCAATAAATCAAAAGAAATTAAGAAAAAAAGCAAAGATGAACCGTGGCGTACGACGATGTCGGCGTTCCATATGCGACAATACAAACTTATGCAGTTTCTCCACAAATAGTGGAGCCAGTTGTGAAAAATAAATGAAAAAGTGTGACATATGTGACAACAAGAAATTACAAGAAAGTAGGGGGTAAGCGCCAATACGGAGCTGTTGTATCCGCTAATCCATGCTAGCACTATGTCGTGAAACTGGGGTGTATTCAGGGATTCCACTCACTACGCCAGGCACTTCGACCTCACTGTACCAGAGCCCACGGCCTTGAGGACTGCCATATACACATACTGATTTTGACAAGGCGATATATAGGCGTCTTTTTAAACCAATGACCACAACGTTACCAGGCGCTCGGTGACCGGAACAAGCTTTAAGAGAATCGCTACCTCCACATACAAATGTGGCTACAACATCAACAATAAGTCTACCCACCGCATCCGTAGTGTCCAGAAGGGAAACTTGGCCGTATTCTGTCTCCCCGTGCATCTCAGGGCAGTGACTGTCGACCCATCTCCTCTTTGTTAAATGCCCTCTCAATATTCGAGAAGGCCGTCATCGCGTACTCCTTAAGTTGGAGAGACGGCTTAAGTTCTCGTATCACTGTGTGGCCGTCTTCTCCAACCTGCCCTTGAGTTATTCTTCTCTGAATTGAAAATTTTCAATTTTCTCTGAACTTCACATCAAATCCCAAAGTCCAAGCGATGACGTAAATTGCAACCAAAAACTCATTGACAGATAGTGCACTTCACGAGAAAAAATTGTACTCAGCTGTTTACGGTACACTTCCTGGTAATTATGTCATGGCATCAAGTGGAAGGTATGTGAGGGTGTTTATGTGCACTGCACTCTTAGCACTGAGATACTTTATAATGTTGACCCGGGGGAATAATGCGTTTTTCAGTCTTATGCAACGGTCTCTCCAGCTTTGTCTCGTGGAGAATTCAATTCCTAAGATTTTCAGATTGTTCACATTGCTCGCCTCTGTGTTATGAAAGTTTATATTTAAATTAGAATCCCCGCATTCATGTTTTCTATATATGGAAGCAATTTACTTTTGACCAGTGAAATTCTGGTTACTGATGATACAGATATTATGTGAGGGCCGATTCTATCGAATGCTCTTTCAAAATCGATTGACAAAACTTTGACATGGTTTTCTGCCAAAAGAGCTGTTGCCACAATTAAGTCAATGTGAAGTAGATTTTTAGAAATAAGGCATTGTAAACAAAGATAACCTACTGCTTATTATTTTGTCTAGGATATTGGAAAGGAAGGATAGAAGTGAGTTTGGACGATAAGGACGAACAGAGTAACTTGGCTTGTTTTAGGTATTGGGACCACCAGCGCAGTTTTCCATGCCTGAGGGATAGAGGTGTAAGAGTTGATTTTTTCTGTTCATTGGCAGATGGTTCAACATTGGATAATTTATGGGGGCCAAGCTCGGGGATTACCCCTTAACTCTCTTAAGACAATGGTTGGGTTCTAAGTTTGTAATTAAGTCTTTCAAGAAGACTCGTAGCCGTCTTTCAAGAAGACTCGTAACCTACTGCTTATTATTTTGTCTAGGATATTGGAAAGGAAGGATAGAAGTGAGTTTGGACGATAAGGACGAACAGAGTAACTTGGCTTGTTTTAGGTATTGGGACCACCAGCGCAGTTTTCCATGCCTGAGGGATAGAGGTGTAAGAGTTGATTTTTTCTGTTCATTGGCAGATGGTTCAACATTGGATAATTTATGGGGGCCAAGCTCGGGGATTACCCCTTAACTCTCTTAAGACAATGGTTGGGTTCTAAGTTTGTAATTAAGTCTTTCAAGAAGACTCGTAGCCGACTTGCCATGAGTTCAATAATGGAGTAAGTTCGAGTCATCTCCATATTTTGACCATTCAAGATCAAAGTGGTTACCGGTTTCCAATGAGTCTATTAAAGTACTCTGTGGTGCATCAATGGCTCTTATTGGTCTGGCGGGTCCTTCCCTTGTAAGGTGGTTGATCTTATTCCATATGACAGATAGCGGCGTGTCCTTATTTATTTGTTCTGTGGAAATCTGAAAGCTCACCTTTTTGCTATCATTTAATGATCTGCGAAAAAGTGCATTAGCCTTCTTATATGGTACAAGGTTTGCCTGTGACGGTTTCCTTTAAAAGATATGCCAAAGTCACTTTTTTATTGATCTTAGAGCAGCTGGTTCCGTGTTCCACAAGTGGACTGTACTGTACCTGTTTCTAGTTCTATGTTGTGTAATACTTATGTACAATGTTGTAATTATAGATTATAACATCAATAGTTTCTTCAACGACTGTTTCGCTGTTCCACAGTGTTCGTCTTCCACGCCCTTAACTCGGACTGTGTCGACCCGAAAGTTTAACTAAGTTTATTGACGGCAGTCCTCTGGCCTTCACTACAAAATCGTCAGCTCTTTCATTCCCCGTCAGCTCGAATCCTCAGGGAAGGCGTTAATCTCCTTATTGCACTGCAAGACTGCTCGTGCCCTTTCCGTCCAGGTTGTTATTGCCCTTATGGCCATAGTAAAGTAAGTGTCTTTACAAACAGGATCGTTTTTTGCTTCCGTCGATACTCCTTATTTTTTTGCCTTCTCTTAGAAAGTTGTTATGAATTTGAGTTTAGTCTTACTCTTTGTGTTTGAGTTGCACTCATACAAAACATATCGTTCAATTGTAGAGTATTGAGCCCATAAAAGGAAGCATTTTTCATCCGATTTCGAAGAAATTTGGAACAGTGAATTTTGGTAGACATCTACACCTTTTTGTCAAATGTGGTCTATATAGGACTATATTTGGATATAGCTGCTTCGATCTCCCGATATAGAGCGTTCAGCCTATAAAAGCAGCAATTTTCGCTGGAATTTGTAATAGAAGTTATATTAGATCCCTTGTAATTTTGCCCAATAACTGTAATATTATGATTTGAATTTAAGATCTGATTTGCCGATTTAAGATATAAATAAAAAAACGGAGTTTTTGCTCAATTTGGCTCATACTGTCACCTGTGTTAGGCTGCACCTGCATAAAAATTGGTGCGGATCTGTCAATATTTGGATACAACAAGATGATGACTATATATCCATGATGGTGGTTATCCAAAGTTCAACACGGCCGAACTTAATATATTTTTATTTATTTTATTAGGCCACTCTTCAAGCAAATGAGCGATGAACAGCATTTCATTCCTGGAAAGCATTTTAGTTTTTGTATTTTTAAGTAGAACCTACTTTGATTAAAAAATAAGTCTGGGATAGAATAAAAAAAATCCGTTTGAGAACAAAAAAAAAGCAGCAATTTTCGCTGGAATTTGTAATAGAAGTTATATTAGATCCCTTGTAATTTTGCCCAATAACTGTAATATTATGATTTGAATTTAAGATCTGATTTGCCGATTTAAGATCTAAATAAAAAAACGGAGTTTTTGCTCAATTTGGCTCATACTGTCACCTGTGTCTGTCAATATTTGGATACAATAAGATGATGACTATATATCCATGATGGTGGTTATCCAGTTTTGTATTTTTAAGTAGAACCTACTTTGATTAAAAAATAAGTCTGGGATAGAATAAAAAAAATCCGTTTGAGAACAGATAGAATTCAATTTTATTTTTCGTTTTCAGATAATTTGTAATTTTTCCCCCATTTTTGGTGTGAATGTATAAAAACAAAAATAAGGAAGAAATGCAATTTTCTGAAAACGAAATTCAAATTGAAAACGCTGTAAGAAAAAATTTAAAAAGAGGTAATTTAATAATTTTCTTTTGACTCTTTTGAATTCTCTTAATTCTTTTCTTTTGCAGATTACATCGATAAAAGTATCGGTGCCAAATTTCAAGCGGATATCTTTATTCGTTCGAAAGCTATCGTGATTTCGACAATCAGAAAACGTACGGCCGGGCAAGGCTAAATCGCGTAAGGAAGAAAGCCTATCGGAATGCTTTTCAATGGGCCTACCTATTCTCCTTCTTATCATCACAAACAATTGCACAAAGTTATAATACCCTGTACCGCGGTGGTGTTGTAGGGTATACGAAGCAAAGTAAAGAGACAAGTGTATTATTCATTTGGCCATATTCGGAGAAGTTGTCATGGAGTGACTAGTGGCATTTTCATTGGCTGACGAAATGCTGTGTTTTAGGCTTTTTATAATGCAAGATGCTAAAAGTTGAGTGCGCATGGGTACTATCAGCCCGTTGGTGTCAATTCAATTGAGACGGCTGCTTAATCTTCTAAAATGGGTTGGTGTTTGATGTTAAATTCTTTTGAGCTATGGACGGCGGATGGTCTCCAAGGTCTGTATTCATTCGATAGATCTTTATTGCTGTTGCTACGGTTGATATGCCGCTTGATTCAGAGACTGCCTTTGTATCGCCGCTTGTAATTGGGGTGGCTGTAATTCTCTCAAAGGGACTCTTATAAGGACTACCAAATTTGAGATCGTCATGTTGAGAAACTCAAAATATTTTACTACTGGTTAGAAAAAAATTAAAATAGATGTAGGCGAAAACATTTAATTTTTAATATTTTGTTCAGTTATTGTTCATTTTTCGCTGTACTAAAGATCACGTGAAAAATGAAAACTGAATTTTTATTTATTTTTTTTTAATTTTTTCTATATTTTCTCATTAAAATTATGCGTATATTCGAATTTTTGGTTATTATGTAAATTGAAATGTACAAATGACATTAATGCATAACTTAAGACTATAAACAAGACATACTTAACGCGCTTAACAAGGGATTCATGGGTGCCTTTAGCTTTATTCGCATCTTTGCTCAATTTTTATTTGAAGCAGAAACCGAAAGAAGGCAAGGCGAGTAGCAAACCACAAGCACATGGTTGGAGCCAGTGCTGATGAGATGGCCACAAAACAATGTGGAACTTATGGAACTATGAATTAAAGCTAGGAATACCTAAAACTAGGGAAAACCTCTTTGCAGACGTGTCTATGGGTAACACACCATAACTGAAATGTTCTGAAGATGGCAGTGTGCATATGTCACAGTACGGTAGTCGGATTTGTAATAAGGTACAAAATAGAATATGTGTTCCCGGGAGCTTATAAGGTTGGCTAGGATGTACGAAAGTAACAGACACCAATTTAAATAAAATTTAATTTAAATATGTACTCCTGAACCTTACAGATGATCTAAAGAGAGACAATCAAGCCTTCGATGAGAGCATTTGATATTTATGGTATACTGTCTTCCTTTCACTCTCACGGAGAATTAGTCATCTTTTTTATCAATAATTTTAGCACACTTGCGGTCCTCCTCGCTCACATCCTTATCTTCCCAGCCCCAGATCATTGTTTCCTCATTTTCGTGATCGAGCTTAGCCAACATTTCGGCCGTAATGCCTTTCCCAGAAAGCTGGTTATTGTTCATATCTGTGCATGAAGGATGTGTTCCATCTCCGGTACGCTGGATCCGCTTTAGAATCATTTCATCAGAAACAGTCTTCAAATCGTATGCTTGCCCTAAGAAATGTAACAACAATTAGCAGAAGTTGTTTTAAATAATTTTACTCACTTACCGATTCTAGCCATTATATTTAAGAAAGCTGTCGTCATATTGTAGTAATTTCCCAACTCAGCTGCTTTGTAGTCCCATGGGAAAACATGATGGTAATTGTGCCAGCCTTCGCCAAAAGTGATGCTGGACACAACTTTGTTATTGACCGAACTAATGTTCTTGTCGTAAGGCTTCATTCCATAGAAATGAGCAGCGCTATTAACCAACCAAGTACCATGTAAAGATATGCAGTACCGTAGCATGGATCCGACAAAGAAGCACACCTTCAAAGAGGATCCCAAATAATAATACGGAAAGAGAGCCGGCAAAACGAAACAACAGACAGGCATAATAATGAAATAGTATCTGGAAAACATAGCGAAATTCAGTAACAGCACTGCTAAATATATAATAATTTTAGTGCGATGTGCTTACTTTTTCTGAAACATTACTACTGGATCCGCTTTTAGATCGCTCATGTCTATTTGCTTCCCCTTCTCTTTGACATCTGGATGTTTCTTGCACAACAACCAACCCATGTGGGCAAAGAAGAATCCTCTTCTGGAATTATGGGGATCTGCATCGGTGTCGGTGAATTTATGGTGGACCCGATGATCTCTAGTCCATTCATATATACAGTTTTGGAAGGCCAACGATTGGCAAAGCATCAGGAATATCCGTAATGGTAGCTTGGCTTTATATGCGCGATGAGACCATAAGCGATGGACTCCTGCTGTAATACCCATGCCTCCTAGAAATAGGCATATATAGGCTGAAAGAAATGGTTTGAACATATTAAACCATAATAATAAAAATAGGTATGTAAATAAAAAACATCTTGAGTTTTGCATCATCCTTTTTTACAATTAAACGACTTTTCTAATTAAATGGGCTTTCATTTAGGCAGATTCGACTGGAAGACCTTATTACTGTATTTTGGTTAGTAAATGTTATGCTTATACTGTATATTGCAATTTCTTGACTTACAGAGCGCAAATTCCACATACGCATTTTCGGCGAATACCAGATAAAGACCATATAAGGCGGAACTGTGCAGTATTATGAACAACAAAATATTGTGCCAAACAATTTCCACTTGGTAGGGCTTTTTATGTTCCGCATCCTGATTTGTGCTGTTAGTAGGCTTAACAATTGCGTTGGTCGTCTTTGTGGTTGCAGACGCTGCGGCATTTATGGCTTTGTTATTGTTGGAGTCTGTGTTGGTTATAGCCGTCTCAGCCAAAATAAAGGTACTACCTATTATATTGGGCGCCATCTAGAATTGAAACCAAAACATATCAAATATATTTAGTTAAATCTATTCATGTTTAGTTTGCTAACAATTTTTAAATACAAAATACTTTTTATGATTTTGAATTGCAAATTTGCCCATGAGCATTCCATTGAGGAACAGGGGTAACTTCTCACATATCAATGAGTACTGTCCGTTTCAAGTTTAAGCTTACTGATAAGGTACCTCCTTTGTAAAGCCGAGCTCGAATGGCGAGCAGCAGTGCGACATCTCTTTTGGGGAGAAATTTTCTCATGGCATAGTACCTCATATTGCCGCCAGCATTAGTAGGGGATAATCACCGTGGAAAATGTTTTACGATGTTCTCGTCAGGATTCTAACCCAAGCGTTCAGCGTTATCGGAGGAAATGTTAACCTCTGCGCAATGGTGGCCTCCACGATTTTGAATTGGGGAACAAAGGAAAGGACTTAATCTAAAATATCGTTTCCACCAGTGGTTTTTTAACATATTCTTGATATAAAACAATTTAAAACATTTTAGTCATGGTAGAATAAATAAAAAAGTTCTAGGGCTTTTAATGACCAAATATGCATATTATATTTTGAATTTACAACTGAATAGAGTTCTTTAATCAGCCGGTCACATGACCACACGCCTATTGAAGTACCTTAAGGCTGGTGCAATGTTCGGGTTTCACTGTGAGAGCCAAGGTAAATACTATACTATATATTGATGATAACATAGTTTTTTTTTTACTTCATCAAAAATAACGGATGACGAATACAGTCCGCATATTGTGTTTCAATATTTATTATCTAAAAAAGTAATCGTGAAATATGTTGGTTTTTACTGCGAAACTTGAACATAGTACCGGCTTTTACAAGGTTTCAAACAAATACAACAAATATTTTTTCATACTTTCTTCACCTTTTTTAGTTGTAACTAGAAATGTGTTACACTTATCTGATTTGCGACTAAAACAATATATACTACTTTGTTCTGGTTCACTTATCCGGTTTTGATCTAATTGGGTCAAAAACCAGAATCCTTCTTTCTGTCATTCGTGTGAAACCACAATGTACTCATTTTGTCACCCCAGCAGTCTGCTTCCATAACCAATTTAACATAGACTAACCACAGCAAGAAAGGTTTTGCTGTGGTTAGTCTATGTTAAATTGGTTATGGTAACAAACTGCTGTGATTGCATAGACTAACCACAGCAAGAACGGTTTTGCTGAAAACACAAAATTAATTTGGGATCATAATGTCAAAGGTTAAATGGGCCAGAAAACTATTTTAAGCCAAGTTGTATAGCTAGTGTCTCAAAATGGTTCATTTTTCAATTATTCATTTTTAAATTCGAAATTTATGTTCAAAACTTGGCAGCAGCCAAAGCAACGTTAGATACGATTTTAATTAATTCATTGAATAAGATAATCTAGTAACCGGTTGGCGATATTGACCACAACACAAAAGAACAAAACGAAGACTAGAGAAGTCGGAAGTAAATCTAGACATTCGCGCAAGTTTTATGCGTGATGGCGGTGTGTACGAGTTTTGTGTTTACTTCCTGAACATCTTTTCGATCTCTTTGATTAGCTGGAATATTTAACACAGTGGAGGAATTTTCAAAAGTATGCATACATAATATATGTGTACATTGGACGTTGTGGGTCATTTGTCACACTTTTGTGCCGTAGGAATTGGAGTTCTTTGAATGTACATGAACAAAAGCGATTTTCGGCTTCTATTTTATGACACATTTTATAAAACCAACTTTGGAGCAAAACCTTAATTATCACTCATATTGGTACAAACTATTACTGGAGATTGCACGACGCGCATTTTGAAATTATATACAATATAGGAGCAATAAAAAATGGGTGTTCCTATTTCCATGACATTAATTTGATGAGAAACAAGTTTTGAACTAGATATGTTCTGAAAGGGAATTAAACTTTCATAAAGAAGTGGACGAATAGTACCAATCTGCATATTGATAATTATGCAGTTTTTTGCCGAAGATCATTCATGGCTAAACATTTTTTGTTGTTGTTTAATTGATACATTTGTGGCGGTGAGATTGCAATTTCGAAAAGTAATAATAAAAAACAACTGGCACATCACCTCGAAAATAACCAGTTGTATGTGCTACAAAGCCAATGTGAAAATCCAGCCAACGTCTTGTGATCTTGACTAACACCGCCTGAGCGCAGTAATGACTAGAATTTATGCTATGCTATACAATAGGTCGACTGATGATGCTCGCCTCGTCAGAGTGCTTATTCAAGGGCGAATAGTTTGCATTTGAATATGTGCTACGATATGTTATGTTTATTGAGTTAATTACAGTTCTACGCATAACGAAATTCTTTGTAAATCTTGAGTAAAGCCTCCTGAGCACAGTAATGATCAGAATTAATGCTGTACAATAGGTCATTTAAATATATACGTTATGGTAAGGTACTATCAGACCATATGTATTTGTCATATGAGATTTCATTTTTTGAATTCATATGACTATTCTTATGTATATCAGATACGAATAGATCGCGCTCTTATCATCATGCGTTTGTCATATGTATTGCACTTCTTTTATTAGCATGTGTCTGCATGTATGTCAAATGGAATAAAAATTACATATTTGTTCCGACATCTGTTTTTTAACTTAAATGTTTTACATGTACCGGACGATATTTCCAATATTTACACTGAAAAGTTTAGCAAACTTTTCCCATTTCCTGTGGTGAAAAATATTTTCCTACATACTAAGGATTTTTTTTTATTTTATTATTAAAAAATAAAAAAAAAAATAAATTGACCTTGGAAAAAGACAACAGTGAACCGTAGATAAAGATGTAACATAGCTTTATAAATAGGCGCGGCTTAAATGTCTTTTTAGGGTTAAAATACTAAGTTTACAAAACACATTTTTTTTAAATTATAATTGGACAGTCATTCATGAAGTCAAATAAGAATCAATCTGCGATCAGAATTTTAAATGGATGCTCATGTCCGTTAATAAATAGGAAAATTAATTTAAATATAGCATTTTTATTTTAAAGTTTAGGTTCTTTGGGTCGTTTTCATTGCTAAAATTCTACGAATAAGAAAAATCTTAAATTGTTGACCATTTTTTTTGGTGTACATATGCTAAATTTGACATGTCACATGACAAATATATGTCACCTGATAGCACCTTCAGTAAATGAAACTAATTTTTTTTCAGCTGTTTGTTTTAAGGACAACCGGCAGCTTTTCCAAACAACTGGCAACAAAATCGGCACGATGCCAAACAAATAACTGTGTTCTGTTAAAGAGAATTTCATAAGCCGTTTGTTTGGCGAGATCGCGCAAATCAAATTTTTATTTTACTTTTTATATTACAAATTGAAAAGTCATTAATGGAATCAAAATCAATATAGACTAGTAGTTGTCATAGAAGTTTTTAATTTCTATAAAATTTCTCTGTAGGAATAAAGTCGATTGACAGTGACACAGTAGTGGTATACGGTATGAAAAATAAGGAAAATTTGTGTAAAGCGGGGCATATGATCACTTTCTACAGGCCAAACAATGCCCGATTAATGTTCTTACTTTGAATACACATATTTCCTGATTTTCATGATATTTTCTTTTTATGATTTTTCTTTTTATGATTTTTCTTTTAATGATTTTTCTTTTTACACGATTTCTGTTTTACATGACATTTTGGCGTTTCGTATCATACATCAATTATTTCTATTTACATTGTGCCTTTAATAAATGGCACCATGAGGGGTATCAACTCCTTGCCTGCAAATTTGCCCATGAAAATTCTATTAAGAAACAAGGGCAAACTTCTTATCACATATATATGAGTGCTGTCCGATTCAAGTTTAAGCTCAATTATAAGGGATCTCCGGTGCGACACCGCTTTGGGGAGAGGTTTTAACATGGCATAGTACATTACAAATGTCTTCAGCATTAGGAAGCGATAATCACCGCTAAAAAATTTTGAAGGTCTCGCCAGGATTCGAACCAATGCGTTCAGCGTTATAGGCGGACATGCTGACCTCTGCGCTACAGTGGCCTCATTACCAACAATATAAAAAATATTAATCTCAAAAGCAGATTCAATTTTTTAAGCTTCTTGGATGGCAGAATTAGAATAATAATTCAATTTATGTATTTTTTCTTTTCGATACAAAAAGCGTATCAACTCTCTACCAGTTTCGATGCGCAGATTGACAGATAGCAGGTACAACAATTTTTGAAGCTTGTTGGATGCCAGATTGAGATGAAAACTTCATTTATTTTTATACATTTTTCTTTTCGATACATGTATGTATGTATGTACATATGTTCATATAAATTGCAAGTATTTAATGATAGAAAACTGTCTATTATCAGCATTAACGTTTTATTTTTTGTTTGCGTGACTCATCGCAATATCTACCTAATAATCCTGTCAAGTTTAGAACTTCAAGGGTAAAAGTCAACAAATGTTGGTTAAAAGTGCAAAAATGCTTGTCCATAATTATCTACGAATTTGATTTGTTTAAGCAATTAACAGTCTCGATGGACAGTCCATTTACGACGAAACTGCGGTAGAACAGTTGATAGCCATAGATTTAGTGTTCTGCTGATTTGGTAACTTAACTCGACTGTTCTAATCGTCATCGAAATGCTTCTTGCGTTAGCAAGGGCTGTGGTGCCTATAAAATGGAGATCAATACAAGTTTCCATCTTACCCACACAAACATGTATGTTCATATGCACGTACCCATATATGTTTATATGTATGAGACATACGTAACCTCCAATTAAAAATATTTAACTAATGATTGGTTTAGTTTTCTTCTTCTTTAAGGTTCTTTCGTCATTGATTTGCATAAATAAGACAAGGTTTTGAGATAAAACGATTTTTTTCGATTTGTTTCTTTCTGTCCGCGTTTGCACACACACTCATACACACACAATGAGTTCAAATATGTACAGCCAACATCTAGAAGGTGATGAGTATTTCGTTATTAACTATTCTGAATGAAAGAAAGAGTGGTTCTGGTGGGTTTTTTGGTGGTTCTTTTGGGCTCTTAAGATCATACAAATGGTCAAGGTTAATTACTTCCTCGTATAAATATGTATTACGTTTAACTTCGATTTATGGTCCACATGCGGATATACGTTGGGAATGACTAGAATGTATGGCTAATAATAAATAATTGTAATAATCAAACGAATATAGGAACATCCATATTAAATCGAAATTTTGGAAATTCATAGATATCACGTCCATGGTTGTATATGTATGTAGTAAGTGTGCATATTTTAACTAGTGAATTCACTATCCCCAGAAGACAACACTCGACGGCAATTTTTCTATTCCATATCAATTAAGAGGGCTTGTAGATGTGTTTGTTGTTGTATTTTTACTTAAAAACTCCATTCGTGTTCATGGAGAAGTGGCTTGCGTTTGCGTATATCTTGGCAAGTCATAGGAAATCATTTAGAATGCTCATCGCTTAGCACGTATGAATTTCTCATACGTCCAACAATCGCCTCATCCATGTAGCTGATCATTATTTGGTCTGGCCGTTATTGATATGCAAAACGTCAGCGAATGGAAAAGCGTGTTTTGGCATACTAATGTAGGGCTGTGTCATCCGCGGGACTTTGTGTTTGTGTACCGGCCATCCAGTCAAAGCAAATCAATAGCAACTGTCACGACGATACCGATGACGAGTGATCCCAGTTAATGAGATGTGTACCCTTTTAAGGCAGTTCGCCTTAGTGATAATGCCCAATTTAAAAATGGGATATTGTAATGAAGCCTTATTATTCTTGACGTTGGCCAAATTGATAATCAATATTTTACTTGAATACTACGGAAATAGATGAAATCGAATCATACCATTCAAAGTGTACTCATACTTGCAAAAGGGAGAAGCGTGTCGAAGTTAATCGATTTGCATGCTTTATTTGTCAACATACATATTTTGGGAAATGGCATGACAACCAATGTAATGTTAAACTAAATACACATATCTGTGGCTCAATATAAAAAGGGTCTACCTCGATTTTTTGTTACTTTAACGAAGAAGTAATTTTGAATTTGGCCTTTTTTGAAATCGTTATAAATTTGTTATTTCCCATTGTATCCACCTGAAATTTGAAGGACAGATGCTTCGGATATTTCTCTTTCAAAATAAACAAAAAAAAAAACGCAATTTTAAAGAACTTCAGTTAGGCCTTTTTTATATTAAGCCATTATTTATTGCTGGCGTAAAATGTTGAATGTAATTTAATATTTAAAATTTTTATAGTATTCAGAAAATATTTCAGTAACAAATTATTAAATGTGATTGAATAGAAAAAAGGAACACATTTTATCTTCAAACTATATGGCATTCAACTTCACAGTCTTCAAAACAACTCGTTGTCGATTTGTTGGTGAGGGTATGATAGCAGGTATGAGCATTTTATAATTAAATGTAAAATATTATGAACGTTTCAATCGGGAAAGATATTTTTAAAGCACATTCTTTGGTTAACAGTGTGTATTCATATTCCTTATGTACGTCAAATAAGAATAGAGCACGCTTTAATCGGCTAATGTATTGTATTTTTTGTAGGGATGCGTCTCCATATATGTTCGAAGAAATAAGAGTTCCCTTTAAACAAAAGAGTTGCAAATTCTATTCTTATTCGAAAATCGACTTTTCATATATACATTTTTCGCATGCATCACACGATGTGTACAACTTTCAGAGTTGCTATCATTGAAAATATATATCGTGTGATAGCAGCTTAAGTAGTATATATGTGAATATACAATACATTTACTCTAAGCCAAATGGTTAAGTATAGGATGAGCTTTCAAATTTGTATTTTGTTATCGAATGAGAAAATGATGAAAAAAAGTCACTTTGGTATAACATTATTGTTCAAATCTACCATTTTTCCACTTTCATATCAAACACACACAAGCACTTGTTGTTTTTTATCCTTTATGACTGGTTTAAATGCATTTCAGATGTGGGAGGGAGAACGAGTGCAGATTTTAAAACCTTTTGACTGTCGCTCCGTTCAAGCTGCTTTCATTTGCTGCAAAGTTCGCGATTTTATTTACCTTGTTATATTTTGTTGGTTATCCTTTTTGTTGATTGGTGAATATTGCTCAGAATGTACGCAATGATCGATTCGAAGAACGGACACTTTCTGCGAATGATTGCTTTGTTCTCACGAAACTATTGAGACGTGTATGTTAGGTTGCACAATGTTATTTTTTTGGATTTGTATGTTTTTTGTTTCAATTCATCACTGCTCTTTTGTCACAAGGATATGCTTTAGTTTTTGTTTTTATAGCTTTCTTTTAATTTGTTGTCGTCCGTATCCGTTGTTGTTCGTTTGGTCGGAAACGCGGCGGTTCGAAATGCTGACTGCACGAAGTCAGCTCGCAGACAATTTAGCTTTGCGCAATTACACGGAATTTTAAAGACTTTCGATCAGTAATCAATGCGCGACTGTTCTACGTGTGCTGGTGACTTCTATTTCGGAAAGCAGTCTTTTCGAATGCCTAAGAGAACTTGGGCGCTGCTCAAAAAATTCTTATTATTAAACTGAACGCAGGCAGAAACAGACAACAGACAGCGGCAGCAGAACACGTTACACTTCATTTATAAGATTTTTTTTTTTTCGCTGAATCCACTCTAGGCGGCGTATCCAGAGGACGTTTGAATGGTTGCCACGCTCTCAGTGAACTGCTTGACGTTGTATCTGAACCTGGGGTTTTCATAAAGCATCGACACCTTACATCTTCTGCAATCTGTTCTATGACCTCAAGGGCTACGACGTCGTAGTTGTGTATTTTGCCTACTTCTTTGGTGATCGGTCGTTGGTAGTTAGATTACTTATCTATCTCTTCGCTCGCCAACTAGCCAGTCATACAAACCAACCATTGCAGATTCTTTCGCGTTGTTGTCGTCGTCCGCCTCATCTCTATCTCAGCCAAACACATGCCAGCCAGCATAGCCTGCGTTGTTTGTAGTCTGCGGTCAAGTTGATCTTGTATCTGCCGGTCTATATGACTATAATAACCAATGACCACCACAACTACAGATAATATTCTTTAGATGGATGGGGGTTTATGCTCGTTGTGTTATGCTGTTTCGCATTTCCCTTTGTGTGCCACTCTTTGGGTGTTTCGGGGTTTTCTTCTTTCATTGTTAATTGTTTTGGGTTCTATGTTAGATGTTGTTATTGGTCAAGTACATATCCATTAAGGTGAGGAGCTCAGTATGAAACTGTTTAACGTTTTAAAAACTCAATTTGTCTACTTGTATGATGTGCACCAAACTTAGCGAAGACACACACAAAGGAGTCGAGCAGATATTTGGATGAAGATCCTATTGTATGTGTGTGTTTGTGTTTCTGTTTGACAAGCAAATAGATGTTGTTGTTTTCCCAAAGGTGGGGCTTTTTGGGTGTTTCGGGGTTTTCTCTTTCATTTTTGTTTGTTTTGGGTTAGATGTTGGTGTTTTCCAAATAGATATTGAGGTGATTCGCTAAGTACAGAGATGTATGACGTCTGGTGTTTTCATCTATAAATAACAAAGTCAATTATTAGGTATTTGGATGACGTTCCTTATATGAAGAATTTTTCAGGGAATGCTCACATATTCTTGAGTGTGATTCTTTTTGGCAGACAAATATTTGTTGGGCAAATAATTGGGGTGCCGCAAGGCGCCATTAGTCTTCATAAAGGGTTTACCTGGTCACCATTTATTGATAGGAAAAAAGTGTCCCCACTGTTTCCTAATAGCATTTTCCAGGGCAATTTTGCAATCTGTATACCATCGACGCTTCTATCATTTATATTTTTAAGTAATATATATCATGTTTTATATGCATTTAATCCAAGGAAATAAAAAGGTTTTTATTTATGTGAAAAATATCAATTAAAAGCAAGGGCAACTATCAAATAATTGGTTTATGTAGTTAAAAACCACTTTGAGCGAGTGTCGAATGATAGCAATGAGATGTAAAAATGACGTAGGGGGTTGTTTTTTACGCTGGTGAGAAAAAAATTTCATTTTACTGTGCCAATCGGCCATTTTTTTAACACTGACAAATTTTGACGTTTGTCAAAAATCAAATAATAATACAGGAAAAACCAGAAAATAATAATTATTTGCGTAATGAATATATGTACAATATTCCAAAAATATTTTCCATTACTACTAGCAGTTATATTGCAATATGGATATATTTTAGGTTTTGCTGTGGAAAAGCGGAAAACACGGCGAGTAAGGCAAGTAATGCTATTTTAAACACATCTGTATTAGAACTTTTCTTGTACATAGAAACAAACAAACTATTGACGCCTTTATAGAAAAATCACTAAACGGCGGCGCAAACATTTCAATACACTACAAAACAAAACTGTACTTTTGTCCATTATTGTTAAATAAAAACGTTTTAGAATCCCGTTGCTTATTTTATGCCAAATAAGTCGATGAAATTTAGTGACGTCTACCCACATTGTAGGCGGCTAAGTTATGCCGGACGCAAGTTGGTTACTAAAACGCAAATGAATTTACAATTACTGACATGGGACTTTGCTCAATGAAACGTCAAAGTTTGTCAAAAATCTTACTAGCCCCTGCGCTACTCAAAAATTATTAACCAAACTTAACTTCATATTTTTACTATCCCTAAAAGTTTACTACCATTCGACACACAGCCTTTGATTGGATATTTGAGCTTATCATAAATCCAATAAATTTTTTTTTCAATCCACCAACACGCAGGGGATATCCCATATATATGCAGTGGATTGAGTTGGAGAGGATAGTTAAGGATCGGAGGGGGAAAGAGGGAGTGGTGTTTATTGACATTTGCTAAGAATTTCTAGATGTGTAAGTAGCGGGAAAGATATCTGCCCGAAGTCGATTCGACATACGAACCGTCCTTGCGAAAAAAGAATTCTCTAGGTAGTGCATGGTTCGATCAGCTGACCAATCGATTACAAACTCGCTCGCTTCTGGAAAATCTTGTTTTTCTGACAAACATCCTCTAGTCAGGAATCTAAAGACTGATTTTCGAAGAACACACACCGTAAAAAGAATCGATAGAATAGCGCTACACAACCCACATTTCGACGATGTTCAAGGGAAACAATAGAGTTGGATGCCCTACACAGAAAAAAATAAAAATCGGTTTCAATCACGAAATTAATTGATCCATATAATGTCTTAATAGAAACTGCTGCAATCACGAAAATCAAAAATTAATTAAAAATTCATTTGAAAAAATTCCCGGGAAAGTCGATAAGGGAACGTTTTTAAGGATTTTTTGCCCTAAAATACTCCATTATTATGTTCTAGCATTTTGTATTGAGTTTATTAATCAACTCATACGATATAGATGGGGATAACCAGAGCTTAAATTTTTTCTGATCTTTATGCCGGGATTTAAACTCAGGCATTCGGCGTTATAAGCAGACATGCTAACATTTGTGCCACGGTGGCCAACAATTAATTAATTCATTTAAATCTTACTTTACTTTAATTGGCTATGACAGAATATTTTTTCCACTAGCCGAAGGAAGAATAGCGTTCCAAGCGCCTCGATATTCTGCGCTCATTCTAAAATCTGTGACACGAAGTTTCGAGGTGTCTCCCACAACTTGATCTTTCCATCGGGCTTTTGGTCTTCCCGGTTTGGGTGTACCACCGTGTTTGCCTTCAAAAGACTTCTTTGCTGTGGCTTCTTCATCCATTCTGACAACATGGCCCAGCCAACGCAGCCGTTGTATTTTGATGCGTGTAACTATGCTATCGTCGTAAAATTAAAAAAGTTTTGTTCCCATCGATACTTCACGAAAAAAATTTTTAACATGGACTGTTTTCTTAAAAGCGAGCAGGTCGAGCATTTAGTGGCAAAGCTAGCAGCTTTAAATGGATTTTCCATCAGAAATATAACTATATAAGTTCATCAGAGAATCGTTTGTGGCAAGAGCATAAAGCATAAAGCAAAAAATGGCACTTTCAAAAGGTGAAAACTTTGTTTATAAAATTATTATTGAAAAAATATGAATATGTATATAATTTTTTTTTAGCTATCACCTATTTTTATTGAAACAGACCTCAATGAGTTCATCATAAGTCCCTTAACCTTTTCTCAACAGTCTAGAAGTAGGACTGTTTGTTTTGTAACATATTTCATTTTTTAATTTAAAACCATAAAAAGGCTTCTTCGAAAATTAAATTTTTCCAACTCCGGGAAATTTCAAACTCTAGAGCATTTTGAACGCCACGTGCAAAATGTCAGTCTGCATTGCTCTCCCTAGATGCCCATGAAGTCAAGATACGAGATCGGTTTATATGACAGCTCACAGAAAAAATGAAAATCCTAATTTAACTAAGAAATTTGTCCCTTAAAAATGTTGCTGAAATCGGACCCATAAAGGAAGTTGTATTATCAATATTTTGTAATTTGAATAATTCAATTTAAGCGGTTACCAACTCAACAAACTAATTTATTGGAAATTGTTTATTCTTTAAAAAAAAAACGTTAAACTGACTTAATTCAATTAAATAATCGATATATATCCAAAAATAAACAATTTTTTGTTTAAATAATTGATATTTTTCCATAAACAAGCAATTTTTTACTTTAGTCGATTAATGGGGATTGACAAAATTAAATGTATTGCATTAAAATATTTTGTCTTTTTATTGAAAACAAAAAACGATTCTTACAAACGGAGAGGATCTTAATGGTACAACAAAGGATAATTTTACGAGCATGGATATCAATACTCAGCAAAGTCTTACGGCCTTATTCACAAAAACTTTATGAAGCCTTAAAATAGGTTTATCTAACAGTTCTATGAAATTAAACGGTAATGTCGGGAGTCATAAGAAAAACCTTCCTGCCAAATTTCGAGAGAATCGGTTAACAAATGACCATTTTATTGCAGTATTACTGCAAATCGGACGAACATATATATGAGAGCTATATTCAAATCTGAACCGATTTTTTCCAATTTCAATAGGCTTCGTCTCTAGGCCCAAAAACATGCCCGTACCAAATTTGAAGACGATCGGCTGAAAACTGCGACCTGTACTTTGTATACAAATTAACATGGACAGACAGACAGACGGACGGACGGACAGACAGACGGACAAAGCTAAATCGAATCAGAAAGTGATTCTGAGTCGATCGGTATACCTATCAATGGGTCTATCTCTCTTCCTTCTGGGTGTTACAAACTTATTCACTAAGTTATAATGCCCTGTACCACAGTAGTGGTTTAGGGTATAAAAACTAATGTTTCTTACAAAAGTTTCCATTGCTTGTCAAGTAAACGAATTGTCCTTGACTTTCAATTTGTCATCCCTGATAAAAATGTTTTGTTTGTGACTTTCGTCTAAGATCTAAGATCTAAGGTCGATGTCTTCTTGGTTTGTTGAAGCCTTCATTAAATGAGTTTCAACCAGTATTATTACATCATTATTTAACACAGATATTTCTGATGATGCTAAAGGTATAACTGCTTTAACCACTCCACATCCTGTTCCGTTGGAAAACTTAAGTCAAGATTCTTCCTTCTCCTGTAAAGTAAAAAAACATTAAGTTAGACCCTTTTTATATTAAACCATCGGTTTGTAAAAAAAAAAAAATTAAAGCCACCTGAGTGTTTTTATCAAAAGAATTTGTTTGATAAAGACATCAAAACCATAAATAAATATACAGCGGTCAAAAAAAGTATTCATCATTCAATGTTTTTTTTTTAATAAGTCTACAAAAGACAATTGGAATAAAAACATATTAAACTAATGATGCAGTAGTGCTTGTGTGATATATATGTACACAATTTCATTGTTTTTAAAGAAAAAAATAGTATTTATTGGAACAAAAAGGGCCATTTTACAGCTGAACACAAAAAATTAAACAAAAAAAGTATTCATCATTGCAAAAAAACAAAAAAATAAATAACATAATTTAAAAAAATTAATACTTTGTTATTCGACCACCGCGTCTTATAACTTCTTTTAAACGGTTTGACATCGATTGGACTAATTTAGCGGTTATATTTTGGTCTATATTAGTCCATTCCTCCATTATCACCTGTTGCATTTGACTCTTGCTCGAAAAATTGCGCGTTCTCAATTTGCGTTCGAGATGTTCCCAAAGATGTTCAATTGGGTTCAAGTCGGGACTTTGAGGAGGAGTTTTAATGACTTTGGGGCAGTTATACAGCATCCACATCTTGGTATTTAAAGCAGAATGTTTGGGGTCATTATCTTGATAATATTGAAAGTTATTACCAAGCCCAAGTTTTACAGCACTATCTTTTAAATTCCTCTTTAAAATGTCAATGTAATACTTATGATCCATTACTCCATTAATAATTTCAAGATTTCCCGCTCCTGAAGCCGCCATACACCCCCAAACCATTAAACCACCTCCACCATGTTTTACAGTAGCAACTGTGTTTCGTTCTTCAAGCTCTGTATTTGGTTTTCTGTACACTATGACCTTTCCATCGCACCCAAAAAGATTAAACTTGCTCTCGTCTGCAAAAATGACTGTTTTCCAAAATGATTCGGGCTGTTTTACATACATTTTTGCGAAGTTTAGCCTTTTCACTCGGTTTATTTTATTTATAAAGGGCTTCTTACGTGCAGTTCTTCCTCTGTAACTATGCCTTTTGAGTGTATTTCGAATTGTTTGTGTAGTAACTTCCTTCCCTAAATATTCCATAGTGTTTTTACGAAGAATGGTCGCATTTGTCTTCGGAGTTTTCTGAACTTGCCGCACTAGCCAACGCACATCTCCAACTGAAAGTGCTTTTGGTCGACCAGATCTTGGTTTATTGTCAACAGTTTTCGTTTCTGTCCACTTTCTGATGATGGATTGTATAGTAGATCGTGGTCTATTTAATATTTCACTGATAGTTTTTTGAGTTAAACCATTCCTGTGGTGTTTTATTATCAAAACTTTTACCTCATCAGAAACCTCGTTTTGCTTACGACCCATTTTGACAAAAACTATATTTTCAATGAAATTAAATATTTGCTGTCAAGGGCAAAGCCTCCTTTACTAAATAAAACAGAAAAGGGGGATTCCCAAATAATATTTGAATTTGACTTTGATGATAGCACATCAATGATGAATACTTTTTTTGTTCTGTTTTTGGTGTTATTATATAAAATTGCATTTTTTGCGCTAATTAAATTTATTTTTTGAATTTATTTTAAAACATATTACGAAAAATAAACTATTGCATAAAACTGCATTATTTGTTTACTTTAAATTTTCTTCAATTACCCAAAATAAGTGAATTTATTATCAATTTTGCTAATGATGAATACTTTTTTTGACCGCTGTATGGTGCCAAAGAGATGAATTTCACCAATTTAAGCACAAGAGAGAGAGAGACGGGACCTTTTAGCTCCCATATATCTGCATCGACTGATTATTACTTCTAAAGCCTTTGCATGCGCATTTATGAAGCAATCTTGTCAAAATTTCGTACAACGCTTACTTTTACAACTACCACAAAACGTGCGGATTTTGGTAAAAATCGGTTCAGATTTGGATATAGTTCCCATATATGTTCGTCCGATTTGGACCAATATTGCAATATTGTTAACTAAAATTTCACATGCACATTCCTCAAAGGAACAGGGGCAAACTTCTCACATACCAATGAATGCTGTTCGATCGATTCAAGTTTTAAGCTCAGTGATAAGGGGAGACGTTTTTACATGGCTGCCGTACCATTTTCCAAATGGCATAGTTCCTCACAAATAAAGCCAGCATTATGAGGAGATAACCACCGCTGAAAATTTTTTCTGATGTTCTCCCCAGGATTCGAACCCAGGAGTTTAGTATCATAGGCGGGCATACTCTTCTGCGCTACCAATTCTCACAAAATTTGGCGTTAGGATTCCCAACATTGCTGCTGAATATCTCGGAAATCGGTTCAGATTTGGATATATGAAGTTCCCACATATATGTATGTATCACTCACAATGTTAAAGCCTTTGTCAGTCATTAAGAAAGAATATAGGGTACCCGAAAATGGTGTAGACCACAAAAACTAGTAAAGGGTGATTTTTTTGAGGTTAGGATTTTCATGCATTAGTATTTGACAGATCACGTGGGATTTCAGACATGGTGTCAAAGAGAAAGATGCTCAGTATGCTTTGACATTTCATCATGAATAGACTTACTAACGAGCAACGTTTGCAAATCATTGAATTTTATTACCAAAATCAGTGTTCGGTTCGAAATGTGTTCATTCACCGTTCAGCGATGAGGCTCATTTCTGGTTGAATAGCTACGTAAATAAGCAAAATTGCCGCATTTGGAGTGAAGAGCAACCAGAAGCCGTTCAAGAACTGCCCATGCATCCCGAAAAATGCACTGTTTGGTGTGGTTTGTACGCTGGTGGAATCATTGGACCGTATTTTTTCAAAGATGCTGTTGGACGCAACGTTACGGTGAATGAACACATTTCGAACCGAACACTGATTTTGGTAATAAAATTCAATGATTTGCAAGCGTTGCTCGTTAGTAAGTCTATTCATGATGAAATGTCAAAGCATACTGAGCATCTTTCTCTTTGACACCATGTCTGAAATCCCACGTGATCTGTCAAATACTAATGCATGAAAATCCTCGAGTACAGCTGGTTGGCTGTTGTACAGGTATGCAGTGGGTATTCAAAGCTCGGCGTGGAGAAGTTTACACGTTTTTACGTACTTTCTTAGCGTACATGCACATTTTTTTATATATTTAACAAATTTGTCAATACTATCTATAGTTAAGAATGGAGCGAATATCGATAGTTTGCCAGCTCCAATATATACTACCCTCTTTATTTTGCAATGCCTCTAGTTGTTACAAACAATGCTTCACGGTACATTACCATGTATCACCTGGTGTCGCCTTTAATAAGCATCTAATGGCTAATCATTTTCAATTTAATACTTCATTTAGACGTTTTTATCGAATCGCAGCTAAGGTTTGAATATTTATGTCGGTATCTCAACTTTCGATGGTTTTTATGTATTCAGAACATAGCCATTTGTGTCTATTCAATCATTTGAACATAAAATGTATGTAGTCAGTCAAACTTTGCAAAATACACAGAAAGACAAACCCATTTTGCATTTTGGAGTGGAACCGTCGTCGGTGTTCTTGAGAAAAGCAAACAAACAATAACCAAACATCAATACTCGTACGAGTGCTGAGGCGGTTTAGAGTAATGTCAAAAACTATAGGCAAAACCATATTACTCGACTTCGTGTGAAACAAGATTTGTAGTCATTACGTATCTGTAGTACACTCGGTATAATGAAGTATTTTTTTTCTAATTATTTTCGATTTCAGTTTGGAAGGAGTGATTGCCGTTGAAAAGGGGTGCGCTTTACTATGCTTAATTAAACCCTCCACCATAAGATGGGGGTATGACTAACATCGCTATTCCGTTTGTAAAACATTTAAATATTAGCCTAAGACCGCATAAAACATATAAATTCTTCATCGCCAGACATTTTAGATCGGTCTAGCCTTGTCCGTCCGTCTGTCTGTGGAAAGCGCGCTAACTTTCGAAGGAGTAGCGCGCAGGGCACTTGAAATTTTGCACAAGTATTTCCTATTAGTGTAGGTTGGTTGGGATTGTAAATGGGTCATATCGGTGGACGTTTTGATATAGCTGCCATATAAACTGATCTTGGATCTTGATTTTATGAGCTTCTAGACGGCGCAATTCTTTGTGCAATGACTTCTTCTATGAGGTTCAACATCCGTGTTAAATATGGTGTGAATCGGCCAATAACCTGATATAGCTCCCATATAAACCGATCTCCCGATAAAACTTCTTGAGCCCCTACTATGGTCTCCAAAATCCAAACAAAGTATTGCTTCACTCGGTTCTTAACCTGAGATGGCTCCAACAGCATGACAATTTTTATACCCACCTCCATAGCATTCTTGATCGTCTCGACGTCCTGAGTCGATCTAGCCATGTCCTTCCGTCCGTCTGTCGAAATGACGATAGCGGTCGAAAGCGTAAAGCTAGCCGCTTGAAATTTTGCGCAGATACTTAATATTAATGTAGGTCATGGGGGATTGCAAAATGTATGTAGTGTTCTGTTATGACTTTAAACAACTGTGCCTATTACGGTTCAAATCGGTCTATTAACTAATACAGCTCCCATATACACCGATCTCCCAATTTAATTTCTTGAGCTTTTACAAGCCGCAATTTTTGCCCGATTTGGCTTAAATTTTGCACATAGTGTTCTGTTATGACTTCCAACAATTGTGCTATGTACGGTCCAAATAGGTCTTAAACCTGATATAGCTCCCATGTAAACCAATCTCCCGATTTGACTTCTTGAGCCCTTACAAGCCGCAATTTTTGTCGGATTTGGGCCGATTTTGTATATGGTGTTTCGTTATGACTTCCAACAACTGTGCCTAGTACGGTCTGAATCGGTCTATAACCTGATAAAGCTCCCGTATAAACCGATCTCCCGATTTGACTTCTTGCGCCCTTGCAGCCGCAATTTTTGTCCGATTTGGCTGTAATTTTGCAGATAGTATTCTGTTATGACTTACAACAACTGTGCCTAGTAGGGTTTAAATCAGTCTATAACCTGATATACTAGCTACCATATAAACCGATCTCCTGATTTGACTTCCTGGCGCCTTACAAGCCGCAATTTTTTTACGATTTGGCTGAAATTGAGCATGTAGTGTTTTGTTACGACTTTCAACTACTGTGCCATGCGCGGTCCAAATCGGTCTATAACGTGATATAACACCCATGAAAGCAGTCCTTTCGATCATCGTTGTTCGGTCTCTAGAAGCTTTAATTTTTGCTGGTTTGACAGAAGTTTGGTATGTAGAATAAAATTATGCTCTTCAACGAAATTTATTTTGTAAAAATTTTTAGCAGAATCCATGGTGGTGTGTTTCCAAGATTCGGCCCGGTCGAACTTAGCACTCTTTTACTTGCTATTCATTATCCTTTGTTTGCCTATAAAGATATACTGGGCAAAGAATTTGACAAATGCGATCCATGGTGGGGGTTTATAAGATACGGCCCGGGCGAACTTAGCACGCTTTTACTTGTATTCTTTTTTTTTTAATTTTATACCTATTATTGCAACAAATGCATAAACTCTTTAATGGCTATTCTTTGAACATTACTTGGGAAAACTTTGAGATAAAATTAATAATTTTATATGCATGCGAGGTCTGTAAGAAGGTATTTTCGCAGGCTGCACTCATAGAAAAAAGTCTGCTGATAATAACAAACACTGTGTGCTGACTCTTAGTAATTCATTTGGTGCTATTACAGCAGTAGTTCTGCTAAGCCAGCTGAAAATCCTGTTGTTTGGTGAAAATCTCTGCTGCTTAATTAATTATATTGAAGAAACGGTATACATAGGTAATCTAAATAGAGGTCTGATTAGCATATTGCATTTTCCTTTCCATTTTACATAGGGTGATCCAGGAATTCAGGCTTTATCGTTAATTTCCATAAAAAGGGTCTTTACAAGCACTTCATATAGAGACATAATACAGGCATGTCAGTAAGAACCGCTGTACAATTACTGGAAAATTAACCCTTCCAAAACACTGACATTAGTATAAATATATCAAGAAACATGTGTATAATGACAATATGACATTATTTGAAGAGATTTTAAAAAATGACGTGAGAATAACTTATAACTTTTTCAATACAAAATTGTCTTTTTTGTCCGTCGCTGTTGATAGAAAGCATCCCCGCTACACGAGGTTTAGAATTGAACTGAAGAGAAGGCATTTATTTGTCTTTGATGACGAAATATTTTGTTTTGTCTCTTTCATTTTTATATACGGTAAATGTCGTTTCTTGTTGTGTTCAGTCATCTTAAACACCTGATTTAAGGAAGCAAAAGGCAATGTGTACACGCATTACATCTTACTAGTGTGAAGGGAATGTGCTTATGCGTTCTACGTTTTGTGATATAAAAAAAAAGAAAACGGAATGCCTGTTTACAGGCCTTACGCCTGTTAACAAAAAAGGCCTAATACGATTGAGAACTCGGAACTCGCTCAGGCCTTATAAACTGAACATTTAATGAATTAAACACGCCTGAATTTGGGAATCACCTTCCTCATTCCGCCAAATACGCATGGAACAAAGCCGTCCGTCCAGGCAATACCTTCTTTTTAAAAATTGAAATAACCTTTTTGAAGTAAAAATATTGTCAAAGAAAGTTTTAGATAATGTGTATATACCATACATATCTGAATTGACTGTTTAACGTTTATTACAGATAACTTCGCAACAATTATCAACAATGTGTGTTCTCTTCGTTTGTGGCACCTCGAAATATTTGTCTGTGAAATGTTTATATCCTACACCACTACTGTGTTACAGGGTATTATAACTTAGTGCATTTGTTTGTAACACCCAAAAGGAAGAGATATGGAGCCATTGATAAGTATACCGATCGACTCAGAATCACTTTCTGATTCGATTTAGCTATGTCCGTCTGTCTGTCCATGTTAATTTGTGTACAAACTACAGGTCGCAATTTTCATCCGATCGTCTTCAAATTTGGTACGGGCATGTTTTTCGGTCTAGAGACGAAGCCTATTGAAATTGGAAAAAATCGGTTCGGATTTGGGTATAACTCCCATATATATTCAAATGCAAATCTCGCCATTTAGTTTGTAACACGTCGAAATATTTGTCTGTGAAATGTTTATATCCTACACCACTACTGTGTTACAGGGTATTATAACTTAGTGCATTTGTTTGTAACACCCAAAAAGAAGAGAGATGGAACCATTGATAAGTATACCAATCGACTGAGAATCACTTTCTGATTTGATTTAGCTATGTCCGTCTGTATGTCCATGTTAATTTGTGTACAAACTACAGGTCGCAATTTTCATCCGATCGTCTTCAAATTTGGTACGGGCATGTTTTTCGGCCTAGAGACGAAGCCTATTGAAATTGGAAAAAATCGGTTCGGATTTGGATATAGCTCCCATATATATGTTCGTCCGATTTGCAGTAATAATACAATAAAATGGCCATTTGTTTTTTTAACCGATTCTCTCGAAATTTGGCAGGAAGGATTTTCTTATGACTCTCTGCATTACTGGCGAATTTCATAAAAATTGGTTGAGATTTAGATATAGCTCCCATATATATGTTCGTCCGATTTGCGGTAATCTTATATATAAAAATCAATTTGTGATTGTTTGTTTGTTTCTATATTTGTTTGTTTGTATGTTTGTGTGTTCCTTATAGACTCAGAAACGGCTGAACGTATTTTCTTGAAATTTTCACAGATGGTGCATAATGACTCCGTGGTGAAATAGGGTGCTACATTTTTTGATATCTGAAGGGGGGGCGGTACCTCCCCCTTACCCTAATTTTCAGAAATGCCAAATCTCGGAGATGGGTGGTGCGATTTAAGTGAAATTTTGTGTGCTCTCATATAGTACCCTGAAAATAAAAATTTGGTATCCAAATTTCGGATCAGGTACCTAGGGGGTGTGGCCCACCCTAAAACCTACCAAACATATATTTAGACCAATCACGACAATATGGGACTCAAAATAAAGGTATTTTGGATAAAAAAACGTATCTGATATCGAATTGTCGGACCAAGTGCTAGGGGGACCACCCCAAGCCCCAAAACACCCCTAAATCGGACATATATACCGACCATGGCAATATAAGGCTCAAATAAGAGGGTTTTTAAAGTGGAACACGATATATATCCGATATACATGTTTGCCGACTATGGAAATATGGGGCTCAAATAAAGGTATGTGGGATTAGACCACGTATCTGATATCAAAATTAGGGGCCAACTGTCTAGCGGACGTCCCACCACCATAACAATCTCCAAATAGAACGTATTTGCTCACCAAGACAATTTGGGTCTTAAAGAGAGTGGAACTAAATATTCATAGTTTTTTTTCGAGACCAATTTTCTTCGGGTCTACCCCTTTCCCAAAATACCCCACAAACAGCAATTTTTTAGTGACCATCGCAATATGGGGCTCAAATAAATGTATTTGGGAGTAGAATATGAATCACTCAAAGGGAATCACCCCTTCCCCAAAACACCCCCCAAAGGGTAAAAATTTTTCGGCCATGCCAATATGTAGTATTTAAGATTAGAAAACGAATTTGATAACCTATTTTGGAGCCATGTGGTTGGGGGACGCCAAATCCTGTAAACTCCTCTTAAGCCAATGGCAATATGGGGTTTAAGTAAATGGTATTTAAGAGAAGAGCAATAAAGTGCTCATTTGTTACCCGATTCTCTCGAAATTTGCCATAAAGAATTTTCTTCTGACTCCTTCAAATTTAGATATAGCTGTCATTTATGTATATCGCCCGATTTTCACTTCTAAAACCACTGCCAGCGCATTTATTGACAAATCTTGCTAAAATTGTGCACAACGTTTTCCTCGATGACTACCACAATATCTAAGGAGATTGGTTAAAATCGATTTAGATGTAGCTGCCATATATATGTTCGTCATTGGGTAATTTGTAGTCATTTGTCAACCTTAGGTATTACATTTTGAACATATTTGCTCGGAATTTGATAAGGATTGTTTAATAACCCATCTGAAAACATCCACCGATGTCCATTAAAATTGGTAGGTCGTTGGCTGTTGCAAACAGGGATGCAGAGTGAATCAATCTTGCCTGAGTCAACTCCGACTCCGGACAAAATAGAAAAAATTTTGAACAAAATTAAATTCTAATTTTTTTGGTATACAATCATAACCTTTGTTAAAAAAAAAGGTTGGTACATGTGCCGATCTACATAGACATATGTTTGAATCAACACCCCGCAACATAAGATGTTGTATGGTGTACACACGTGCACCGAGCTTTTGACGGTGCTGTCCATATTCATCATATGTGTTGGATAAAACCGCAAAATCATAAAACCATCGTGCCAATAACTAATATAGAAATTATATACTTCCGCAACAGTGTGGCAGTGAATTTAGTTGCCAAGCATTTCATACAACATTTTCTTACCGATCCTTATTTGCTCCAAAAATACGATCGCGGTGCTTTAAAACACGTCTATGATATCGTGACAGGTAATGAATGGTGGATTTACGCGTTTGAGCCCGAAAGTAAATAGCAGTCGACTGTATGGGTATTTCAAGATGAGCCAAATCCAACAAAAGTTGCTCGCGCACGGACATGTTGCAATCGTACCACAAGAACAACGTAGAACAGTCAATTCTAAGTAGTACACAACCATATGTTTACCAGTTGCCTTCTAAGAAATCAGGAAAACCAATCGCCGAAGAGGGATCACTTTTCACCACGACAATGCTAGCTCTCACACATCGGCTTAAACAACTGCATTTTTTAGCACTCAAAACATCGATTTGATGATCCTGACTTGGCACCGAATGACTTCTTTTTGTTCCTGTACGTAAAAAATAAAATGAGAGGTCATCGTCAACGATACCTGCAGAAGGGGTTGACGCGTTCAGAATGCATATTTTGGTGATACCTCAATCAGAGCGCCAAAAGTACTTCGACAATTGGTTCAAACGCATGCAAAAGTGTTTAGATCTCAATATGGAAGATTTTGAAAAACAATAAAGCGATTTTCGATGATTACTAATATATTACTCTCGAATAACTTTCATTGGTCCCGATCGGTCCACTTTTGATTTTGGGCGGTTTTGGACTTGGGACGGCTTCCTAGATACCTGGATCCAATTTTTAATATCATATTCTTACTCTACTCTCGAATACCTTTCATTGGGGACCTATATTGTGCCCCATCGGTCCACTTTTTATTTTGAGCGGTACTCTTAGGGCGACGCCCTAATTACTTGGATCCAATTTTTGGCACCATATTCGTATTCTACTCCCAAAAACTTTTCACTTGAGTCCCATAGTGTCCCCATCGGTTCACTTCAATTTTTGGGGTTTTTCTTGGCTTTGGACGGCTCGCTAGGTACTTGGACCCAATTTTAAATATCATATTCATGCTCTACTCCCAAATACCTTTTTTTCCATATTGACCCTGCTGGGAGTTTTGGCGAAACAAACAAACAAACAACGAAACAAAGAAACAAACAAACAAACAAGGAAACAAACAAACAAAGAAACAAACAAACAAACAAAATTAACTCCAATAACTCATAAACCGTAAACAAAATTAACTCCAATAACTCATAAACCGTAAGAAATATTCTACACATATAGGCACATGTTTTTCAAAACAAACAAACAAATAGTCCTACAATTTCAAAAATACTGAGGAAGCCTTCACAGAGATTTTCAAAACAAAATTAACTCCAATAACTCATAAACCGTAAGAAATATTCTACACATATAGGCACATGTTTTTCAAAACAAACAAACAAATAGTCCTACAATTTCAAAAATACTAAGGAAGCCTTCACAGAGATTTTCAAAACAAAATTAACTCCAATAACTCATAAACCGTAAGAAATATTCTACACATATAGGCACATGTTTTTCAAGATTTTTTTTCATTTGTGAAGGCTTTAATATTTTACAATGACCAACCAAAACAAAATTTATTATTCTTCGGAGAATTTTGTCACCGTTCTACAATATTAAAAATACCGAGGATACCGTGACTGAAATTTTCAAATAAAAAATGTTGTAACTCGCATAACTTTAGAAGAAAATGGAATAAGTACGGGCAGCTTAACTCTATTGAATTATATGAAGAAGCAATCAAATTGTGTATTTTAAAAATTGGCAAGATTAAGAAAGGGTAACATTTATTTATTTTCCATTAATAGTCAAAAATTTGAAAAAATTTTTACTTTTTAAATAGTGATTTACTTGGAGAAGCTAAAAGAAATCATTGCTATTGTTTTTGATTATTCTACTTGTATTATTTGTATTTTTTGCTATTGATGGATATATCCATCAATAGCAAAAAATACACAATGCCAATGCGCTATCGGGTTTCCGTGATATTACACTTGAAATCGGAAGAAATTATCAAGATTACGTTAAGTGGCTTAGGTTTAAGAGACAGTCTGTCATCAGACTCACTTTGACGTTTTCGTCGATTTTGATACCACAGGAACAGGAGAAGGAAGGTGCCTTCTAGGTGCTACCGTTGAACCAATCAGATTGCTTTAAAAAGCCCAACAACTTGTAAAAGTTCCCAAAGCCATCACATTTTATGTCTGTCTATTCCCTTTTGGTTTGAGTCGGAGTTGAGCAATTTCCATGGAGTCGGTATAAATTATAGCATTTTTAAGTGCCCGGAATCGGAGTCGAGTCAAAATTTGTTCGGCTCCGCAGCCCTGATACAATCATAACCTTTGTTAAAAAAAAAAGGTTGGTACATGTGCCGATCTACATACATAGACATAAGATGTTGTATGGTGTACACACGTGCACCGAGCTTTTGACGGTGCTGTCCATATTCATCATATGTGTTGGATAAATGCGCAAAATCATAAAACCATCGTGCCAATAACTAATATAGAAATTATATACTTCCGCAACAGTGTGGCAGTGAATTTAGTTGCCAAGCATTTCATACAACATTTTCTTACCGATCCTTATTTGGTGCGGACTAACGACGTGCCGTTGCGAGTAGCATTGCTATCTTCCTGCTAGCCAATTCACATGACTATTTGCTGCGTATAATGTATTAGTGTCTTAGAAACTAAAACAAGTAAAAAAAGGTTTGGCAGAGCCGAACATTGGGAAGCATGGATATGTTTCATACCCTAAAAAAAAAATAGTTTTTAGATCGCACAACAAGCCGATTACTGGCTTAGGTGTATTTCCATTGTGGTATGGGGCCGATTAATATACGCACCCCCCTTTCAAACTAACCTAACCTGAAATAATATTAAGCAATCTATGCGTCGAAGAAATTCTTTTTGTCTCCAAACTGAGGCTCTTTAGTTGAGAGAGCACAATCTCCGCGAAATGCAAGAGATAAATAAAGTAAACGACTAATTCTTTCGTGTAACAAGGCTTAATCCCTAAATGGATACCTAGACAAAATCACACTAACCGACCCCAGGGCCTAGCAAGTCCCAATTCTTCATGTGAGTTTTTTCTATTATTTAGATGAAATACTTGGAAATCAACAAGTGAAAACACATTAACTCTGAACTTTGCGTACCCACCACCACGGATATATGTATGTACATATATTACTTACATATATATTGCTATTATACTATTATTACTATTATCGTGAAATCCGTTTTGTCAAACTGTTATTGGATCGGGACCAAAAGTGCAAAAAATATATTTGGTTTTTATGGGCCGAAGGCCTTAAATCGAAAGATGTGTAATTTCATAGCACCATCTAATAAATGGTCCGATCTTTATCATACGCGTCACAGTTATCGACGGCTACAATACAACTCACTATAACATAATTCAGTGAAATCGTGTAATTAATGCTCATTAGGGGCCAACTATAGAAAAATCTATCTGTATGGAAGGTAAATACACATATAGTCCGATTTGGACAATATTCGGCAGAGATATGTACATATGTATGTAGTTGTCGGATAAAATATAAAGTATCGCGTTAGGCAATTTGGGTGATAAATGCGACTTTTAGGGGTCCAAACCTAAATCGGAAAATAGGTCATTATGGCATGATATGTAGAATTCTCCTGCGTCTTAAATTTCTGCAAAAGCGTAATGACCATATGCGGTATGAATATGTAGGACTGTAATATAACTCACTGAACCAAATTGCAGCCAAATCCCATAACAAATGTAGGTATAATGGGGTCATAAAATCGGAGGATCTGTGTGTGGTGGAGCTGTACATGAGTGTAGCGGTTCTTTTTTTTAGAAACTATTCACTTTAGAAACTATTTTAGTTTATTTCCATGTGTAATAAAGACATTTTACTGATAATCCTATCCAAATTTCATACAGTAATACCTCATTTAACGTCGCTTCGATTTACGTCGTCAAAAATATTGTTCCCAATAACTTCGATTAACGTCGTCTCAGAACTTTCATGGCAAAAATTGTTCTCGTTGTTTATTTGTTTTGTGAATATGGGGAATCCCAATTTTGGCCGATGTACGTTCTTTATATGTGAATGTCGAGGAATCCCAACATTGAGATTTGTTATAGAAAAATCAGTTCAACGAGTAACAATGCATGTGGAAAAATAAGTTGGACCTTTTTCGCCAATATGAACGTGGTGAAAAAGGTTTTAATATTGCAAGAATGAATATCGCTAGAATGGAAGGTTTTTATCGATTACAGAAAATAAATTGCCAGACACACACACAGGTGGATCGGACACAGACAACGTACCATTAGTAGAAGTTTGGTTTTGTTTGAAAAAAAAATAAATAAATAAGTATTCAAGAATTATGCCAAGGCTTGACCCCGCTTAAGCTCGTACACGATAAGACTTGTCATCTAATTTCAGAAATAGCACCTTTGAAAGAGGTTGTACACATCGTGTGATACGTACGAAAAATTTAAAATGACAAATGAATTTTGGAACAAATATAAAATTTTTTCTATCGAAATAAATCGAGCTTTTATTTCACCGAACATGCATGTAGACCCATGCCACTTGCGGATTAGAGGTGACAGTTCACATGCCAAGTCTTGTAGTGTAATAGCAGCTTTATTAACGTCGATAATACCCCGCGAAAAACGTAGTGAGAGTTCGCGTCGCACCCTATTAGTACCACGTTTCCTGTCTGTTTTGCCTTTCTCACCAGCAGTTGCAGCTCCGACGCACAGTGGTGTAGAGTCGAAAAAAATAGTAACAAATATGCCATTTGAGAATGGGTAAAGATATCTCTTTGAAATTTGAAATAGTAAGAGCTGAGGAGGCCACTGTAGCACAGAGGTTAGCATGACGATGAACGACTGGGTTCGACTCCTGGCGGAGTATCAGAAAAATTTTCAGCGGTGGTTATCCCATCCTAATGCTGGCTATATCTATGAGGTACTGTGCCATATTAAAACTTCTCCCCAAAAAAGTGCCGCACTGCGGAATCGGCTATAAAAAGGAGGCCCCTTATCACTGAGCTCAAATTTGAATCGGACAGCACTCAGTGATATGTGAGAAGTTTGCCCCAGTTCATTATGGAATGTTTAAGAGCAAATTTTCATTTGCACGTACTAAAGAGTACCAAAAAGTACGTAATGGTGAATGTTTGCCCAGCACGAACGGAAAGGACTAGAATGATGCAATTGGGGTCAAATTAAAGAGCGTCTCGAAAAAATTAAGTTTGAAATAAAAATTTTTGGGAGAAGTGGGAGAAATAGTACCTTTAGTAATGCTATAATTAGTACTATTTGGTACATTCTTTGCAGATTGAGCTAAAGATCTGAAATTTATCATACAGGTATACATTGCTCGTATAGGGTGTCAAAAGCGGCTTTGTAATCATCAAAGAGATGGTAGGTGTTGATTTGTCCTTCTCGGGTCTTTTCCAGGATTCGGCGCAATGTGAATATATGCTCTATGGTAGATTTACCAGGTCTAAAGCCGCATTGATAGGGCCCAATTATCTCTTTGACTTTAGGTTTTAATCTTTCACACAGTACGCTCGAGAGTGCGATGGAGAAGAGACTTATTCCTCTAAAGTTGGCACTTTCCTACTTGTCTTCTTTCTTGTGTACGGGACATAGTATGCTTAGGTTCCAATCGTCGGGTATGTGTTCTTCTATTTAAGATCGACTTCGGTCTTAAATAGCTTAGTGGGTAACCCGTCAGCTCCTGCTGCCTCGTTGCACTTCAGTCGGGTCACTGCTACTTGGACCTCATTCTGATTAGGAGGTAAATATTATATATCATTATCAGGGATTGCTTCTGCGGTATCCTCTTAGCCGCCATCGTCGGAAACTAACTGTTGGGCAAAATGTTCTTTCAATCTGTGTCAGTTATTAGATTTCCTTCTTTGTCTTTGCAGGAGAATGTGTATGCGCCAAAGTCATCGGTTTGATGTTTAGTTTCCCGGTAAAATTTCGGGACTTTATTCTAACTTCTGTACATCTCAATTCGCTGGCACTCACGTCTTTTGTATCTTTCTACGCCATGCTCAAACGGGTGCGAACCTTTGCTGCCACAAAGTAATGATCCGAATCTACATTCGCTACACGGACCGATCGTACATCTAACACGCTGGATGAATGCCTTCCATATATCACAACGTCATCAATTTGTTTCCTCGGGTTTTGATCGGGTAACAGCCATGTGTTTTTGCGAATATTTTTATGTTGAAATCTGGTGCTGCTAACTACCATGTTTTTTTGCAGCGGCGAATTCTATTAGCCTCAACACCTTATCGGGTGTTAACTTAACTTTCCGACTGTTCGACCAAAGTTGGCTTCCTTCCCTATCTTCGCATTAAAATCTCCCAGCACGATTTTATATCATGGGGGCAGCGGTCATATTCTCTCTCTAGGCGCTCGTAGAAATATCCTTGGTCTGCTCGTACTACCGTCTACCGTCGGGGCATGGACACAAATATGGGTAAAGTTGACGAATTTGGTTTCTATGCAGATTGTAGCTGGCCACTCATCCACCGGAGTAAAGCTTAAGACAAGGTGTTTCAGTCTCTACAAATCCAAATTCATGCCTCGTATTATGGCAGATGTAGTATATCGCACTTCCTGTAAGACGGTAATATCTGCCTTGTACTTCTCTAACACATCTGCCAGCGCGTATACTGTACCTTCTTTATAAAGAGTGCGGACATTCCAAGTTCAGATCCGCGAATCATGGTCCTTTTTTCATTTGCTTGGGTCGTCAACGTTAGGGTGGTCCGTTTTTATATCCACCGCCATAGGATGGAGGTATATTAATCTAGTCATTCCGTTTGTAACACCTCGAAATATTCGTCTAAGACCTCATAAAGTATATATATATATATATATATATATATATATATATATATATATATATATATATATATATATATATATATATATATATATATATATATATATATATATATATATATATATATATATATATATATATATATATATATATATTCTTGATCGTCTCGGCGTTCTGATTCGATCTAGTCGTGTTCGGTCGTCCGCTTAAAGCTATCCGCTGAAAATTTTTCAAAGATACTTAATATTGATGTAGGTCGTAGAGGATTGAAAATGGACCATATCGTTTCAGATTTAGATATAGCTCCCATAGAAACCGATCTTTCGATTTTACTTCTTGAGCCCATGGAAGCTGCAATTTTTGTCCGATTTGGCTGAAATTGTGCATATAGTGTTCTGTTATGACTTCCGGTCCGAATCGGTCTAGAACCTGATAGAGCTACCATATAAACCGATCTCCCGATTCGACTTCTTGAGCCGTTACAAGCTGCAATTTTTGTCCGAATTGGCTGAAACTTTGCATGTGGTGTTATTTTGTGACTTTAACAAAGGTGTTTAATACGGTCTATAACCGGAACCCTTTTTTCAATGTACCTTTTATTTGTAGATCAGACCGGTTGCGATTTCCGCGGAAGTTTGCTAATACAAACCGTAATAAATTCGTGCGAGGTATAGGTTGATTCTCCGGTTTTCGTGAGATTTTCATTTCATATACATACATTTCGTTGGCAACTAAATGGTTTTGCTTAATTTGCCTAAACGCATATTTGTGTCGACTACTTTTTATCTGCTTTAGAAGGAACGTTTAAAATTACAAAACTACTGTACTGCATTATCATTATTTGGTCTTATTTGGTTTTGGTATTGTATGATCAGCTGTCTATTTACCTGTGAAAATTTTAGTAAAGATATCCTCGGTATTTTTTAAAATTGTGGGATTATTTGTGATCCGATTGAAACCGTTTTACAGCCATGCCATGCATTCATTGCACATGCAATGCATCTGACAGTTGTATTCATTTCGAAAATATTTCAGAAAAAAACCAAAGATATTCGTTTACTTGTTATATAATATAATAACCCGAGATTTTTTAATACTTTCAGTTAAACTTCCAAGTTTTTTATGAAAATTCCTAAACCTTTGATGTTTTCGTACAAATTCTGTTATATGCATATCCTCCACGATTTATATAGTTCTTGAAATATATACTTCATATTTCTCACTTCCATGCAACCATTTCCCTGCAGAGCTCACTCATCCACTAAATAGACCATGACAACAAATCATGCTTCAAGACATGCTGTCTTTCTTTTGATCTACCTGTGATGATCGTCACATACCGCGTGTGTTTTACGCACTCTAAACAAATTAGAGTAATTTTCAATGTATATGTTGTAATGCGATTTTAATGCAGAATATATTCACATGTTACACATTTGTGTTACAATTTCACAAAATAATTTATTGTAGTTTTTCGTTGCAATGTGAAAAATTAGTTTAATAAAATAATCGTGAACTATCCAACATCGTGAATGAATGACATACTCACAACATTTTAGTTTGTTTATTAAACATCAAAGGTTATTATGAATTTGCATGAAATTGCTTAACAACACTATGGTTGGTGATAATTGAATGTTGCACATTCTCATGAGTTTGACATGAGTTTGTTTACTTGAAGTATGTATTTTGTGACTTGTATAATTGTGACTTGATTTACTATGCATTTGTCAAAAATAAACATTGTTATGTACAAATAATCCTAAAATAACAAGAGAACTAAACATTTATAGTAGACTACTCTTTTGAAAATATAAAATTTCAAAAAAATATTCCGTTTACAAAGCAGACGCTCTACGCATTCGTCCACATCACTATTATTTGAGTCTTCGACTATGTTCTTATTTCCATATTTGCTAACACTACAAAGTCAAAAGATGGCCACACTTTTTCTTTTAGGTCGAGTCTCGAACCAACAAAATGATTTTTATTGTTTCATACCTTAAAATTAGATCCCACGTTATTCCAAAAGAAATTATAAAATATATTTTAAGAGTTGACAATGCCACCGTCAGATTATTGAATTTCAGTTCAACACAAACTAGTTAAAATAAATTAAATTATGCTTACTTCCGGGCATGTTATTGTGAACTCAAGAAAAAAAAATGTAAAAATTTAAGTTACATATTTTGAACTAAATTCCAAATTTCTTTGAGTAGTTCATTCGGTAATACCCCAGAAGAGGTATCGTCGACGACAACATGCCTTTACCCATGCTTGGTAAAATGTTTGCTTATTCCAAAGAAATAAGTTCAAGAAAAATTACTAACACCACCTGAGTTTTTAACCATTTCATTTAAACTCAAGAAAAGTTAGTTTTATTTGTACAAAGTTAATTTTCTAACCCCTTTTTAATTATACGTGAGTAAAGATCATGATCTAACGTCTATTATGTAATCAACTCATATTTACGATAAGCTTTTTTCTGAGTGTAGTATTCTTTCAATGAAGCCGGAAAAACGTACAATGCTGCAATCTCACCTTGTGACACAAGCAAACCGAGAATTTCTCTTTGGATATGTTAATGAATTTCTTATGACAACCGGCCTTTAATGAGAAATTTTTCTTAGAACAATGCAAATATGCTAAATTAAGATTAAAGTTATTGATGGAAACTTGATATTTCGTTCGTGTAATACTATCTTATAGCATACGCCACTATTCAGCAGTTAAAGATTTCAAAATATATTTAAAAATATAGTATTTGTTATACTTACACCTCATTATATCGAATACTTAATGAGATAAGGCATCATAAACTGCACGTACGCAGTCTCTTTAGGTTTTCCCAATTCAGGCGGACTGAAGAAGTTCCCTCCAATCTACCACTTCAAGCCCCCATTGCAGTCAAAAATAACACCTCATTATATGGAATACTTCATTTAGCCATAATCCTGAATCAATTCAGGCAGTGCCATAATAAATGCACAATCGTCAACCAACGCGATTTCAAAGTCCTGAAATGTGAAATGTAGTGAGAGCGATGGCTCCACCCCATCTAAGAGAGGTCCCCTAAACACACCAAATTACTTCATGTTGGTGAATAGCACCAACTTCATCCTTCGGGGGTTTACGTCAAGCCCATTGGCCCATCTTGGCAGCATACTATATGCTCTCTGAACGACCACACTCTAAGATGAAAACGTCATCTTCGTAGCCACAATTATCCAAGAGCACCAAAAAGGGTCACAAAAACCGTCATTGAACTCTTGTCACAATATTCTTATTGGAGCCCTTTGCTAGTGGTACCCTAACTATACTGCACATGACCATCGTATGAACTCAATTCAGGAGGAGGAATCCTCATGTCCTCCAGAGAGTCATGCATTTGACACATGTGATGTGTGGTTAAGAACAATAACATCAGCAAAAACAGAAATCAATTTACAAAAGATTTATTTTAAAGTTTATATTTTCATAAAGCGAATTCAAAAATTAATTGACATATCAAGTTCCATCAGCTCTGCTGATGCGGTCACCTTATTAAATACGCCTTGGGTGGGGGGTTAAAAGAATGATATCGTTTTTTTTTTTTGTTTAAGAACAGTTGTTGAAAGTTGTAGAATTTTCATTTAAATTTTGGTAGGCAGTATCTTGATTGACAAAACAATAAAAATAATACTCCTCCAGATCGAAAATCTGTCTACGAATAACTAGTCAATCTTTACATTACTGGAGATTCAATAACATAAGAAAAACAAATTTTAAGCACGTTTTTGGCAAGCAATATAAAAATTTCCAAACCAGCACGTTCAAATTTCATTCACAATCCCGCACATACATAGGCACTGGCATGAATATCTATATAAAACTTAATATAACGCTGGTTATGCCCTGATACTAACTCCTTTAGAAGATGTTAAGTGATCTGGAATTGAACAACAACCATGGTTCCCCCACCATTATATTTGTGTACGAAATAAAGTATTGTTTAAGAACTAATCAAATGTAAATGAGTACTCGCCCCAAGTTTCGGCTTCTGGACAAATATGGGGTCGAATACCCCCAAATATATGGTCCGCAAGCCTTTTACCACTAAAAAAATCTTTAAAATGTATTTCACGGTTTTAAAAATCAGCATATTAAATGACTTATTTTATATCACTCTTCTCTTTGCGTAAGCATTTATGTATTTGCCGTGTAAACGCTATAAAAAAAACACACTTTGAACACACCTACAGACGTATGCATGCTTTACGTACTCATTCAATCATTATGAATCTTTCTTTTTAAATTCATGTCAGGTCGTATAAAAAGTTTTAGATGTTGATTACAATGAATTTCAAATGATTGGCCAATAATGCATGGTTCTTGTGTTATTCATTAGAAATGTACATTAGGATGCCTCCATTAGGCTTTAAACTCAACTTGATTGAAAATTAAACAAACTATACTTTTCGCCTTTAAGCCTAGTAAGCCGGACTTCATTCACAGCGAAAATGCCAATTAAATTATTGCGAAATCTGACGGACTCTTTTTTTTTTGCCAGAACACAAACAAAAGTCAAACAACAACACACAACAAAGACAACAGTATTGAATCAGAGTTGATTCGGCTCTTTTCGTGAGCATTTAATTACAATTGCTCAGAACTCAGTACCACTTGTATGGAATGTGTTCTCATTATCTTCGTCACCATTTTTATAGTGCGTTTTGACAGTTGTTCGTGTGAAAAGTCGAAGTCAGTACTAGGCTTTAAGCCGAGTATTCCGTTCAGCTTTTCAAGCGGAATGCTGTCAAACTCTATAAAAAAACGTTGGCTAAAATATATAGTGAGAAAAATAACAAAAACAATCAAAGTGGCAACACTTGAAACCATTGTCGGCATCATTTTTGTATGTTTTATTAGTTTTAATGGTTCGTTATTCTTCATTTAGTTGCGAAAAAATACATTAAATGGAGTAAACAATAAGTGCAGATACAAAAACGTGTTTTGGTATGGAAACAAAAACATTTGATTGGTGTCAAATTCCGCTCGTGGAACAATTAAAATTTTTAGCGACTATTCCGAAAGCAGAATAGAATACTAACCCTTAAAGAAAACTTTTGCCAAAAAGACTCGTAATTACCGGAGTAAAAAAAGTTGAGTATGTAGACATAGTTACATCTGGCATTAGATAAAATTGAATGCCAAAAAATGCTTACAGCGGTCAAAAAAAGTATTCATCATTAGCAAAATTGATAATAAATTCACTTATTTTGGGTAATTGAAGAAAATTTAAAGTAAACAAATAATGCAGTTTTATGCAATAGTTTATTTTTCGTAATATGTTTTAAAATAAATTCAAAAAATAAATTTAATTAGCGCAAAAAATGCAATTTTATATAATAACACCAAAAACAGAACAAAAAAAGTATTCATCATTGATGTGCTATCATCAAAGTCAAATTCAAATATTATTTGGGAATCCCCCATTTCTGTTTTATTTAGTAAAGGAGGCTTTGCCCTTGACAGCAAATATTTAATTTCATTGAAAATATAGTTTTTGTCAAAATGGGTCGTAAGCAAAACGAGGTTTCTGATGAGGTAAAAGTTTTGATAATAAAACACCACAGGAATGGTTTAACTCAAAAAACTATCAGTGAAATATTAAATAGACCACGATCTACTATACAATCCATCATCAGAAAGTGGACAGAAACGAAAACTGTTGACAATAAACCAAGATCTGGTCGACCAAAAGCACTCTCAGTTGAAGATGTGCGTTGGCTAGTGCGGCAAGTTCAGAAAACTCCGAAGACAAATGCGACCATTCTTCGTAAAAACACTATGGAATATTTAGGGAAGGAAGTTACTACACAAACAATTCGAAATACACTCAAAAGGCATAGTTACAGAGGAAGAACTGCACGTAAGAAGCCCTTTAAAAATAAAATAAACCGAGTGAAAAGGCTAAACTTCGCAAAAATGTATGTAAAACAGCCCGAATCTTTTTGGAAAACAGTCATTTTTGCAGACGAGAGCAAGTTTAATCTTTTTGGGTGCGATGGAAAGGTCATAGTGTACAGAAAACCAAATACAGAGCTTGAAGAACGAAACACAGTTGCTACTGTAAAACATGGTGGAGGTGGTTTAATGGTTTGGGGGTGTATGGCGGCTTCAGGAGCGGGAAATCTTGAAATTATTAATGGAGTAATGGATCATAAGTATTACATTGACATTTTAAAGAGGAATTTAAAAGATAGTGCTGTAAAACTTGGGCTTGGTAATAACTTTCAATATTATCAAGATAATGACCCCAAACATTCTGCTTTAAATACCAAGATGTGGATGCTGTATAACTGCCCCAAAGTCATTAAAACTCCTCCTCAAAGTCCCAACTTGAACCCAATTGAACATCTTTGGGAACATCTCGAACGCAAATTGAGAACGCGCAATTTTTCGAGCAAGAGTCAAATGCAACAGGTGATAATGGAGGAATGGACTAATATAGACCAAAATATAACCGCTAAATTAGTCCAATCGATGTCAAACCGTTCAAAAGAAGTTATAAGACGCGGTGGTCGAATAACAAAGTATTAATTTTTTTAAATTATGTTATTTATTTTTTTGTTTTTTTGCAATGATGAATACTTTTTTTGTTTAATTTTTTGTGTTCAGCTGTAAAATGGCCCTTTTTGTTCCAATAAATACTATTTTTTTCTTTAAAAACAATGAAATTGTGTACATATATATCACACAAGCACTACTGCATCATTAGTTTAATATGTTTTTATTCCAATTGTCTTTTGTAGACTTATTAAAAAAAAAACATTGAATGATGAATACTTTTTTTGACCGCTGTATATATAATTGGATCTAATTAGATATTAGTTGATACAATTATATATTACTAGAAACAATTTTTATTTTTATCCATCATTTATACAAAACTATAAACAAACAAGAAATGCAAATATTTTCCTTGTTGTCGGTTTTATCGTCTTGATTTTGCCTGATTAAGAGATTAATTGTGTCGTATGACTATGGTATATAGCCGTTGTCTTCTTGTTCAATTGTAAATTTGATGTGATGATTGAAATTGTTGAATATCGTCAATAGATTGTCTATTGCACTAGATGTTACTATCCCAAAAAGGTCGTCAACATATTTAGTCAGAAACTTAGGTCTAACATTGCAGACTTCAATGCTTCTATCCAATAGCTCATCCAACACTTTGTCTGAACATATATGTATTTACGGCAGTTCATAAATCCTTGGGGCGGCGGAGGTTTCGGTTTTGATTTCCTTCCTCTGTTTCTCATCTAAAACCTTTAGTTAAAAAAGCATGTCTATTAGTTCATTATTCCTATTTTGAAGTTTGTTTTCGGGATCCGAATTTAATTTTCTATAGGTCATGATATCGTCAACTATTGTACCCTCATCCTCCCATCCTCTAACTCGGTTCGTCCCATAGTCACTGTGACGTTACCCTTATCTGTTTCATGTATTATAATATTTTTGTAACATGTAAGGTAGGGTTAAAGTCGGGCGAAGCTGACCTTTTGATACCCTACACCCAATTGGATATGCAAGCTAAGTCGTCGAATATAAAATTTGCTTACATTTAATTTTTTGAGAATACCGATTGCAAAGGCCTTAAAAGTGAACATCGGAAGATGCATATACACGGAAGCAATATCCAAGTCGTCGAATATAAAATTTGCTTACATTTAATTTTTTGAGATACCGATTGCAAAGGCCTTAAAAGTGAACATCGGAAGATGCATATACAGGGAAGCAATATCCAAAGCTGAAAAAAATTCTTTGAAATTCATCAGTCATCAGAAGAGCTATAAGAGAAATCTTCGTGCCAAATTTTGTTGAGATCTAAATTACTAAATTATTGAGTATTATTCAAAATCGGACGAAAATATATATGGGAGATTTATCTAAATCTGCACCGATTTCTATGAAATTCAAAGGCAATACCGAGAGTCATAAGGGAATACTTTGGGTCAATTTCGTGTGAATCGGTTTACAAATGATCAAATTATTGCAATACAACTCCATATCGGATGAACATATATATGGGAGCTATATCTAAATCTAAGCCGATTTATATTCTCCAATAATGTCGAGACTTATAAGACAATCACTCGTACAAAATTTCGTGAGAATAGGTTTACAAATGTCGATATTATTGCAATTTTAGTCAAATCGAACGAACATATATATGGAAGCTATATCTAAATCTGAGCCGATTTCTTTGAAATTCACCAAAAATGTCGAGACTTATAAGAGAATCACTCGTGCAAAATTTCGATTTTATTGCAATTTTAGTCCAAATCGGATGAACATATATATGGGAGCTATATCTAAATATGGGTCGATTTCTATGAAAGTAACCAATCATATCGAGACTTATATAGAATGCCTTGTGCAAAAAATTTCGTGAGAATCGGTTTACAAATGACGATATATTTGCAATTTTAGTCCAAATCGGACGAACATATATATAAGAGCTATATCCAAATCTGAACCGATTTTTTCCAATTTCAATTTCGTCTCTAGGCCCAAGAAAATGCTTGTGTCAAATTTGAAGACGATCGGAAGAAAATTGCGACCTGTACTTTGTGCACAAATTAACATGAACAGACGGACATAGCTAAATCGAATCAGAAGGTGATTCTGAGTCGATCGATATACTTAGCAATGGGTCTATCTGTCTTCCTTCTGGGTGTTACAAACAAATTCACTTAGTTATAATACCCTGCACCACAATAGTGGTGTAGGGTATACAAATTTTTTATATATTTTCTTGGTGGCATTTCTGATAAAATTGGGTATTATCGCAGCCTTTCTGCATATTATTAGGATTACTATTGTGGATTTTTTGTTTGATTGTTTGTTAAATTCGCTTATATGTTTTTCGAGGTTTTGTATGTAGTCTAATAAGAAAGAAAGTACAATAAGACGAAAGCAACAAGACAAGTGCAATTCAGTATGCAACGCACTGACATCGACACAAGATCGAAACCCGCTGTTTACTTTTCTTTATTATGTTGTGGTTATTTATTCGTAAGTGCAGCATCACAGCCCTTTGTTTTGATATTTGTATTATAAATTTATAAAAATATGTGTTTGATTCACAGTGTATGTGTATGCTATCTTTCCTAATATATTTAAATAGTTATTTTACTTCGAGCTCAAGTTCGTCTTTTTTTATTAAAATTTTCATTTGATTTTCAATATTTCGCCCATCCTTTGGTGGGCATTTTCAAGAAAATAAAAATGTTGAGTAACAAAAATACAAACAAAAAACTTAAAGCTATGCGACGATCTTCGTCGCCCATTGTCCGTTTTGATACAAAACAGACAACGGCCGATATAAAACAGAAATCGGCCGACGAAGATGGTCGCATAGCTTTTAGTTTTATGTTTGTATTTTTGTTACTCAACATTTTTATTTTCTTGAAAATGCCCACCAAAGGATGGGCGAAAATTGGAAAGCAAATGAAAATTTTAATAAAAAACAACGACCTTAAGCTCGAAGAAAAATAACTATTTAAATATGTGTTTGATATACGTTTTCCTTTGTAATTGTAACAGAAATTCCGACGATGTCTTTCAGCAGAAGACGAAATATCGAATAAAAAATTAAATATAAACACAAAAAAAATGACCTCGAGCTCAAATTTTCAACAAGAAACAACAAAAAAACATTACTATTATAATATATGGAAATAAAAAGAAAAGTTGAGATGGTAAAACTAAAAGACATGTGGTCAAGCTATTAAGCCACCAGCACTTATTAATCATTTCCTTAGTTTCTGTTCAATCCATTTTAGATATACAAATTTCAAAGCGTATATCGTTATTTAAAAGCAAATTGTCATCAAATCCTTTTATATTGGGCCTTCTAATCAGGTGGTTTATTATGAGCTTGATTATAAAATTATCAATTCATTCGATCTTCCTTATAATTTCCATGTATGATGGAGATATAATAGAAGATATGACTATAACTCATAAAAGCTAACCTGGCTTTTGATACATGGGACTTTACATGATTGTGGAAATAAAGGAACTTGGCCAAACAAATGCCTACGTCCTTGTCAGGTATGTTCATTACATTGATTTGTGACATAACACCAAATGTCTTCCAATACTTCCTCAGATTAGAATGCATTGACGCATTAACTGTCCAAATTATTATCGAAACTTTTTTGAACTAGATTTGTTTTGGTTATTTACAACAAAAATCGTTCACTTAGCATGTACCTGCATGCCTAATTTCAGACCTCTAGCTCCATCTGTAAGAAATGGTACACATTTTGGTACCAAAATGTACCAACTTTGATTAGATCATTTAGTTACCCATTATATGTTTCCTTCTTGTACCTACATGCCAAATTTCATACCTCTACCTCCAGGTGTAAAGAAAGTTCCAAATGGTATGGTACAAAACCATGGATGGAACATAAAATGATTAGTAACGTTTGGTACTAGGCTTCTTACCGAACTGGCATTGGTTTTAATACCAATCTGTTATTGATTGATCACCTCCTAATGAACCAAAAAACATGGAAAAGAATTCTAAACAAATTTTATTTTCTGCAAAAGTTATCGTGCCTTGAGGTTTACCTGTGACGTGTTGGAAAAAAAATCTAAGAATACCACTGAACCAGCACTTGTCTATCTGTTTTTTTTTCTTTGGCATTAAAATAAATAGATAAACTAACACTCCATCTAATTTACTAGTAGGAAATTCGGTGTCGGTGCGCGAAAACAGCACTTGTCTATCTGTTTTTTTCTTTGGCATTAAAATAAATAGATAAACTAACACTCCATCTGATTTTCCAGTAGGAAATTCGATGTCGGTGCGCGGAAACATATAATTTTCCTCATAAATTTTGTGAAAATTTCAATAAAACTCATTTTAACTCGTGACAGAGACAGTGAAACGCTAATTCTTAATATTAATAATTATATGATTAATTACATTAATATTTAATAATTACATGAAAGAACGACCTACATGTTCGCGAACAGCTTCAAATCGTTTTCGAATCCAGGTTACGGATGAGCCTATCGAACTACCTTAACGGGATAGTTCAAAGGTCAAGAAAAAACAAATCAAATATCTGATATATCATTTATCATATAAAACAATCAATGAATAGCTCCTTGGTACATCCGTAACCGGGCTCTGCACCGAGACTTAGAAATCAGTACTGTTAAAGAAGAAGCCATACTTCAGGCCCAAAGGCATGCATCAAAACTGCAGACTACAGCGGACACTACCAATGGATCTGCTGCGATAATATTTGCATTGAGTAACTGTTGTGTTACTTCTTATGGAATATTTAAATTACCTTAAAATATTATATTTTATAAATATTACAAGATTATTCAGACGTAATAAAAAGTACTAAAAACAAATTATTTTGATTATTTATATTATTAATTACAAATGGTAATGTTACATCGTGACCATCCTCAATTCTTTGTATTCAGCAATTGATTTCATATGCATTGATTCCCAGAAGTGGTTCTCATATAAATACATCAACACGGCATCGTTTTCCACACAAGAGACTACCATGTTTAAATGTATTGTAGAATGTCCTTAGAATTTGTACTATTTCCATTTCACCTCCTTCGAGTATTTGAACAGGATTTACGCACTCAAATTGTTTATAATGGCGTCAATATTTTATGTAAAGGGTGATTTTTTGAGGTTAGGATTTTCATGCATTAGTATTTGACAGATCACGTGGGATTTCAGACATGGTGTCAAAGAGAAAGATGCTCAGTATGCTTTGACATTTCATCATGAATAGACTTACTAACGAGCAACGCTTGCAAATCATTGAATTTTATTACCAAAATCAGTGTTCGGTTCGAAATGTGTTCATTCACCGTAACGTTGCGTCCAACAGCATCTTTGAAAAAATACGGTCCAATGATTCCACCAGCGTACAAACCACACCAAACAGTGCATTTTTCGGGATGCATGGGCAGTTCTTGAACGGCTTCTGGTTGCTCTTCACTCCAAATGCGGCAATTTTGCTTATTTACGTAGCCATTCAACCAGAAATGAGCCTCATCGCTGAACGGTGAATGAACACATTTCGAACCGAACACTGATTTTGGTAATAAAATTCAATGATTTGCAAGCGTTGCTCGTTAGTAAGTCTATTCATGATGAAATGTCAAAGCATACTGAGCATCTTTCTCTTTGACACCATGTCTGAAATCCCACGTGATCTGTCAAATACTAATGCATGAAAATCCTAACCTCAAAAAAATCACCCTTTACAAAGCTCAACCTCCTTCGTCTGGTATTGAATTGATACCAAATGGTATTAAAAATCTTTGCTAATGACGCGAACAAAATAATACCAGATGGTATTGGAAAAGTTCCGTCATTTTTCTATCAGTCTACATGCAAGCCCCAAGCTCCATCTGAACAGAAAATACCAATTTTGATACCACAATGAACGAAATTTTAATATCATTTAGTCATCCATAATTTATTTCTTGCCAATTTCGGCACAAAAATGTTCGAAGTGTCCCCACCCTAAATAGGTGCAGCGGCCCAGTTCAGCTAGTTGATTATATTGTAACACTTTCCACTATAGAGTCAGTCATTCGTAGTGTGATGTCTATCCAATTTTTTTTTTCGAATCGCTCTTGTGAGCACAACCGCTGCTATACGTTTTTTTTGTTTGTTTGTTTGCCGGTTTGTTTGTTAATTCCGTATAGACTCAAAACGACTGAACCGTTTACCTTGAAATTTTCAAAGATTGTGTGGGTTGGTCTGGAAAAAAACACCATCGTCTGGCCCCAAAAACACCATCCAAATTCAAAAAGTGTCCCGATGGGAACAATATGGGTATCAAGGTATTGAAGAGTAGAACACGAATATGATTTTAAAAATTGGGTCCAAGTACCCAGAAAAACATAGGCTATATAATTTTTGATATCATCCTTACCCCAAAAATACAGCCCCAAATCCGAAGTGGCCCGATAGGCACAATATGGGTATCAAATGAAATATATTGAAGACTAGAAAACGAATATCGTATAAAAATTTGGGTCCCAGAAAGTCGCCTTCAACCCAAAACTCCTCTAAGCAGATATATTCGATGTTCATGTCAATACGGGACTCAAATGAAAAGTATTCGGCAAGAGATTACAAATATGGCATAAAAATTAGGTACAATTAAGGGGGGTCGCGCTACCCCCAAAAAATCCCCAAATGGGCATATTAGCCGACCATGGCTATATGGGACTCAAATGGAAGGTACTTAGGAGTAGAGTACGAATATGACATTAAATTTTACATTCAAGTCTTGGTGGCGCCTTTTCTCCTAATAATACGTCAAATAGGTTAATTGACCCCTTATAGCAATATCCAATTTTTGGGGCCAAGTGTTTGATTTTTGAGTCGAAATGTCTGATGTGCCATGGTTCCCCTAAAAAACACTTCTCATTATCCTAATTTTAAAAAATATCAGTTTTCGGAGGTTGGTAATGCGATTCTTTCGATATTTTTTTGCACTCTAGAGTCACCTACAACACAACATGGTTTCTATTGTTGGGGTCGGGTGCCTTGGGGCCCGAAACCAAGCCAAATAGGTATATAGACCAATCACGACAATATAGAGCTCTAACGAAAAATTTTCTTGGAATGCATGTAGGGGTCGGGTACACTTCCCATAGACCATCAAGGAGCAATTTCAATTGAAAGAGGGACTCCAAGAACCTTCTCACCCGCCGGAAAAGGTAGCGAAGAAACAGTTTTGGATGCTAGGTTTGTTCTTTGTTTCTGTATTAGATCTCCATTGCCAAATCATCACATAATAGTTTTTTGATTATAACTCGAATAAAGATCTTAAGGCTTGGAGGAGATTACTACCCTCCTCCAAGCCTAAAGATAAGACGTTTCTGCAAAAAAAATAAAGAAAAAATTTTTTTTGCATTTGTTGAACATGCTAGCAAAGGTAATTTTTTTTACTTACGAATTCTGACACCATTTTAGACTTCAATTTTAACTCTTCATCAAAATTCTTTAAATCCATTATTTTTGTAAAGGGCAGCCTATTTGATAGGTAATAATTTTCCTGTGGTATCATTAATAAATTGGCCTTTAAATTGCGAACTTCGTTCCGCAGTCACCACTTCTCAGAATTGCGACCTTTAGGGTCTAAAAAAATAAAAAAGGGAGATCGGTTTATAGGGAGCTATACCAGGCTGTAGACCTATTTGACGGCCATATTTGACGCGTATGTTGAAGATCATGGGAGAAGCCGTTGTACAAAATTTCAGCAAAATCGAATAATAATTGCGCCCTCTAGAGACTCAAGAAGTCAAGACCCCAGGCGATATCGAGTTATAGACCGATATCGCCCATTTACAATCCCAACCGATCTACACTAATAAGAAGTATTTGTGCTTTACTCCTTCGAAAGTTAGCGTGCTTTCGACAGGCGAATTTTTCGAGGAGTTAAAAACAGAATGACGAAATAAGTATACACCAATCCTTTGGTGGAGGGTATAATAAAGTAAAAAAAAATTAATTAATTCATTACATAAAAAAGCAAAACAATTAAAAATTAATTCAAAACGAAAAAATCATTTAATGCTAAAAATATTACTTAATTTTTAAATCTAGTTTTTTCATAAAATCTATCGCTTTTTTAAGATGTTCCGTTATCTTCTATGTTTTATCGACAATAGAATTGTTTCCAAATAAAAGTAAATAATTAAAATTTTGTATCATCTAGGGCATATTATTTGCATTTTGTAAATAATTTACACATAGAAAATATTTGATCACTTACCAGTTTGTGTGTCACTTTCGTTTGAAATTGGAACACAGACTGAAATAATTTGTCAAACTGTAACGGTTTAAGTTGCTAGTAACGGTTTAAGTTGCTGTTTTATTTCGGTATGCTTTGTTCGAAGCAAAAAAAAAAACTTATCCCGAGCATCGTCGTGTTTTTTTTTATATACGATGCGTGTAGAACTCGAAAAGCACCAAAATAACGGAAACGAACTGTCCCCAACATAGAGAGGTTTATACCGTTGTTTTCACCAGTTTATTCTGCGAAAAGAAAAACACCTCGAAGCAGCCACGTATAGGACTTAAATGATTGATGATATGACAGCTATTTATGTTGATAGGGGTGAATTTTCCCCAAACTTCCTGCAGGGTTATAATACTCAGCACAACAATCGGACACTCATACAGAGACACACACATTTACATGGCCTTTTTCAATTTTAAGAACAAGTAAAAGCGTGCTAATTTCAACCGGACGGAATCTTGAGCAACAGCCACCATTGATTCCGCTAAAAATGTACCCTTATTAACTGGGTTTGTATTGGAATTATTTTGGTCTCAAGAGTCATATCGAGACAGATCTCAGTTCATGGATAGACCCCCACCCCAATCTATCCTCTAGCTTTGATCTAACCGTGTGGCACGAACATCCAGATGGCAATATCAGAGTTCCCAAGACTGTGCCGCTGGCAGAAGTACCTCGCACTCGACCTCAAGTGTCGTCTCAGGCAGTCGATCGGAAACCTCTTCCATTCCTTCCAGGTTTTCTATCGTCGCCTCGAATATCCCACGATTGTATGTCCTGCCAAATCGTCTTCTCTTTCATGCCTCTATAGCCCGGCACCTAAACGATGCGAATCGGTCCATCCGCAGAGAAGGCGTTAATATCCTTTTTACACTCCAAGACTGTTCGTGACCTTACCGTCCTGGTTGTTATTGCCCTGATGGCCAGTTTACTGAGGTTCAGATCGAACCATATTTTGACATATCTATCATATAAACCGATCTGCCGGATTAGGGTCTTAAACCTACACTCAATGAAATTTGTTATTCTAAATAGCTAAAATGGTTGCTCCATGAACCGTTTTTGTCTGCTCAAAATGGGAAAGCAGATATGACTGCTGCTTCAACAGTTTTAGTAGACATTTTTCTCTATTATCTACCAAAATCGTTTGATTTAAATACAAAAATCTGCAAACCTTCCTTCATGTTTTCGTAAATTTTTGCCATAAAAACATCATTATTTCTTTCCACTTTCATAAAAATTTGCAAGAATTTTTAAACTTTGAATTTAGATAAAATAATTTTGATGGGACCCGACATTTAGAAACATTTGTAAGGGTTGATCCTGTTTCGCTTCCTTGGAAGTGAGAAGGTGGATGAGTCTTCGGTCGACAATGATGGTTCCAGGATGGAGTCAGGGACGGGACTGGGGGTTTACTCGGAGACACTCGACTTCGGTTTGTCAGTTAGACTGCCGGACGAGCTCATGATCTTACAGGCAGAGATCTGTGTTATTTGGCTCATACCGTTGGCTCAAAGATGATCCGGTGGATGAACCAGCACCTTTGAAACTCAGGCCATATGGCCGCGCTCATGGGAGTCCCGCACAACGACTACTGGACAATGTGTTGATGAGGATGAGAACTATCGAACACCTGCCTTACTCATGGCATAGGCTTTCCATGTTAGGGAGGCGGCTCTTCTCCGATCTCTTCGAACTTGAGTCTTGTCAGATTCGTGGATAAGACGGGTTTGATTCGACGAGGATTTATTCAACATGCTCACGCATGCGCAGACGCGGTGCACCAATGCATGGCACTTAGCTAGTGAATATTTGAGCGAGTGTGGACTTGCGCTCCGGCGAAGCTCTTGCGTGGTGGCGTGATGGCGGATAACACTTGCTCCCTCTTCTATTTCTATATTTCGTATATTTTTCATATCTCGTCATCTCTTTGTCTCCTCTTCGGGATCGGGCGGGGGCAGTGCACTTCAACGTAGTAATTTTTCAAAAAATTTATTACAATTTTGCAACTGCACTCTGCATTGCATTTTGTTTTGATTTTTAAACAATCGCTAAGTCTAACTCTCAATAATCGCAACAACAAACTTCTATTTGCACACTAGTAATGAGTTTTAAAAACGAAAGTTCATCCAGTGATGATGGCACTCTTAGCTGGCAAGCGAGTTACAAATAAAAAAATTTGAAAGAAGTAAATTTTTGAAATTTTTTCGTAAAAAAAAGTCATTTAATTGTTTCGTCTCTATACAGAAAATTTGGCCCAGCACTATCAATTTTTATAAATCGTGTTAACTCTAATAGGAGATCTCTGACGTACAATATTGGCATTTTTTAACAACAACCAAGAACTGGGAAAACCCTTTGAATTCTCAAAACGCATAGCTGAGACCCCCAACTTTAAAACATATTTCCGTTGCCCTAAGTAATAACTAATTGCGTGCAAAAAATTTTTTTAGTCATCCAAGAATTGAGGTCACTACGGACATTTTACTAAAAAATGCCAATTTTGCAAACATCTTTCCCCAATGTGGGTATATTGGGTGTATTCATCAAGAAATGAGGCCAAAATTTATACTAATTTTTTTAAAAAAATATTCTAAAAATTTGTTAAAAATTAGAACGATATCTTCAGCAATTTTGGTTTAATGATATTTTCAATTAAAATTTTCTTTTTCACAAAAGTGTATTTATTGGCCACATTTGGGTTTTACCCAAATAATAGAACTAAAATTGAACCTTTTGTTCAAATTGTTTGCATTTTATTGTAGCACACGCCTTTCCAGAAACGTATAATTTGTATAAATTTTGCGTATAAACTGGATAACACCACAACTATAACCATGGAAAATTTCATGAAGATATCTCTATCCGTTCCAAAATGGCAGACTTATTTTTTTTCTATCCCACTGTGCATCGTTTGGGTGCCTAGTCATAACGGAGTAAGGTGGAATGAAAGACCAGATGATTTGGCTGTGAATGCGCCTGTGGAACAGCGAAACGGTCAGTCGGTTTGTTCACATTGCAAAAGCTAAAAGATGCCGGTACTTAGCTGGGGACACAATACCAGACAGAACCAACTAAGGGTCCTGGCATGGAATACAATTATGGATTCTGTAAGTAGCTCGGAATTCCTAAAAAAGATTTTCTTTTTCGAGGGTACTCTTTAGTATTTATAGCGCACAACAAGCCGATTACAGGCTTAGGTATATATCTATAGTGGCATGGGGCAGGGTAATAGCTGCACCCTCTTTTCAACCTTACCTAACCTATGTCAAGTTGGGGTTCCAAACTTCCTCCATTTTCTTTATCTGATCGGTTGTACAAGGCATATTGGGAGTGGATGCCATCCATTTCGTCTTAGCTCCATTTACTGTAAGAGCCATTTTCATTGACTCTCTTTCGATTCTTTCAAAGGCTGCAGATAGTACTTCCGGTGACCGACTTATAATATGGATGTCATCGGCATATATGTATTAGCAGAGATAACCTTAATAAACGAACCCACCAATTTTGTTCACATTGCAAAGGCTACAACGGCTAAGGAGACTCCTTAACCAGGAAAGTTGAATTGTTGAAACAGTTGGTGCAACTTAAGCTTGGCGACTTTTCTACAATGCAAGAATACGTTCATGCAATTACGCCAATTAAGTTGAACTATGCAGGTCAGATTATAAATGATGAGGTGACGGCTTCACTAATGTTGGCTGGGCTGCCGGAAACATTTCAATCATTGGTGATAGCAGTTTAAAATTAAAAAACGCCGTTGACTGTTGATTCGGTGGAGAAACTATTGTTGCAAAATGCAAAATTTGACAATGGTAAGAAAGAAATTTGAATGGTGTCAAATAAAAATTGTAAATTCCATTCTTGTAATGAAATCGTCCACTTTAGTAAAAATTGCTCAAAGAAGAATAAGAATAATCCGAGAAAAGCAGCGAAAAATAATGGGTTCGTTTTGTTTGCAGCTGTAATAACGGAAAGAGAAAAATCCAACGAGTGGCATATTGATTCCGGTGCGACATCCCATATGATCAATAATGACAAGAATAACAAAACCGAAGTCGTTAACAAGGAATTTGGTGAAATAAAAACCTTCATTAAAACTTTTGAGAGTATTTTGTTGCAAAGCAATGGCTCACGTACCAAAACAGAAGTGGTCGAAATTTTCTAAAAACTCCATAGAATAAAGATTAGTTGAGTACAGTTCAGAGTCAAAAGCTTATCGTCTGTTTGATCCAGCAAAAACAAAAAACTATTAGAAGTAATTAAGATATCAATTCCGAAGATATCAAAGTATGATCCTGAAAACAGGATACAATGTCGAAAATTCAAAAATCCCATCGATGGAACTTCCCGAATCAGAAAATTCAAATATTCAAATTCGATGTTCTGAGAGAATACTAAGCAAGTCTTAACGTTCTTTTGTATTTAGTGCTTTGGAATTCGTGTCTAATGATCCAACAAATTTACCTGAAGCGGTCTCCTTATTCTTAGGAATGTCAGCAAGCTATAAATAAAACTTGGATTTGGATTGACGAATTTGTCACCTGATAACAAACGAGGTATTGCGAAGAAAAGCAAGACTTGTGGCAAAGGGTTACAAAAAAGAAAAAGGAATAGACTACAACGAAACTTTCGCTCCTGTTGTAAGATATGAATCCATTCGTTTTTTAATTGATTTGGCTGCCAAGTATAATTTCAAAATACATCAAATGGATACAGTAACAGCATTTTTCAAAGGAACTCACAAAGGAGAAATCTACAAAATATAAAGTGTACTTCTTTATCTCTCCATAAAATAGAATTTATTTAATTATAATTTCAAAATAAAAAAGAGGGCGGAAAACGTTCCTCTGAAATACTGAAAATCAGAAAAAATTAGGATTTAAACATATATTGTAGAATGGATGAATTCCAAACGCAACAAATTGGAGGACATTGTAGAATGTAAACGCAGTATTCATAAGTATTATTAACATTATCTTATTTTAACAGTTTATTATCCACATAGAGATTATAATAACTAGGAAAACGGCTCTGAACACGGAAGATAAATAGCTTGGCTTGTTTTTGCTCCTGCAGAAATGGCAACATTTTGGATAGTGAGAAAGTTACCGTTTGGCACAGCAAAATGTATTTTTTTTCTCACCAGTATTAACAAGTAAAAAGGCGTTAAGTTCGGCCGGGCCAAACTTTGGATATCCACCACCTTGTATATATATTTAAACGACCTTTCGTCAAAATCCAGTGAAAAATGCATACTTTATGCCCCATAGCAGCTATATCTCAATATGTTCCGATTTGTGACCAAATACCAATAAGTACAAGTCATTGTTCAATTGTGTATAACAAAATATTGATCTTTTTAGTAGCTATATCTAAAAAAAACCGATCTTAACCATATACGACACGGATGTTGAAAAGCCTAACATAAGTCACTGTGTCAAAATTCAGTGAAATCGGATTATAAATGTGCCTTTTATGGCGCATTACCGAGATATCGGTCTATATGGCAGCTATGTCCAAATCTGGACCGAATTGGATCAAGTTGCAGAAAAATTTCGAAGGGCCTAACATAACTCTCTGTCCCGAATTTCGGCGAAATCGGACAATAAATGTGCCTTTTATGGCCCCAAAACCTTAAATCGAGAGATCGGTCTATATGGCAGCTATATCCAAATCTGGACCGATCTAAGCCAAATTGAAGATGGATGTCGAAGGGTCAAACAAAACTCACTGTCCCAAATTTCGGCGACATCGCACAATAAATACGTCTTTTATGGGCCCAAAGCCTTAAATCGAGAAATCGGTCTATATGGCAGCTATATCCAAATCTAGACCAACACAACTCACTATCCGAAAACTCGGCGACATCGGACAATAAATGCGCCTTTTATGGGCCCAAAGCCTTAAATCGAGAGATTGGTCTATATGGCAGCTATATCCAAATCTAGACCGATCTGGGCCAAATTGAAGAAGGATGTCGAAGGGCCTAATACAACTCACTGTCCCAAATTTGAACAAAATCGGATAATAAATGTGTTTTTGATGGGCCTAAGACCTTAAATCGGCGGATCGGTCTATATGGGAGCTATATCAAGATGTGGTCCAATATAGCCTATTTTCTGATAATGGACAAAAAAAGAATCTGTGCAAAGTTGCAGCTATTTAATATTTACTTTAATATGACTCCAAATCCAAATTTCAACATTGTTAATTACTAATACAAATTCATTTATAGGACCGATTTCAGCAAATTTTTAAATTGAATGTATAAATTTCTTAATTTAATAAACAATCCACACTACATTTTGCTATAACAACAGAACTATGGGTGAAATAGCAGCATAATTAACCGTCAGCAGACTGGGTTTGCTAATATTATCAGCAGACCGTTTTGTATGAATGTGGTGGTGCACATAACTTATGGATAAAATAGAACGGAAACATTTTCGAAGAAAAGACAAGTTGCACCGAATTATCATTAAAATCATATGAATATGACTGCACTGTGGGTGGCCTTGAATATTTTTCAGGAAAAACTGCCTTTTTCCATTCAATATAGAGATGTAGAAGCAATCAGCTACATTTTGCTAAAATGGTGTCAAGGCTGTAGCTTCCTTTGAATATATTTCAACTGAAATTTATTCCCTTTTATTTTCGAAATCATGTTCGTTATTGATTTTATGACGTGTGGTTTACGAAATATTTTGCTGCGAGTAATCAGTTAAACGGTCATTAGAAAAAAAAATCCCAAAATGAGAAGCTGTGGATATTATCTCTCCAGTTGCACCTTCTCACCTGAAATCATGATTACGTCAGAGATACCAGTAGATGCGCATAAACTTGTTTGGACAAAACCATTCAGAAGCAGGAAATGAAAAAGAGTGTCATCGACTCAGTCGGACCACACGTTAGTAGAGCGTTAAAGTATCAGAACGGCCAGCGGTACATATCATAGTATGCGTTGGCAAACCGAATATATGTTAATTAGACGCATTGCAAACGAGACGCAGACGTAGCGGTCTGTCCGAAACACAGACTCGAATAGATAATTATGCAGTCTTTGAACCTTTGCTAAGTTCTATAGAGGATTACTAACGTCAAGTTGTTAAAATCGTTCGGAAGTGTTACCAAAGCCTTAGTCAAATGACGTTTATGTTAAAATGCATTAGCGGCGCACAAACTTTACATAAGAGGTATGCGATCGATGAATGGGTCGCTAAATCGTCTATTACAATAAAACAAATCATTTGTTTTGCAAGACTGAGTTTTAAAGCATTATGCCTGTTCTGTCCAGCAAGAAAGAGGTGTTATTTTTTTGCTGGCATTTAGATAGGATTTGACGAGTGAAATTGGCTCCAAATAAACATTGAAGGAAGACTCACCATCATAGTCACATGATGATGAAAAGACTCACCAGATGATGAAAATGAGTTTAAATCTATATAAACAAAAATAATTTGTGTCTTTCGAATTGACGGAATAGTCCGATCACGGCATTGTGGACCTCAAATGCAAGGAATTTGAGAGTAGAAAACGAAACAGGTCTCCAATTTTGTGGCCAATTGTTTGGGGGCCGCCCCACCCGCGAACATGACATATTTACCGAGCATGGTAATATGAGCCTGCAAACGAAAGTGTTTACAAGTACAGCACGAATTTGGCATACACCCCTAAAAGATCCTGAAACATAACTTATTTACCGATAATGCGAATTAAGGCAAAAATATTTGGCAGTATGGTACAAATCGAATGCCCAATTTTGCTGCCAAACGGCAAAATAGACCCATAAGAAAAATTAATTTGAGTTTGATTGTTCCGTATAGATTAAAAACGACTGAACCGATTACCTTGAAATTTTTTACAGATTGTGTAAGTTGGTCTGGAAGGAAACGTAGGCTATATAATTTTTTGTTATCGGAGGGAGGCGGACCCTCCTCCTTTCCCCAAAAGTACCACCAAAAAAAGAGCACCAAATGAAAGGTATTCAGGAGTAGTATACGAATTTCATATTAAAAATTGGATCCAAATAACTGGGAGGCCGCCCCAACCCCAAAATAGGTTTATTGGACGAGCATGACAATATAGGACTCAAATTAAAGGTATTCGGGAATAGATTACGAATACAGTCAGGAAGAAGGAATATGCTCTATAATTTGTTGATACCGGAATGGGGTGGATCCTCCTCCGTTACCTCAAAAATACCACTCAAAATCACTCAAAATGGACTTATAAAGACAAAATGGGTATCAAATGAAAGGTATTTAAGAGTAGAATCCGAATATGGTATTAAAAATTGGTTCCAAGCAGACAAATTGAACGTCCATATCAATATGGGGCTCAAATGGAAGATATTCGGGGGTAGAATACGATTCTGGCTTACAAAATCAGATCTAAGTATAGGGAGTCATCCCACCCTTTAAAAACGCCCCAAAAGGGTATATGAACACATCATACGGGACACGGTTTGTTAATCCCATAGAATTAAAAACGGCTGGACAGACTTTCTTATCCTCTTATCCCAAAAACGCCAACAAAATCAAAAGTGGATCGATAGGTGAAATATGGAAAATTGAAATTCTGGGTCCAAAAATCCAGCGGGCCGCCCCAACACCAAAACTGCTCTAAACATATATATTCGACGTTAATGTCAATATGGGACTCAAATGAAAAGTATTCGGTCCAGATAATGGGAGGTCGCCCCACCCCCAAATGAGCAAATTAAGTTTTGTTAGATTGCGAATATGATCTTAAAATTTGCGCCCAAGTCTAGGTGGCGCTTTTCCTTCCAAAAATTAGTCATAGATTGATTGACCCATTATGACAATATAAGACTCAAATGAAAGGTATCTGAGAGTAGAAAATGAATTTGGTATCCAATTTTAGGGCCAATTTTTTGGCTCCTCCTAAACTGAACTTCATTTCTGATTATGGCAATATAGAGTTCAAATCAACGGTATTTGGGAGTAAAGAACGAATTTGATATATATTTTCAGGGCAAAGTGCCGGTGGCTGCCCCAGCCCCAAAACACATTGCAAGCGGTTCATATTTACCAACCATGGGAATATGGGGCTCAATTGAAAGGAATTTGGGAGTGGAGCACGAATTTGATACCCATATTTGAGTCGAATTGATACTCATATTTTTCGGTAAATTTACACAAAGACCCTGGGTCCACCCCACACTCAAATATAACTTTTTTAATGATGATGCAATTATGCGGCTCATATAAAATATATTTGAAAATAGAGCACAAATCTTACATTTACTTTAAGGCCAAGTGTCTGGGTGGCCACCCAAACCCCGACATACCCGAAAATTTTTTACATGACCATGCATGGCATGGTACCTCGCAATAAGAGGGATAACCACCGCTCTGAATTTTGTCCGATGTTCTCGCCAAGATTCGAATGCAGGCATTCAGCGTCATAGGCGGACATAGGCTAGAGTGGCACGAATTAGACATCCATATTCAGAGCGAAATTAAAGAAATTTGGGAGTAGAGCACCAATATGATATCCACATTGGGGCGAAATATCTGAAAGGCCGTACCAACACCCCCTAAGAAGAAAAGAGAGTAAAAGAAGGCGCAGCGGAGCGCCACCGAGGGTGGCGGGTATGTTGTGCGAGGAGGGGCGTACGTGAAGTGGTTCCGCTTCACCCCCCGTATGCAGGATGCGGTCTTCGCATGCCATCGTTGCATTGGTTTCAAACACAGGGTACGCGTAAAGGGTGATGTCTGTCGGTGTTGTGGATTGGGTGGATATATGGCTTCTCCAGTGGAGAGTCTACATTTGTGCCGAAGGGCTGTGTGGTAAGATGTTCTTGGCTAGCATCTATTGTAGGTTTGGCGCCGTATTGGAGCCCTATCTTGGATATATGCATACGGTGTTACTACTCGCGAGTAGCAATCCGCTCATCCTAAGTTTCGGCGCCAACGCAACCTCCCCGATGTTGTTCTCGAAAATGACCCAGCACTCGCTTGGTCATGAGAATCGCCATCGTTGACAGTTGCTCAGCGAATGGTTGACTTTAAATGACGTTGGTGTGTTGAACATGCCGAGCGAGAAGTATACATTTGATGGGCCTTCAGGCGTTTGTAACATTGACGTTACGGCTGAAAATGGAGCGGCATTTACTGCTTGCCAGGAAAGTTTTAGGAAGACTGTATCGCCATTGTCTTTGGATGACTTTAGGGCACTAACCGTAGATGACCAAATTGCAAAAGAAGACAAATGGATGAGCGCGGTAAATGATGCGCTCCTTGGCAGACGTCGAAAGGCGAAACCAAGTAAGGTCAAGTGTTGGACCCGCGAGCTGGAAACACTGCGACGGAACATGTCCGCGATTGATCTGTGCGACTGTGGGAACCTGAGGACTGGAGGCATGTACTGACGGAATGCCCCTACTATGCAGACATTAGAGATTTAGGCGCGATGGGGATTAGCGAGGCGGTCTGGGATTTCAGTAGGACCCTTTAAGACGAGACGACTGTTACAAGATTGGCCACTTTTTCCGGGGAAGTATTTATTAAGAGACGGACAAGACATAGTGGAGACATGAATACACGCTAGTTATCCATGACAAGGTGTTGCTGTACTGGCGCGACCGAGTGATTTAGTGCTGCGAATGACATGGCCTGGCACCTGCCTTGCCCATGTTCATGCCTCGGCGTATGCTGTGAGGGTGGCCGCGTTGATTGTGAGTCCCATGTTGAAGCAGATATGTGTGCCGTAGCTCATGAGGGCTTCCGTGTCCTGTTTGTGTATATCGTCCTGATGTATGTTGTTTTGGTGAATACTTTTGTATGCTGGCTTAAGGTCGGCTTAGGGCGACAGGTCAGGTGACCAGTCCGGAACTCTTTGGGTTTCAACTGGTAGTAGTCTTTTAAGGCTTCGAAGTCTGACCGGAGACTTTAATCTCGTACCTTCATTCGAAACCAAAATGAAATCACTCGGCATCGAATCAAAGAAATTAAATTTCTTATTGGATCCGATTCAAAGCCTTACTGAAAAACAAATGTATAGTTATGGGGAACAGCCTCTAAAACAAACATAAATATTATACAGCAATTTGAATACAAAACGCTTCAAAAAAAAAAAAAAATACATTAGCTCCGCCATACATCATAAAAATTAGATTGCATGAAGAGCTTAGTGCGGTACAAGACAGTTAGGTTGATGTAGTGTCACATCCAGCATCATATAAAGCAAGGCTTATATATACCCAAACGCCCTAGCATCACATCTAAAGTTCAACACAGAAATTTTGAATGGTTAAAAAGAAGACCCTCACAGACCTTATTAAAAAAAACAGAGAGTTAATAGGTATTAAAATAACTGAAACCGGATTAGGAAAGTATGAATGGTCTAATCACTGGATCTGAACCAGAGACTGTTTGTAACTTCTAAGTACTATTGAGAATTTAAGAATACTTGAAAACAGAAAAATCTCAGTACCCAAATACAAATTAAAAAATCTTTTCACTTCTGCCTTTAAGATGATTTTTTTTTTTTTTTGGTTTTTTCAAGAAATGCAATCTTAATAGGCACCGTCCATAAGCGATAAAAAGTAACAGAGCTGTGGTTTGTTGCCTCCTCTAGTGTTGGATCAAAAAACGTTATTGACCTGCTTTATAGTAGAAACGTTCATGACAATGTTCCGAATGACTGACTGACTGACTGACAGACAGACTGCCGATTTGCTAGTCCAACGATTAAGTCGTTTATTTGAATATTCGCTTCCTCAATTTTTAACTGTTTTTTCAGGTTTTGCGCTTATGTTAACGTGGTGTTTTTTGTTTTTTTTTTTTGTTTTCTTTTTGATTTTTATTTCCTGTCCATCTGAATACCACTAGGACAGACGGTCTGACGGTACACAAACAGCCAAAGTCATAGCCGTTTGATTGTAATACTCAACTAGACGATCATTGTGTTTGTGGTCATTGATTTTTGATTCGAAACATTGACATTGACCTTTATCATAAATAAATTATACATTCCAACTTCGAATTATGTAGAATTGGTTATAATATCAGCTAGTTGCAAATGGCAAAATTGTTTCAATTTTAATCTAAATTTCGTTTTATGTGAAAGTGTATTCTCATACACATTTTAAAATAACTTTCGCAAAAGCTCGAAAATTGTCACCGTTGAGCTGAGATTACAAATTTAAAAAGGCAGCAAATTTGGGGTTTCCAGCAATGATGGCCTTTTACCAAAGTTAAAGTTAGTAGAGCAACGGATTTTCGATAAGTTTCAACAAATACGTCGTGTTTTATCAAATGTACATAATGGAAAATATTAATTTTGGATTATAAAGAATATATGGATTTCTCAATATTAAAAGGGCCTATAGCGATTTTTGGTTTCATTACAGGAGAAGGACAAAATTTAATCAAATCAGTAAAATTTTAGATACGACAAAAATTGTAAAACAATTTTTAATTATTTCTCATTTAGCAAATACTTTGTTGTATCTAACATTTTACGGATTTTATTATATATTTTCCCATTCTTATAAAAAAAAAACAAAAAGTCGAGTTAGACCCTTTTTATGTTAAGGCATCGATATGAAAAAACGTTTATACAAGCTTTTGCTGACAGATTTATAGAAGTGAAACCGGTCCCGACTGGTCTCCTTAATTTTTAGGTTAGATTAGATATTCGATATATTTTAGATTTAAATGGCATCACCGATCCCACAGTTAATTTCCCTCCGATTTAAGTAAATTTAACCCATTATGCAGTATCCACTAATGGAACGCTGCGTCACTTGCCGAAAATAAACGGGCGGAATTAGGTTAGGTTGGATGGGGATGATACCTGGCATAGACGTCCAGGTATCCGCCTGAACCATATTGTGGGCCATTGTGATTCTTCAATAGCTTTTCTCTATCAAATTCATGTAGTTCAACGGACGTCACCAATGATTCCGGTTCAACGGGCAACGCCTATTACTCCGGTTCAACAGGCATCGCCAATGATTCCAGCACAATTCATTAATTTTGCGTCAATATCAATGGTTGTTAACACTATCGATGGCGTTGGTGAAATTAAATTTTTTGTTGAAACTTATCCTTTTTTATAAAAATGTATGGCATTAATCAATAATTCCATAATTCATAAGCCAAATGTAAGTTTTTTATTAGAAAGCTTTCAAAACTAAGAAAAGAATATAAAGGTACGAGTTTGTCCTATATTTGCTAGTTCGGTAGCACCCGACGATATTTCCACTTAAATAGAATATACATTAGAGGGCTCAATCCCTGAATTAGTTAAACTAATTAAATAACACTGTGGAATAGCTTCGGGGTCTGAGTCTCGGGTTTGGGAAATTCCAACTTTGGGTGGGGTCAGTAGCACCCAAAATAGCTTAAAGTTCTCAGACAAAACATTTGTAAGGTGAGCCTGAATCCGAGGATAGTCCACCGGCTCTATAGGAGCGTGATTAGACCAATAATTACTAACACCTTAGTATTTTGGTGGACTGCGATGGAGAAAAAGTGCAACGTAAGGATAACAAGTAAAAGCGCGATAAGTTCGGCCGGGCGGAATCTTAAATACCCTCCGCCATGGATGGCATATGTCAGGTTATTTTCCCAGTAATAAAAAAATGCCATGCCGATTAAGACCTTACTTGGAGACCATAGTAAAAGTCAATGTGCAAATTTTCCGAAAATCGGATTAAAATTACGCCCTATAGGAGCTCAAGAAGTTATATCGGGAGATCGGTTTATACGAAAGCTATATCATATTATAGACCGATTCAGACCATATTTGGCACGCATGTTGAAGGTCAAAGGAAAAGTCGTTGTACAAAATTTCAGCCAAATCTGATAGGACTTGCGCCCTCTATAGACTCATGGATGGATCTAAGCTAGAGGACTGAGTGGGCCTGGGGGTCCAGGGACGGAGATCTGTTTTTGACTGCCTGACCATAATGCGGTCCAGCAGGCGGAGATCCGGGCGATCACAGAATGCGTAAGGTGGTATGGTGTTAACTCGAGGACGTCGAGTGTTAACATCTTTGCAAATTTTGCCCATTAACATTCCTTTAAGTAACAGGGGCAAACTTCTCTCATATCAATGGGTGCTGTCCGATTCAAGTTTTAGCTCAATGACAAGCCGTTGAGATTTTAGAGGGCGCAATTCTTATCCTATTTGGCTGAAATTTTGGACGTGGTGTTTTGGTATCACTTCCAACAACTGTGCTAAGTATGGTTCAAATCAGGGAATTGTAAAGCGGACGAGCTGGCGAGACTAGGAACTACCTTGCACATTCCAGGGAAACTGGAATCTGTGGGTATGCCTCTAGCGACATGTAAGCTATGTGTTCAGGACCAGGCCCGAAGGGCCACTAATGATAGATGGTCACAAAGAGATAGCCGTGAGTATTCCAAACTAATCTAGACTTGACAGGTCAATGTCTAATCGGAAAACATGTTGACAGACTGAAGGTTGCCAGTAACGACTTTGTAGAAGCTGTGAGGACATCGAAGAAGAAGAGACTATAGAACAACTTCTGTGTGTGTGTCCCGCACTGGCAGTCAGACGGTGTTCCACTTTAGGTTCTCGTTTCTTTTACAACCTGTCTGATTTTGAAGATGTGAACACTCGCAAGTTGTTGGGGTTTTTAAAGCGATCTGGATGGTTCAACGTGGGAACCTTCTTCTGTTCCTGAGGTACCACAATGGACGAAAAACGTCTAAGTGAGTCTGATGGCAGATTGCCACTTAAACCTAACCTAATCCTTACCATGGTTCAAATCGGTTCATAACCTGAAATAGCTGTCATATAAACCGATCTCACGATTAGACATCTTGAGCTTCTAGGGGCGCAATTTTTATCCAATTTGCTTAAAATTTTACATATATGACATATGGCCTAAATCGGTTGATAACGTAATATAGCTGCCATATTAACCGATTACTCGATTTGCCTGGAATTTTGGAGGTGGTATTTTTCTATGACTTCTAACAGCCATGACAAGTACGGTCCATATCGGTCACTAACTTGATGTATCTCAAATGTATTTGAAAAAGTCATTCAAAGAACTTGACAAATGCGATCCATGGTGGAGGGTATAAAAGATTCGGCCCAGTCCAACTTAGCACACTTTTACTTGTTTTTCTGTCACTTTCTCTACTAAAACCCAAAAAACAATTTTAAAAAAATTTTTTGGAATACGAAATACATATTTTTTATGCCGAATTTTCTAAAATAAGTTTAAAAAATTATATATATGTATATATGAATACAAATTTGAGCCTAGGTTTGCAAGTCCTTAATGGCATGAGAGTTATGCGAATTATGTTATGAAATTTGTCATTAAGGAAATAAAATCCTTCTTTAATAATTGTTGTCCGATTAAAAACGTTAAATATTTAACGTTTTTAATTGGACAACAATTTTTGTTTGTTAATTAATACTATGCTGCTGTAGTATGCATATCATTATTGCAATATTCACAAAATTTACTTTTATTTTAGAAAAAACATATTTTTATTTCATCAATGAGTTCCGTTTCATTCATTAAATGAAACCATGATATGACAAAATTAGCCGTAATGAAACTTTTCATTGCATTGATGAAAAATTTCTTTATATTTATGAAACGAGTTCATTGGAGCGATGAAGGATTTTCCTTTCAGTAAATGAATACTTTACCGAAAGCTTTTATATTGTGGAATAAATTGTGGTTTATAAGTATTATTAATTTGGATTCCATTGCAGGATATTGTCCTGCTATAGACCATTTCGTTCAATGCATTCTATACAAAGAATAGCACAGGAAAGAACTTTCGAAAGGCATTTGACCGGCGTTCTGTATCGTGATTTCTGATTCGCCAGAATTATCATCCGCAGAAATTTGTCAAATTAATCATGGTGCTTTGCATACCAATCCAACTAAAGTAGGTTGCAAGGCACACATCTGAATTTGAAGAGAACTCTTTCAGACGATTTGATTCACAAGCGCAATAGAAAACAAGTAAAATCGAGATTCCCTTATTCAAATCCAAGTTATCCAACAATGCCAATAGCAACAAACAAACACAATTTTGCCGAACTTATTTGTTCCAGCGCGTAATTAATAATTACAAAAAACTGGCATTTTAAATTCAAAGCCTCGGCCTGAGCGTTCAAAAAAATTATCCGTTAGAGAAGAGCGCAAAGTGATTAATATCAAGCAACAACCCTCATACAACATCAACCAAAATTGTTGAAAATATTAAAAAAAAATGTTTAAAAAAGCATCTGTGCCGAAACTGCCAGAAAAATATTACATAGAGCTGGATTTCATGGAAGAATTGCTCGAAGAAAGCCGTATATTTCAGTCATAAACAGACAAAAGCGGATTGCATTCGCTAATACTTTTATCAATAAGCCTCCTGAATTCTGGAAACAAATTATTAAATTATTAAACTTACACCAAAATATAATAATTTATTGAAGTTGATATAAAGTAATTAAAGTAAGTTATATATAATTTACCTTAAATAACGCTATTTGTTGTATTCGATGCATCAGAAATTAAAAAATTTTGGTTGTTTCTTGATAACTATCTTTATAAAATATATTTATGCTCACCTAATCTGTATATTTATTGAGAAAATTAAATCATATTTTTATTAGTAAAATCATTACATTTATTTTGCATTAATTTACCTTTAAAAGTCAAAGCAGGCTGATATAATGATTCATTTATTTTTTCCCACACCTGTTTACCCATTGCGAAAAAACCAAACACATATAACATCAAAAAAGTCCCCATATACATACATCCTAAACTCTTGGCCTGTGATACGCGCTCAAACTCATAAAGGGTACACAAATCTGGACAATAGTTTTCATTTTAAAAGATAAAGAACAAACACACATATACAATGTTAGAGAAACACACAAATATATCAATCTTTTTAAAAAATTGGACTACGCACAATTGAACGTTGTAAAAAATTCCCAAAATCTAAATTGGTTTCGTTAATGAAAATGTATGACAAAAGTCATAAAAAAATATGCTGACTGTTTTGTAAAGGAGTATATCATTTACAAGATGCTAATGATAATGTCATAAAAGTACATTTGCATACATAAAGGATCATGCATACCATATTTTACTTTCCCCACTAACTAAAAAATTTCATACAAAACTTGCTTTTACAACGTGGTGGACTTCATACTAACACAAAATTTGTTTGGTATGTCACAGATTATAATTAAGGATGTAATTTTCCCTTCCGGGAGTATTTTGGAACGTGAATTTAGTGATTTTTTAAATTGGTTATAAAGAAACATATTTAGGAAATTACACACCCACTTTAAGTACACTCAAGCAAATTTGTTATTCAAAACAGCAAAAATGTTTGCTAAAACAGCAGTTTTTGTCTGATGAAAATGGGAAAGCAGACCTTACTGCTGTTTCAGCAAACATAGGGCTGCTGTATTAGCAAATATTTCTTACTGCTATTTCAACTAACAAAATCTGCTGTTCTGAGTACACAAGTCTGCTAAAAAATTGTGTATGCTGCTTTTTATATTATGTTTTGGTAGGTAGCCCAAAAATGAGAAAAAAATTTTATTTTGACTGCTATTATTTAAATTCGATCAAAAATTAGCAAATTGTACAAAATTTTAAGTTATAGGTTTGTAAAATTGAAAAGCAAGATGGAATATAATTTTTTTTACTGCTGTCCCACTTTCAGCAAACATTTTTGCTCTTTTCACTAACAAATTTCTATGAGTGTATATGACTGGCATGGCCTTTTGTATCCAAATTTAAAGAAGAACGATTATGGAATGTATACTTTCATTGGTGATTATAATCATCCACTGAGACACACATTTACATTTGCATTTTATTTCTTCATCTAACATACCCTTCATAATTACGAAGCAGTAATTTTCAGCAAACAACAGACTTTTCAGCAGTTAGCCTGCTGCTCTGAAATTGCTCTTAATAGCAGAACTACTGTTATATAGCAGCAAAATTAACTACTAATATTCAGCCGACAGTGTTTGCTATTTTTAGCAAACTTTTTCCTATGAGTGATTGATTTTTACTCTCAAATTAGTTTTATAATTTCAACAGCTTATTACTTGAGTCGGTCTATAGGTTTTAAATGACGCAAACAAACTAAAAACATTAAGCAACAATAATTGTTATATGTTTCAAAAATAAATGGTGACCAAAAACCATCTACATTCTGCTTTAATGATGTCACTAATTTCTTATTTGAACTTAATTCAAATCGATCGAAAATCCGTTTTTGATGTAAAAGATTTCCAGTAAAAATTGCATTCATCTATTGCTGTATATGCTTATAAATTGCATCATGTCTATAAGTCCTAAAATATTCCCAATTTATTGGAGATAAAAAAGGGACCGGTGGTGGAACTAGACATCGGAAACACCAAGGGATTTCTACTTTATTGCGGTTTAAAACTTTTCTCTTTCCTTGCCAACTATTTGATGTCACGTTACCCAGTGACAAACGTAAGTGTAATAAAAGACATCGATAAAAGTCTGCTGACTAATGTCATTTTAACACATTTCCTCACTTAAGGTGGGTATTAATTTCGTGTTTCACAGTGAAAATTAATATTTTTTACGAGTAATTTTTGTGGATAGTAGATTTTGAAGCAGAAAGACTTTCTGATTCCATTCATTTGTGCATTCCCATTATTTATTATAAAATTTTAATAAAATTGTTACTTTCTGATTTCATTCATTTGTGCATTCCCATTATTTATTATAAAATTTTAATAAAATTGTTAGTTATCAGTGAGATGGGTATTTCACTCTGAAACACGAACTTAATACCCACCTTTTTGTAAGCGTGCAATTTGACTCGTCAAAGTTCATTAAAGTTTTTCGTTCATAATACATTATTCGGAAAACCTTTACAAAGATATTTCACTGTGCTCAAATCGACGCTCAAAGCCAACAGAACTAACAAATGTCCATTAGAACTTGCGTCCCTTAATATAACCATGTGCTCCGTATCAGTTGCCTCAAAAAATACTGTATTGTGAATTATGGAAATCCAAGAAGCAAAACGAAATGGTTTTATTTGATTTGTAATAATTCTGCGTGATCTTTTAGGGCATTTAAATTTGGGTTTCCGAGTCCTTGAAATTTTTCATTTCATGCTGATGTAATTCAAATAATTTACAATTAAATATTACTAAATATCCTTTGGTTTTTTGGGGGGGGAAAACAAAATCAGCTCTATTTGTAAAAATAATTAGATCTTGTAGTATTTTCGTTGGTATTAGTTAAATAAGCACCACTTTCCAAAAGCAATTGCCACTTGTATAATGTTGTTGTAATAGCAAGACCAAAAGCACAACACTCTCTTTCACAATCGTTATTACTTCGTACAGATTTATTGCAATAGCTTGTTATGAAAGAAACATTTATATGTTATTTATTTTAGAAGTAAATTTATTCATATTTTATAAAAATAGTTTATTTATGCATCCACAAGTAATATTTTTTTTCACCCTGAGTAAATACATGTGAGCAAGATCACTAAACTAGCAAGCACTTAGTTACAATAAGAAGTTTGGCGTTTATTTTACGTAGGAAAGACTTGTTGCGCAGCGACAGTGGTCGTGCTCTTTTTGGTCGTCGTGAAATGTAAATTTCCCCTAGGTGAAAAAACAAATTATGGCGAAATGAACACTTTTCATCAATATCTTCCGCTCTTTTTTTTAACGCTAAAACTGAATAACAACCTTAACAAGCAAAATATTTCATGTAAAGTATTTTTTTTAAGTAATATTTTTTTAAAGATAAAATTTCAATTAAAATAATAAAACGAGAATTAAAAGAAAATTCATATAGAATTATGTCTTAAAAAATTTGTGCTAAATGTTTGGTAAGAAAATTCCATGAAGATTTTGGCTTAAAGAAACTTCTAATAACTTTTGGTTTATACAACCACAAAGTCGGCAATTTTTAATACCCCAAAAATCAAATGTGGGACAGATTATTATATAAAGACTTTAAAAAGCGTCATCCGAACGGATAGCCCCGCTGAACGCGTCCCACAGTGATTGGTGTGTTGCGATTTCTGGCTTTCTTTTTCCATTTGCAAAGAAAATATTTGGTAATTGTGGGTAGAGATATCTCTTTGAAGGTTAGAGCTGAGGTGGTGGGGACGCGACTTGGCAGACCCCTAAAATTGGTAACCTCGGCATTTCAAAAAATTGTTCGTACTGCCAAATCTTCAATTGCGCTCCGATTTTGAAAACTCCTTTTTTGCTGGATAGTGCTCTAAAAAAAACCGCTTGTCCACTGGTTTTAGGGATATTTGAATTGTAATTTGTATTTGTTAAAATTATGGCCGAGATTGGCTTCGTATTTTGCAATTAAGGAATGCATTTATGGCTCGATTTTTATTTGTATGCATGATTTGGATTTGTGACAAAATTTACTACGACATTGCCGCATTGTGTCTACATCAGTTAAAAATGTGACTATTCAGTTAAAAGTTATACAGTTTGGAAATCATAAGAGATGAAAAAGTATCTTTTTTTGCATCTTTTTAAATAAAGTACTTTTTTATAAAATAGATTTTGTTTAAACAATTTGCTTTAATATCTTAATCGTTTTAATATTATATTCGTAACATACTCTCAAATACCTTTCACTTGATACCCATATTGTCTCGATAGGTTCACTATTGATTTTGGGTGTTGTTTTTGTTTTTTTTTCTAATTTATTATTTCTTTCTTCAAGTCGGAAAAAACCGACTTGAAACCTATCCATTTCGACGTTTTTGATTTTAAAGTCGAACATTCGACTTTTTTAAGCAGCAAAAGTCGACTTCGACTTTTCACACAAAAAGTCGATTAATCGATTAGACGAAAGTCGACTTTTAGATCCCTAGGCTACCAATTCCAGTGAATGGATGGAAGTTAAAAAATCATATTTTCTTTTGGTCCAAAAAAAGATAAGATAAAAATATATGTATAATTGCATATTAAAAGGTGAAGAAAAGTACTTAGAATTAGAACAAGGTGGCCAAGATAATTCCTCCTCAATTTCTAAAACCCAGTTTAACTTTCTACCAAATATATTGTCATTGACAAGGGGTACTAGTTCTAGGATCTAAAGAAGCTGCTTACTTGATCTGATGCTCAAATCCCATCCATAGTATTCCTGAATGTTGGAAAACCCCATCTGGTAAAGTCTCAGCGTTTGGTGCTGAACTAAACGTAGTCTGTGAAGTCCGACTGTACAAAGTATGAGACGTCTGTCCTATAAAAACGACCTGCAAATCCGCTGGCATGGGATGAGTGAGCACCGATTTGTATGGTGTTCAAAAGAAGCTCCGCTGAGAGCTACCGGGCGGGTGATAGAATTCTTCCTTTACGGAATAGCTGCAATTGCAGTCGTGGACAACCCGCGATATCAAGTGGATATTCTCAGTGAGAGACCTATGGACCGGAACGAGCTTACTCACAGCTTAACGATGATCGGTACCTCTCAATACAAATGTGGCTACAACAACAACCCACATGTCCTTATTTTGTCCATATGGCTGGCTATATGGACTCCCCAGAATTTATTTCGTTTTGTTTTGTTGAATTGTTTTACAACATTTCTTCGTCTATGTGTGTTCATGATATGTTGTTTGGTTGGCAATTTCTGGAAATATCTTTGATTTATGCAATATTTCATTTCATATAAAAACGAACTTGGAAATGTTAAAAATTTTTCAATTAAGTTTTTCTTTGTGGCGATCACGGCATATTTATCAGGTGGCCGCATCAACAAAACTGCGAGAATTTGATATGTCAACTCATTTTTGAATGCGCCGTACAAAAATTAAAGCTTCAAAATAAATATTTTTTAAACTGTGTTTGCTGCTGTTATGGTTTTAAAACATAGGGTATATAATGGCACGCGTCTAGCAACTTCATTCACTATCACTTTCACTCAGGGAACTTAGGTCTATTGTGTCGCCCCTGGTAGATTCAAAAAGCTCAGAAGAACGCTGTTAAAAATTACGTCAGTACAATACCAGACATTAAAAAAAATGAAGAGATTAGGAGCCAACATGCATGGCAAAACGGCCAGGCGGTCTGGAAGGCCCCTTCAATATGCAATTTAAAGCTATTGTAGTCAAGAATGGCGAAAGGACAATTGCAATTTTGAATATTTTTTATTATGTGTTTTCTTGCTTGACACTCAAAAAATAATAAAATTCTTTCTTACTCTGATTGGACGAGGCAAATTTTCCGCAAATTAAAAATGTCAGGGTGATTTTAATTTTCTTCGCTCTGTTTACAAATTTTGACATATCAAGTTTCCTTGTTTTCTTGCTTGACACTCAAAAAATAATAAAATTCTTTCTTACTCTGATTGGACGAGGCAAATTTTCCGCAAATTAAAAATGTCAGGGTGATTTTAATTTTCTTCGCTCTGTTTACAAATTTTGACATATCAAGTTTCCAAAAAAGATGCTTTGTTGTAACAATTCGCCGATGCGGCCACCTTATTAAATACGCCTTGGTGGTGATATTTCCCTGAAGGGAATTCATTCGTTATTCAAAACAAATAAAGTTTAACCTGAAGGGAATTTTCACCTTTTTTTGGCCGTGGAGGCTTATGTATTACTATTAAGAAATAAATAAATAAACGTATAATAGTTATTCGATTTCGATTATTATACTGATAATATTAATGATATATATAAAAAACTAATTTTTTAGTTTCTTAACAATGGCACGAGCTGGACTAGATACAACCAATTTAGAGTCCCCTGGACAATTATTGACGAAACCAGCTGAAGAGGAAGAAGGACCACCAGTAAAAACACTAAACTCAATGGAACGATATAGGTAAGTATTGTTGAATGTTAACAGTTTGAGGACGAAGGGAACATATATTTCTATTTTGTATTTTTGCTTTAAAGTCCACATTTGTTAATAGATTTGGAAAATTTGCATTTGATCGGCAGGGAACCACCGAGGGAACGAAGTTTCGTTCCAGAGGCTGAATATATATATTTTTACCGTTTATTTTTGGTAAGATGTCAAACTCAAAAATTTACATTAATTTTTTCATTAATTTAAAAAGGCTATTTTGAAGATGTGAGCTTTTTTTAATATTGTTGCTTTCAATGCCTCCTCTAATAGTTAGTTTTTGCTCAAATTGATTTAATGGTATACTATTCCTTAAGACTTGCTACACAGGTGGGGCATGTATGTCCCATTCGTCCTCAAAGATAAATATAAGGAAACAAACCTGTTTTTGATTTGTTGACTATTTTTAAGGGCAAAAAATACATTTATACTTACAGAAACAGAAGCATAAACAATAATTTACAATTAAATTACCTAATTTTGAACGCCTAATTGTTCAACGTTTTGAATTTTTTAATTATTTTGATTTTTTGACTATTTTTATTTTTAAGGGCAAAAAAACATTTATACCTCATAGAAACAGAAGAATAAACAGTAATTCACATACAAAGCAATAAAATTAACTAATTTTGAACGCCTTATTGTTCAACGTGCTTTTCAAAGCAGTTTTCAATTGTTATGGCTATAATTTCAGTAGCTAATTGTCAAAGAAACTCTTTAAAAGAAGTATCATCTAAAAAATTCGGAATCTGTGAACGAGTTTCGCGAAGGGTTCTGCAAGGCTTTGATGCAATAGTCCTTTATTTTATATAAAGACATAGAGCTTTCGAATAGTTTATGTAGACGGCAGTGAACATGTCACGGAATGAGGGCAAATCTTTGTATCCTTCTTTAAAGACTTCAGTGTCGCAGGGGGTTACTGTAATATATACATCAGAGATATCTTTATTAGCTATATTCTGAGCTACGTGTGAGAAGGTTTGAAGTGGAATACTTCTTCTTGGAACATAAGACCCAGTCATATGTCCGCTTGATATCCTGAGAACGTCCAAAGTGTGGGAGCGCGTCCCATAATAGACCTCAGACGTCCTGGTTGTTATTACCCTTATGGCAATTTTATTGTCCGTAAAGATGTTTACACTCGACGTCCTCACGTTAGCACCACACCTCGTATTCCGCCGGATCTCCGCCTGTAGAACGGTATTATGGTCAGGCAGTCTAAAACAGCTCTCAGTCTCTGGAAGACCCCCAGGCCCACTCTGTCTCCTAGCTTTGATCTATCCATGTAACATGAACTTCCAGGTGGCAATACTAGGGTTCCATCGGTCCAAGACTGTGACGCTGTTATTGCCCTTATGGCAATTTTACTGTCCGTAAAAATGTTTACACTCGACGTCCTCACTTTAGCACCACACCTCGTATTCCGCCGGATCTCCGCCTGTAGAACGGTATTATGGTCAGGCAGTCTAAAACAGATCTCAGTCCCTGGGAAGACCCCCAGGCCCACTCTGTCCCCTAGCTTTGATCTATCCATGTAACATGATCTTCCAGGCGTCAATACTAGGGTTCCATCGGTCCAAGAATGTGCCGCTGGCAGCAGTGCCTCGCACACGACCTCAAGGTTCATCTCAAGTATCCGATCGAAAACCTCTTCCTTCCCTTCCAGATTTCCTATCGTCGCCGCGAATATACCGTCAAAGCAAGCAAGCTCTGCCGAAAACAGTCTTTCAAAAAAAAAAACAGAAAATTCAGTAAAATTTATGAAATTTTTATTTGAATACATAGTACGGTCCATATAATTTAATATTTGAAAATTATTTCATTCAAATGTTGACCTGACTGCGCCTCAAATGGTCGATATCTCACGAATAAATAATGCTTCAATGTTGTCTTGATATGAGCTTAGCATAGCTTTTGTCTGATCTTCACTCCAGCATGGAGTTGATACTCTAATCTTGGTTTGTGATGCTTCATCTTCAAAAACTTAAAGTACACTGTAAAAACATTTCCTTAATTACGTACCTAATGTCTGAAAATCCGACTCATACAGTTTCGAGTATCAACTCGCATGTTGTTTAGGTATTGGTATAATGTTACTTGAAGCCATTAGCTTTGTAATCTGCTATTAAATATATGTCTAACATTAACAAAAAGATCCATTAAAAATAGCCTATTATTACAACTTCAACATTTGAATAATGTCTTCACCGATTTTTAGAAACGAGTGGCTCAATCTTTTAACTTCATTGCAAAAGAACTCTGATGATATTCGAGAGTTTTCATTTGATGGTGGCCTGCAAACATCCAAATTCCGTAGTGTTTACTGGTCGCTTCTCCTACGGGTACTAAGCGAAGATTCTTCAACATGGCGGGAACAAAAAAAACAACAGAGGCAAAGGTAATTTCAAAATAATTATATTATGTATTTTCTAGTAAGGAAATAAAAATAACGTATATTTCATATAACACGCTGCGATTTAAACAATCTTCACCTATTACAAACGGCCTTGCCTTATATCGCCGAAAATGCGTTTTTTGAGTAGTATTAAATCCCCGCTCAAGTTTTTTATATTTTTACAAAATATATAGTTTTCCACGAAAAATTTACAGAGAGTTTACATTGATAAGTAACCTAACAAGAGAAAAGAATTTCTCTCCTTCTGGAAATATTCATCTTACAATTACATGTAATCACTTCATTTGAGGTATACATTTTCTTCGGTAAGATATTTGATAATACCACGAGAAAGTTTTTTTGGAACCTCTAAATCCTCACACGAAATATTCGCTATGAAATTCTACTGTAGGGTTTTGAATATATTGAAATTTTGAAAAAACCTATCTTATCTAAAATTTATAGTGATGTAATATAAAATTTTTTGTTCGGATGATCGTTCAAAGTTGACCATTTTTACCTTTGTCATGTTTTCAAAGTACTCTCTTTAATAGACGTAATTAAAAAAAGGCAAAAATGTAAAAATATTGTATGGAGGGCATATCTTACGGTCGAAAGATCTAGGGAATAATTCTATAACACTTAAATGGATAAAGATATCTAAACGAAGTTTGGCATGGTTTTTAATATGTATACTTTGAAAATCGGATTGGTTGCTGTTAATGGACGAAAATACGAGTAAATAGTTATTACAAAGCGGGGCTTTGTTATTATTTAGAATTTGACAACTCTCACTTTGCGTGAAAGCACAAAGTTGTATTTTTGCAAGTGATGAGCAAATTTTGATAAAGATTAATATATTTTGAAGATGAACACAAAATCACACTGGTAGACCACTACCCATTTCTGTGAAGTGTGGTTCAGATCGGACTATACTTGGGTATAGCTGCCCTTAGACCGACCGCCCGAACTTGATATATGGTATTGAGGCCATAAAAGATCCATTTATTATCAGAATTCGATAACATTTGGCACAGTGCGTTCTAGTAGACGCCTACCCATTCCTGTCAAATGTGTATATATTTTTATTTTTTTATTTATTTATTTATTTTATTTATTTATTTATTTATTTATTTCTTGATAGTAATACATAAGCCTCCTCGGCCAACAAAAACGTATTACAACGATATATATTCCTAAATAAACATTAAATAAAATTAAATACTTCACAGTTACATAAAGATGTAAGATTCTTAGCCTAATTCATTTTAATTGGCTCCCCAGCCATAACAAGATTATGCAAAAATTTAAACTGTTGGATTTTTTAACAAGTCCCATGTTAGCAATACAAAAAGATTCAAGCAACAACATTAAGTTTGATCTGTAGAATAGAAGTTAATAAGTTTTAAGCGAAATACATTATTCGAGTGTGAAAAGATTCTTAACTCAGCGGGCAATACATTCCAACTCCTGGTCACACGAATACAGAATGATCTTTCGAAAACAGACCTAAATATACGGGGCAAGTTTATCTGAGTACTCCTACTCGAGCGAGAAAAATTGAAGTATCTACGCAGTGTAACCGGTGTTCCACTTCTTATAACTTTGTAAAAGAATAAAATATTTCGTAGTTCAATAAAACGGTCAAAAGAAGTTTCCAAGAAGGTTTTGACATACCCTGAAATGTTGTCACGAACACGTACATTATATACAACCCTAGCTACTGCATTCATAGCCCGTTTCAGTTTAAGAAGATTATAGTCAAACGTTCCTGACGTTATCTCCAAGCCATATAAAAGTTGAGGCATTAACAGAGCGTGAGCAAGTCTGACTTTCACCCACGAAGGGAAATAAATACCTGCCGAATACAACCGACGCAAAATACTATAAACACGAGAATGGAGAGAGTCAATATGACAACTGAAATTAAGGTCTTTATCAATCACTATCCCCAAACATTTAATCCTATCAACAAAATTAACTCTAGAATTTCCCACAAAAATATCAAATCCAGGCTGCATCTGGGATCCAAACTGTAATGCTTTAGTTTTTGAAGGATTGATAGAAAGCGAGTTAAGACTAGACCATAACAAGATTCGTCCTATAGAAGCATTAAAATTCATCTCCAAAATATTGCTAAAACCACGATCCACACTAAAAAGAAGATATATATCGTCTGCAAAAAGAAAGGTGTCACACAAGTTAGGTCCAAGGAATTCAGAAAAATCATTAATGTAGAGTATAAAAAGAAGAGGTCCTATGACAGCTAAGAAAAATAACCTTAAGATGCACTTACATATTTTAAGGAATTATATACCTCTTTTTGTTCTACACTAACTAAAAAGTTACATATTCAATATTTTTTACTTGCTTCTACAACGTAATGAACTTCAAATTCAAAGTCGGCAAAATCAATGATAATAAGCTTCAGTAAAAATTTCCAACATTTTTTTTATAAAATTTTTTTTTTTAGTATTTCACAAATTATATGAAACTTACAACAATTTAAAAAGAGACAAATTCAGCATTTATTTGTAAAAATAATTAGATTTTGTAGAATTTTTACTGTTATAAGTCAAATAAGCGCAACTTTCCAAACGCCTTTTTTAGCATCTTCCATTTTGTTCCAAATATTGTTGTTGTAATTGCAGACCAAAAGCATAACACTTTCTTGCCAAACCTTTTTATTTCGTACAGAATGATTGAGTTGCTTGTTGCGAAAGAAATATTTATTTTTCTTTCGATTGTATTAATATTTAAAAAATACTTTCTTATTTGTGCCTCCGCAAACACTTAATTTTTTTCCACCCAGAGTAAATACATGTGAGCAACATCACTAACACTAACAAACACTTAGTTACAATTAGAAGTTTGGCGATCGCGTTTATTTTGCGTAAGAAAATGGCTTATTGCACAGCGACTGTGGTTGTGCTCACTATGGGCGTCCCGAAATGTAAATGTAACAAAAGAGAAAATTTTCATAAAGCGTTTTAAAATGTTTATACCAATCTTGAGTAAATATAATACGATACCCTTTTTTTCCGTGTAGGTTTATTGATATGGAAAAAATATTGTGTGCAAAATAACTTCACGGCGATACAAGCAACTTGGAAATGTTCGAAAGCTATTATTTTTTCATTGTTTATCATAATTGAAATTTTATATCTAACATTAAACTATTTATTTCATTTTAGTTACGATATATTAAGGAAGGAGTTTGTTAAAAATCCCCATGAAAACTTTAAAAACCATATTCAAGATGATGATCCACTTTCACAGTCTTCCAAGGTAACGTATATTTTCTAATTTTTATTGGTAATCAAACACCAATTTCTGCCGCAATATATATGCACAGGTTGGGTTCTTCTGTTAATAGTTTTGCGAGTTACAATAAACATCAACTTCTCTCATCTACAAAACGCTGAAAAACTAGAACGATATTTTTAATGGTTTTGGCTTAATGATAATTTCAATTTGAAATTTTGTTTTCACAAAGGTGTGCCATTGGGCGCATGTTGGGATTTACCCAAATTTATTATTTGAATTTCAGGTTGGCCATGTTGTTGTAAACCATGTCCTGAACTTCCCAAAAATATATATTTTATATCTAAAATACGCCTTGGCGATTTTCATATATTGCAAGTGCTGTCCGATTCAAGTTAAAGGTCATTGATAAAGGGCCACCTTTTGCAACAGCCTACTCCGAACGGTGTGCCACAGTTCGACACCTCTTTGGGGAGAAGTTTTAACATGGCATGGTTCCTCGCAAATGTCGCCAGCATTAGGAGAGAAATTTTGTCTAATATTCTCACCAGGATTTGAACCCAGGCGTTCAGCGTCATAGGCGGACATGCTAACCTGTGCTCTACAGTGGCCCTCTATTTTTAAACTCTACATAAACTACTGTGGTACAGAGTATTACAACTTAATGCATTTGTTTGTAACACCCAGAAGTAAGAGAGATAGATAAGTATACCGATCGACTCAGAATCACTTTATGATTCGATTTTGCTATGTCCGTCTGTCTATCTGTCCATGTTAATTTGTGAACAAAGTACAGGTCCCAATTTTCATCCAATCATCTTCAAATCAGGGACAGGATTTTTTTGCCAAGAGACAAAGCCTATTGAAATTGGAAAAAATCGGTTCAGATTTGGATAAAGCTCCCATATATATGTTCGTCCGATTTGGACAAATAATGCATTAATTTGCTCATTTGTTAACCGATTCTATCGAAATTTGGAAGGAAGGGTTTTCTTATGACTCTCGATATTATTTGATCGATTTCATACAGAAACTATACATCGAAATTTAAAATCTTGGGTTCATAAGGAGCACAATTATTACGCAATAACGCCACAAGAAAAATGAGTTGTATTAATTGTGTCAAATATGGTCCAGATTAAACCCTGTTTGGATATATAGACCAAACAGGTCTATATCAATCAGAATCGTAAAAAATTTCCATTCTATTAAAAAATGATTGGAAGAACTAATTATTTAATTAAAAAATATACAATTTTCAATCACTAAAAAAACCAGATTCGAAAATTTTATTTGGAGACTATCTGGGGTAACGAAAATATGTTATAAAATTGGGGGTTTAAGTTTTGAGAATTCGAACGGGGTTACCAGTCTTTTTGTAGAAAAATTCCATTAATGTAGTGCGCATATTTCCTATTAGCGGCAATATAAATTGAAAATCGATTGAAAAATGTCTTTCCAAAAACAAAAGAAGGTAAAAGCATCTGCCAAAATTTCAAAAATAAAAATCGTTATGCGAATATCTTAGACACCAGGAGAGAAGTGCCAGGCACAAAAGCATGTGCTTATACAAGATTTGGAAAATCGGACTATAAATGCGCTTTTGACATCACGAACAAAATTTTGTAGGGCTGCCGTGAACAACTTTGAGTCGCATTTTTATCCAATTTTTTATTCGACCATATTTAGATATAGAACGATCATACTATTTAACGTCATGGGCTCCTTAATGGCTCACATTTCGGCGGATAACGTAGTAATTTGCATCCGATTTCTTTTGATGATATTCCAATACAATTAATAGATCAATTGGAATGCTTGGGATTCATATTTGATGACAAATTGAATTAAAGTGCTCATATAGAGCGGATTGTATCGTGCACGTTTGACGTCTTGTGCCGTCTCCATAATGCTATCTATTGCTATTAAGGTGGGTCGGAGGGTTTAGGGTCATTAAAGTTTAGGTGTTTGATATACTCTATTCATAAAAGTCTCTATTTCAGCCCGATATTGTCATGATGTCCGATTTAGGGGTGTTTTCGGGTGTGAGGTGGTCCCCTAGACACTTTGCCCTGAATAAAAAGTCAGCATCGTGCTCAAATAACATTTATTTAAGCTCTATATTGCCATTGGTTTAAGGGGAGTTATGGGTTGAGGCATCCTCAAACATTTGGCCCCTAAATTAGTACTCTTTGGGGTTTTTTTTTGGAAAAGAGGAGATGTCCCAAATACATGGTCCCACATTTGAATATTAGATTATTAGATACACCCCCATGTTTGAGCCCCATGATATTGCGATGGTCAGCAAAAATTTTGGAGAAGGGGAAAACCCCCAGAAAATCGGTCCCGCAAGTTGGTATCAATCTCGTACTCTTCTCCCGAATATATTTCATTTGAGCCCCACATTGACGTTGTCGGTACATATGCTCGATTTAGGGGTGTTTTGGAGAGTGGGATGGTCCCCCAAACACTTAGCCCTGAAAATATATCAGCATCGTTCTTTACTCCAAATATCATTTATTTGAACGCCATATATCAAATCCCTTATTGCGAAAGTCAGCCAATATGTCCAGTTTGGAGTATGGGCCCTAAAAACTATTGATATCGAGACCAATATTAAGACCCAAATTGTCATGGTGAGCAAATACGTCCCATTGGGGGGTTTATAATGGGGGTTGGGACGTCCCCTAGGCAGTTGCTCCCGAATTTAGATATCAGATTCGTGGTCTACTCCCAAGTACCTTTCATTTGAGCCCCAAATTTCCATAGTCGCAAACATTACTGGTTTGGGGAGTGTTTCGGAGGATGGGGCGACCGTTCAGTGACTTGGGGGTTAATAATGGGGGTTGGGACGTCCCCTAGGCAGTTGCTCCCGAATTTAGATATCAGATTCGTGGTCTACTCCCAAGTACCTTTCATTTGAGCCCCAAATTTCCATAGTCGCAAACATTACTGGTTTGGGGAGTGTTTCGGAGGATGGGGCGACCGTTCAGTGACTTGGACCTGAAAATATATATATATATATATATATATATATATATCAGTTTCATATTCTACACTCAAATTTAGGCCCCATATTGCCATGGTCAGTAAATAAGTTCATCCGATCTGAGTGAAATTCGGTGCGGATTGTTCTCTTACCAATATGTACACTTTTACAAAATTTCATCAATTCGGTTCAGATTTGGGTGTATGTATCGCAAATTTCAACCGTTCTGTGTAAGATTTAAAAGAGATTTTTAAGTTTATTCGATATTCCATTACCTGAATTTCGTCACTCACAAGGGAGTGCAACGAGTTTTGTGTTTGCATGTGTGTGCGGAAAAAAAGGAGAAACACGAGATCAAAACAAAAAGCAAGTCAACGGCTGCTTCAAGAAGAGTTTTGCAAGTTTCTTAACGAGAACTATGTATGTATGTATCGCAAATTTCAACCGTTCTGTGTAAGATTTAAAAGAGATTTTTAAGTTTATTCGATATTCCATTACCTGAATTTCGTCACTCACAAGGGAGTGCAACGAGTTTTGTGTTTGCATGTGTGTGCGGAAAAAAAGGAGAAACACGAGATCAAAACAAAAAGCAAGTCAACGGCTGCTTCAAGAAGAGTTTTGCAAGTTTCTTAACGAGAACTATGTATGTATGTATCGCAAATTTCAACCGTTCTGTGTAAGATTTAAAAGAGATTTTTAAGTTTATTCGATATTCCATTACCTGAATTTCGTCACTCACAAGGGAGTGCAACGAGTTTTGTGTTTGCATGTGTGTGCGGAAAAAAAGGAGAAACACGAGATCAAAACAAAAAGCAAGTCAACGGCTGCTTCAAGAAGAGTTTTGCAAGTTTCTTAACGAGAACTATAAAGCGAGTAACACAAGACCAAGACGGAAAAATTAACGACTGTTTTGGGAAAAAAGTGATTGAGTACTCTAGAGGATTAGACGAAGAAAAGTACTTTCTAGAATCGAAAGGAAGAAAAACTAAGCTTTAGGAATGAAAGCAAAGTTAAATTCATTAAAGGTGGCACAATTGAACGAACTTCTAAGGGAAAGGAATTTACCGCAATCGGGAAATAAGGCTGATAAGATTGCTGCTCTAATGGCTTTATGCGGATCAGACGAAGTAGAAATCGACGACAATGAATCGCAGGATGATTTCCGAGGGTTTGATGAGGCCGAGACCAATGAAAATTCAATGGAAAGGCAAATGGCAGAATTGCGAAGCGTGGTGATGTCTTTGGCGCAAAGTGTACAGCAATTGACGGTGAATTCTGGAAGAAGTGAAGGTACGACAAGCCGTACTCATGTGCAGAATTGTGGTAGTTTACCGCCAAGTGGAAACCAAGCAACAACCACAAATACATCAGGTTGTTTGAAGAATTATATTGTGATGCTACCAGATTTTGACCCCATCAATCAAACGGTCACATCCACGCAATTTATTGACAAAATTGAAAAGCTAAGACAAATGCATGCTTGGTCAGATCAAACATCATTGTTTGCAGTACATCACAAAATGAAAGGCGTTGCCAAGATGTGGATAGACGCTCTTCCTATAGTAACGACTTGGGAGGAATTTAAGCGAGTGTTCTTCAAAGATTTTCCATGCCGAGTAAGTATTGCCGATATTCATCGTGAATTGATGTCTAGACAACGGACCCCAGGTGAGTCATTAGTTCAATACTACTACTCGATGCTGGCTATTGGAAGAAAAGGAGACATCGATGATCAATCCATTGTGTCATATGTTATCAATGGCTTGAATGACAATGGATTAACAAGAACGCTTTTGGCCATGAATCTTCAAACCTGCAACGAACTGCTTAGGTCACTCGAAGGGTTGCCAACGACGACAGTGGTCATGAGGAAGGTGCAACAAAGCGGTGACGACGAGGGAAGAAATGTGAATGTTACATCTGGTGCTAGAAGCAAAGGGCCAAAATGTTTCAATTGTAATAATTTTGGGCACATATCTACGAACTGCCCACAACCTCAAAGAAGACTAAAATGTACAAGCTGTTCGAAGGTCGGACATGAGGCATCTCAGTGTAAGTCTAAAGGGACAAATGTAGCTGCAATGTCCGGTGACCCAAGTGTAGAGTCTTGCCCACCTGTGATGAAGGAGGTAACGATAAATAAGGAAAAGTTTCTGGGTTTCGAGGATACGGGAAGTGACTTCACCCTGATTAAAGAATCTGCAGTCCCGGTGAACGCAAATTGTAAACCAACGTTAAAGAGAATGAAAGGATTTGGTGGATCTGTAATCGAAGCCAAAGGAATGGTTGAATGCGACATTATGATAGACGAGGATCTTACGAAGGTTTCTATTTTTGTGGTTCCTGATGAACTAATGCCATATGATGTTCTGTTGGGCAGAGATGTGCTATGCAAGCAAGACAAGCGTCTAACAATTGAGTACGGAATTTTGAAAGTCGAAGCTGCAGAAACAAACAAATTTGACATTGGCGAAGACATCGGTGAGGGACACAAGGACACCCTAAACAATTTGCTTATGTCGCACAAAGAGTGTTTTGCAGAAAACTTAGAAGACCTAGGACGATGTAAAAATACCTGTATGGAAATATCGGTATCCACGGATACTCCGGTAGTTGGTAAGAGGTACCAAGTTCCATTCAGTCAACGGCAAACGTTATCTGACATCATAGACAAGCTGCTACGTTGTGGGATTATTCGTCAAAGTAACTCCCCATATGCCGCCTCAGTTTTATTGGTGAAGAAGTCTAATGGTGAAAGTCGTATGTGTACTGACTTCCGTGCGTTAAATGCTGTAACGATCAAAAAGCAGTATTCTATGCCAGTGGTCGAGGAACAGTTGTCGTTATTGGCGGGAAACAAGTATTTCACTACTTTGGATATGACTTCAGGCTACTATCAGATACCCATAAAAGAGGAATGCAAAAAGTACACTGCATTCATAACACCAGAGGGGCTTTATGAATACAACGTCATGCCTTTTGGCTTAACGAATGCGCCCATGGTATTCCAGGAAATGATTACGCAAATTATAAGAAGATTAGACCATCGAAAGAACATCGTAAGTTATGTGGACGAGGTGATAATACCGAGCAAAACGGTCGAAGATGGAATCCAAGTGTTAACGGAATTTTTGGCAACCGTTCAAGAGGAGGGTTTGACACTGAGACCGACGAAATGTTCATTTATGAGGAAAACCGTGAATTTCTTGGGACACATAATAAGCTCTGAAGGGATAAGTCCTGGCGAAGAGAAGACGAAATGTATAAAAGAATTTCCACGTCCTGGAAATGCATCCGATGTCAGAAGGTTTTTAGGTATCACCAACTTTTTCCGAAAGTTTGTCCACAATTACAGCCATATAGCTATACCGTTAACGAGGCTTTTAAAGAAGGATGTACAATTTTCATGGCAAGCGGAGCAAGAAGAAGCATTTGAAGTGCTAAAATGTAAGATTACGTCCCAACCTTTGCTGACCCTATTTGATCCCGGAAAGGAACATGAAGTGCATACGGATGCCAGTGCTATTGGATTGTCAGGTATATTGTTCCAGGCAGATGGTGAAGGCACGGTACTCCGGCCTGTATTCTACTATAGCCGTAGATGTTCGGAAGCAGAAAGTCAATATACCAGTCACGAACTAGAGGTTTTGGCGATTGTTGAAACTGTGGAGAGATTCAGAATATATTTATTGGGAAAACTCTTCCGTATTGTAACGGATTGTAACGCTGTGGCAACTACGAAAGCGACGACTCCATTGCCACCGCGTATTGCAAGGTGGTGGTTTAAGCTACAAGAGTTTGACTACACCATGGTACATCGATCCGGGGCGAAGATGACGCATGTGGATGGTATGAGCCGCAGTCCAACTTTACCACCGATCGAAACGGAAACGGTTGCAGACAAAGTATTAGTCATTAACGCGAACGTAAACGATTGGCTTTACCAACTCCAAATGTCTGACGCGAAGCTAAGAAATATTGCCAAAGTCCTTAGTGGATGTTCTGCAGCAGACGACGGTGAATGTGCTCAGATACGAACGGATTACTTTATGGAAAACGGAAGACTGTTCCAAAAGATAGGAGATTTAAAGCGAATGGTTATTCCAGAGAAAGTCAGATGGCGAATAACCAAGGCGTGTCATGATGATGTAGGTCATTTCAGCATAGAAAAGACCTTAAACCGACTACAGAAAGATTTCTGGTTCCCAAGAATGAGAAGGCATGTAAAATCTTATATCTCATCGTGTCCCGAATGCTGCTACAGAAAAGTTAAAGGGGGAAAACCCGAAGGTGAATTACATGTCGAGGAAATAATAACAATACCATTCAGAAGTATCAACATCGACCATTTGGGGCCATTTCCACAGAGCAAAAGAGGATTTCTGTACGTGTTGGTCATTGTATGCTCTTTTACTAAGTACACGATAATTAAACCTACAAGAAACACGAAGACTACCCCAGTTATCACAGCACTACAAGAAGTAATGTCAATCTTCGGTCAGCCACGTCGGATAGTATCTGACAAGGGAACAGCATTTACGTCAGTAGAGTTCCAGCGATTTATAGAAGTAAATCGCATTCAGCATATCCAAACAGCGGTGAGGACGCCAAGGGCAAACGGCCAAGCCGAAAGGGCCAACCAGACGTTTTTGAATGCTCTGAGGTGTCTAACGGATGAAAACAAAGAATGGGACAGTAAAATCCCAACAATTCCATGGAGTATTAATTCTCAACCCAATTCTACGTCGAAGTTCACTCCAAATGAACTTATCTTCAATTCTAATCCAAGAGATGTCAGTTGCAACCGAATCATCCAAGCATTGAGTGATGAACCAAATCATGAAGGTACCCTACAAGACAAACGAGAACAAGCTGCTGCTAATATTAATGCTCAAAGAGAGAAATGGAAGTTACGATATGACACCCGTCATGTCAAACCAACTCAATATAAAGAAGGAGATTTGGTGGTTATCGATTGTGTTCCACAAGCTACAGGACAGTCACACAAGTTGGACCCGAAGTATAAGGGGCCTTATATCATCACACGAACATTGGGAAACGATCGATACCTCGTCGAGGATCTACCGGACTTAAGTTTAACCCAGCGAAGAAATTGCAATGTCATGTCAAATGACCACATGAAACCATGGTGTTACAGTAGCCCAGATCTTGATGCCAATTCTGATAAAGAGGACCATCCGTCTAGGGTCGACGAGGAGTCAGGAGAGGCCGAGTTGTCAACGACGGTTGACAGTCGTCATTGAGCCGCGAATGAGAGAAGACGTGTCGTGTATTACTGAATTTCTTTATTTCTTGTATTTTAATAAACACATACTTTTATATCAATAAATCACATTTTAAACATTAACTCGCAGTCTTGACACAGTTTAAATTTTTTGACGCCCCAATGGGTGTGTTCATCAAAATCGGTTTATATACACAGCTTTATTTATCATTTACGTCTTTGAATCGATACGCGCTTTTAGACTGCATTAGGTCCAACCCTAAGAAATTCTGCTAGATGTTTCCATAGGTATACAAAATTTAAGTCTGACCAGATATAGATATACAAAGGTTCCATATTTGAAAGGTAGTAGGTAGACTCGGAGTTGTAGCGTATTACATAGCGGCTCCGCTCGACTTATCCCTTTCCTTACTGGTTGGGTTTACTATTAAGTTTAGAATGAAATTATATATTGGTTTTTGTTTTTTGTTTGATGGAATACGTAGTTGTTATACATGCAATATATTATGATTGTTTATCAGCCACTTGCTGCTTATAATTGCATAATAAACAAGTAAATAAATAAATTTGGAACTTGAATATTTATTGAATCCCCAGAAATCCGTAGCGAATATGATCTGGATCGGGCAATATTTAAATATAACGGCATAGAGACTGATCTCCAAATTGAAAGTGTTGAGCCCATAAAGACGAGTTTGTAATCCGATTGTTATTGAATTTGAAGCAGTAAATTTTATCAGACCATCGTCAGCTGTCTCCAATATGACCTAGATGAGGTCATCAAATGTGGCTGCCTGTTTCTCACCCAGAATTAGAGTTTCATCAACAAAATGTAACTGAAAGCCTATCTCCTACTCCATAAATGCCCAGGACAATTTCTTTTGCTCAGACAAAAAGAGCAACTACTAGGTTGGGTTGGCGGAGGTTGATACCCAGACCTTAGTCGTCTATACGTCAGGGGCTTAATTCTCTCATCCGTAATCGGGCGAGTTTTTGTTCGAAGATTAATTCCGTTTCGTAAGTACAAATTGGATCGCGGCTTACGATCGTAATTTATCAAAAAGTTATCAATTTCGGGGAAGAAAAAAATTTAACCACCGAGCACATTTTGTCATCTCAAAGGTAACAAAGCAGATAAATAAAAACACGTTTTAAACAATATGCCATTGTTTTTTAACAATATGTTAATGTTTTTACACAACAAATTATTGTTTTATGTGAAAGAGGACTAAAGAATATGTGGCTTACGTCGCCTCTAATACAACCAACGGTACTTCTTTGAGTTTCCGGCAGGCACAAGGAGAACAACAACCAATTGGATAAATTTAGAAGCTTTCTTCTTTCTTGAAAAAATATCCTGCTGCATTTAATTTAGAGATTTAATGACGCAATTCTTGGCTTTGTTGTGGTTGTAGATAATTTGATAATTTGCTTAACCAAATTTGGCTTAAGCACAGAACTCATTTTTGTTCAAATTAAGGGCCAAAATGTGAATATATAATAATTATTATTTTATTTTATAAAATAAGTACTTCGATGTCCTATATTTTGCCCAATTTTTTAAAAATTAGATGAAAATTGGTTGCACAAAAAAAAATTAAAAAGGGGTGATTGATATTATCACGAAAATGATAATATCAATCACCGCTTTTGAAAAAGTAATTGAAAAAAGAATGATTTCCATTAAATAAATTATTATCTCCGGCAGGCACAAGGAGAACAACAGCCAATTGGATAAATTTAGAAGCTTTCTTCTTTCTTGAAAAAATATCCTGCTGCACTCAATTTAGAGATTAAATGACGCAATTCTTGGCTTTGTTGTGATTGTAGATAATTTGATAATTTGCTTAACCAAATTTGGCTTAAGCACAGAACTCATTTTTGTTCAAATTAAGGACCAAAATGTGAATATATAATAATTATTATTTTATTTTATAAAATAAGTACTTCGATGTCCTATATTTTGCCCAAGTTTTTAAAAATTAGATGAAAATTGGTTGCACAAAAAAAAAATAAAAAGGGGTGATTGATATTATCACGAAAATGATAATATCAATCACCGCTTTTGAAAAAGTAATTGAAAAAAGAATGATTTCCATTAAATAAATTATTGAAATTTTTTATTTATATTGACATATTTGAATTTTCATTTAATTTTTTAATTGATATATTTCAAAAATGATCGATTTTCATTGAAAATTCTAATTTATTTCTTCAAATAGCCTTTATTTGAATTTACTTTACCATCATATTTGATTAAGAAAATGATTGAGTCAATTAATTTTTTAATTGGAAATTACAAAATTTTCAATCACGACTGTAATTGAAATAAATGCATATTCAAATAAAAAATAAGTGAATCAATGAACGTTTTAATTGAAATCAATTTTATTTTCAATTAAATTTGTAATTTAATTTTTTTGGCTGTTTTTTTTGTGTATTAGGTGAATTACTGCGGACACAAATTCGCACATTTTTACTTAAAGTTTTGAATATTGTAGAATTAATCGGTAACGAATGGCGCAATCCAAAAAATGCGAAATACGATCGCAAAAAGTCGATTGTTGATGCGAGAATTAGAGCCCAGCATAGTAGGGCCCATTGCGATTCCTCAACGTCCCACATCTAATTCCGATGAATTCACATAAAACCCTACCATCCGTTAACGAACTTTCTGGTACCAAATGCCATGATCGGATTTCACCTCTCAGTTCTTCTAATAAAAAAATAACTCAGCACCAAAGTTTGTTACTTTAACACTGATCAGGCCATTGATAGAGAAAGTGAAAGCTGTCTTTACGGTGGTCTATATGATGACACCACCGACAAATACCATCATTCCTTATGCCTGTGCGAGCCATATGCGAACTTAGCTTATTATGTCCTGTTATGATTACGATAGGGTTAATTAGATCTACAACGGTCCATATCTTTGTTGATGTACTTCATAGGTCGACTCTCATTGATCTTCTCTATAACAAGAGGGGTTCTTAGGGTGTTGTTGTAGCAGTTTATTGTGTTCTATATTTCGTCTGCTTGATTCTGTTGAGTGTCAACAGAATCAAGAGGGGTTTGCCCCTGTCCGTAATGGAATGTTCATGGAGAAACTTGCATTTGCAAACCTAATTCGACAAGCATAACCTCACAGTTGGTACCATAGCATACAGTTTGCGGTAAATTTTTTCTGTTCTACTACTTCTATCGAACAGGAGTTCTCCCAATCAGGTTAAGATCAACAATTACTGATGTTTTTATAGCTCCTCACCGCGCTCATTAACCAAATGAATGGTTAACGTGTCCACGGGTTAATTAGATTTACAACGGTCCATATATTTATTGATGTACTTCATGGGTCGACTCTCATTGATATTCTCTAAAATAAGAAGGGGTCTTATCATATAAGGGTCCAAAATAAAAAAAAAAATCCTCTTTGTAAGTGTACATTTTGTAATGAAATTTATTTCCATGTTTTATAGAGCGTTTGGAATCAGTATTTTAGTGACCAGGAATTATTTGGAGTTATCCGTCAAGATGTGATACGAACCTTTCCAGGAGTAGATTTCTTTCGTAAGCCCGCTATTCAAAATATAATGGTAAATATTCCTTTTTAGCCCGATGTATTATAGTTAACTGATCTTCAATGCTTTCCCTAATTTCATTAGAGTAACATACTATTTTATTATGCCCGTGATCATCCTTACATGTGCTACCGCCAAGGCATGCATGAAATATTAGCACCCGTTCTCTTTGTCTTGTATGGAGACCATCAAAGTTTATTGCACTATATAGAGATCGCAAACAATTTGGACATCGAGTGGGTTATATACGCTCATTTGACTTTACTTACATTTTATTTCCAATTAATTTCAGTAAAACATTATTGGATGTGATTAACCCCTCTTTCCTGGAAGCCGATGCTTAGTAATATTTGCTCGTAATATTACATCAAAATATTAAATAACGAAGTTTTCTCTTAAATAGTTTTTTATTTTCCCGCATCATGTCGTGCATTGAGTCGTACTATCGTGTGTGCGACGATTCTAAAAATTCCAACTGTGAGTCGCCGAATAAGGAAGTAAGTAAAGTAGTTATACTCTGAATTACTAATCCGATGTGCGTATGTAAGTTATTTTTTGTATAACTATTAAATATGACCATTTCCTTTTGCAGAACGGCATAGCTTATACTTCTGAAGCTGAAGTAGTAGGCCAACTCAATTTCATACGCGACAAAATTTTAGCTAAAGAGGATTTGCACCTACACAACTATTTGAAAAAGCTTGACATTCCATTGCATCTTTTTGGAATGTAAGTAAATAGTTATAAACGTTAAAAAAGTTAAAAAAGTTAAAAAGGTCTTCCTTTGTACTCTTTTTTTCTCAGACGCTGGTTGCGCTTATTGTTTGGTCGTGAATTTGCGTTGCTAGACCTTCTTATTTTGTGGGACGCTATTTTTGCAGACAGTGACAGGTTTGATTTGCCAAACTATATACTGGTGGCGATGCTAATAAGAATACGGCATAAGTGTATACACAAATTGAGAAATGGCTACTATAACATAATTAATTTGTTTCCATTGCAGTACTTCTGAGCGACTATACAACGTGTTTGACGTACTTAATGCGCTACCCTCAAAATGTGGACGTTAATCTAATATTAAGACACGCGCTACACATGAAAATGCCAAAGAAATATGATCGACCTACAAACGCCTTTATTTACTTTACAATGCCTTCTGCACCCCGAACGCAGTATATGTCATCTTCACCCAAAAGCAATGCAAAGAGGGATATTCCCTCACAAGAAGACCCTGGTCGCGCAACTTGCTGTAGGTCATTGGAAGCAAACGGCATAAGGGCGATGGAAAAGGAAATAACATTGATGCAAACTCGAAACGCCGTCGACGATGCTTTGTTGGCTAAATTTAGATCTGCTTCAGAGGAGAACGGTTGGGCCATGGATGGCTACAAAAGCAATGTACATAAAACCGAAAAATACATTGAGGTTATACATTCTTTGAAAATCATCTTGCTATCAATTATTCTAATCCCCGCATTGTGATATCAGGCTTAATGCCTCAAATGTTCAACTAAAAAGATCTAAAATGCTATCTCTGTGGGAAATGCCAGGCAAAGACCAACAAAACAAAGAAGACGAAAAAAAAAATATATTAATTTTTTTCTACCCAAAGTAACTTCTAGGGCTCTCCTAGTCTTTAACCCAAAAATAGATCTTAAGAAAATTTAGCTCGAGTTGAGTAAGACGTATGCCAATTCGGTGTAGTATTTCTATGAAAAATATTATTATTTTCGCTCATTTTTTCAGATAAAAAAAACAATATTTGTATCGTCGTCCTACAGACCGTTTCGCTATTCAACAGCGTTATATGCGCCAAATCGTCTGCTCTTTCATTCTCCGTTACTCCACTACGGCCCGGCACCCAAACGATGCGGGTCGTGCCATGCTCAGAGAAGGCGTTAATTTCCTTCTTACACCTCAAGATTCTTCGTGATCTTGCCGTCCTGGTTGTTATTGCCCTGGTGGCTAATTTACTGTCCGTAATGATGTTCACACTCGACGTCCTCTTGTGAAAACTACACCACCTCACGCATTCCGTGATCGCTCGGATCCCTTCCTGCAGGATCATATTATGGTCAGGCTGTCTAAAACAGATCTCAGTCCCTCGGTTGTCAATGTAGACCCTGTCCTCCAGCTTTGAACAATTCGTGTAAGTTGGTCTTTTAGATGGCAATGCTAGGGTTCCGTCAATCTAAGATGTGCCTCGCACTCGAACTCAAGTATCGTCTCAGGCATCCGATCGGAGAACTCTTCCAAACCTCTATAAGTTGGATATCTAAAATAGTCTTCAGCCCTAGTGCTCGTGGTCCTCATCGGTCCGCCTATGCCAAAACAACATGTTCTCTGAACCTGATCCTAAAGAGGGCATTTATATTATCGAAAACAAAACAACTTTTAAGTAATTTTTAGCTCTGCTTAGCACTAGAAATTCAACAGATTGCCTGTATAGTACTAGAATAAAACAGGGCTAATATCAATTTATTTTAAATTAACAATTGATAAATATAAAAACAATCGGATGTCTTCTAGGATTCACTTTTCCCTTAAAAATAAATTGTAATTATCATGTAAACAAAAAGCCAAAATGTATTCCTTGTGGTTAAAAACTTCATTGATTTTATTTAATCAAAGCACTTGAATAGAACATACTCAATTAATGATCAATCATTTTTTAATTTCTTTTTCAATTTCGATCGCGATTGAAAATTTCAATTAAAAATTTAATTGATTCAATCATTTTTTAATTGTACCTGAACTTTTTCAATTACGATCGTGATTGAATTTTTGAAAGTTTGAACTCAAAAATTAAATGATTCAATCATCTTTTTTCTCTTTAATTAAACAACAGCGGCCTAAAGCGTTCTATTCGTTCTTGTTGTACTCGATTCGTTCGCCAATTCATTATTTTATTGAAAACAGCTGATATTATAAAGGCAAAAAAAGGCCTTTTTCATCGAATTGGCGAACGAATAGTGATAAAAAGGAAAAAATCTGATTGATCTGATCTGATTGAACTAACTGCATAGTAGTTCTTTCAATATTTTTATAATTTTATCAGAAACTTTTTAGATCCACCAGCACTGTTATACATTTATATACTTTTTTTTTTTTGTTTCTAGACGCCATTCAAAAACTTTTTTTTTTATCAAAATATGCATTTTATTGGCGTTACGGCCTCTTTATAATCGATCAAATTATAACATATTCTAGATAAATGTTTTTCAGTAGGGTTTTTCTCCAATATATGTAATTTATTAAGTTAATGTAATAAAACCAATAATTACTAGTAGTCTTTGTCGGTAGCTAGACATAAACCAGCCCCACAATATTTTCCGTTGCATTTTTGGGAAAATCCCCGGAAGTGTTTTGTTTCTTTTTGGGTGCTCCCTATACAGCATATTAAATTTTAAATAGAACGAATTAAAAAATTAATTGGATATTTCGATTGAATTTTCAATCATTTTTAAATTGGATCAATAAAAAAATTAATTGAAAGTTTCAAAACTTTAAAAAAAAATTTTAATTGGATCAATTAAAGATTAATTGGAAATTTCAAAAAATGTCAATCATTTTTTCAATGGAATATGCATTTTTATAATTAAATATTTTATCTATCACATTTTTCAAAAACTGTGAACTGTGATATCATTTTTATGAATCAATTTATTGGTTAAAACCGGTTTATATTTTTTTGTGTGTAGAAAGTGACGGTAGTGTATGTGGTTTTTTTAGCAATTATATAATTTTAAAATAAAATTTTCAAAACTATTCCATTTATATAATTAAGGACAATAATACGAAAACGGATTCTGCTAAAAATGTATACAAAATAAATTTAGTTGAAGGGCATAATTTTATTCTACATACCAAACCTCTGTTAAACTAGTAAAAATTAAAGCTTCTAGGAACCGATCAAGGGACCGGTTTACATGGGAGCTATGTCAGGTTATAGACTGATTTGGACCGTATTTGGCACAGCTTTTGTAAATCGTAACAGAGCATCGTATGCAAAATTATGCTTGTAAGGACTCAAAAAGTCAAATCGGGAGATCGGTTTATATGGGAGCTATATCAGGTTATAGACCGATTTGGACCGTACTTGGCACAGTTGTTGAAAGTCATAACAAAGCGGCTGTTTCGAAAGCAAATTAGAAAACCAATGCCAAAAAGGAGCGAAATTATAGCCTATAACGAATTTTACATTTTAATTCACTCAATAACTTTCAACAATACAGTCAGTCAAATATATTTACGTACACGTCGTTTATTAAAAAAAAAATACAGCTAAAAACTTAATAAAATTCGTTTTCTTCGCAAATTCTATTTATGGTACAATGGTATAGCTTTAAATGTGTAAAGGAGTAGAAATTTTGCAAATTCGAAAATTAATTATTATTACAAATTTGTAAAATATATACTCACTTGAAATTAAATAAAAATTTTCGGAAAACCACATTCATTTGTACGGAGAGTCATAAATAATTTTATTACAAAAAACTTTAGTCGTAATACCGAGATCAGGAAAAACTAATATATTATCGTCCAGAGAAGGGCGATCCATTTCGCTCACAGTTGTTAACATTACATGTGTAGGAATGTAGCAATAAAAATTAAACCATGATATTGCCTCCATATGGTTCGGGGTGCCCTGGCTTTGGTAAACCAGTTTTTATGGAAAAACTAATATATTATCGTCCAGAGAAGGGCGATCCATTTCGCTCACAGTTATGTTAACATTACATGTGTAGGAATGTAGCAATAAAAATTAAACCATGATATTGCCTCCATATGGTTCGGGGTGCCCTGGCTTTGGTAAACCAGTTTTTATGGTGGAAAAAATGCATAAACAAACTTACCCTAACGTAATCTGACTTAATCTGTAAAAATTTTGAATCAAGTGCAGTAAAAGCGTGGCATAATTCAAGCAAATATTATTTTCAACTAACCGTTTATTTAAAAATATGGCTTATAGAGTTCGAGAAGGATAATGATGTGATTGTTTAGAGCTTTTTACACCTATGAAAGCATCTGGCATGAATCGGACAGATCAAATTGGAGAATCACTGGAAAAAATAATTATGTGCTTTTTTATGTTTTGGCGGAAATATAGCCATTTTGTTTGATGGTCGCAAGCATACGCAAACTTATTTGATTGGTCATAGCTCAAAAGGACAAGATGAGGTCGAAAAGTTATTGTTAAAATTTTAAAAGACGTCGAATATTTAAAAGTTCGAGCCGAAAATGCGTTTACAAGCGCTGACAATAGCACTATTCTTAGACAAGATTTTAATATCCTGGATTTAACTGCCGAAATCGGGCAAAATTTTAGCATGTATTTGTGTGTATGGACAGTCAACGCTTTTTTTCTGTTGTGTCGCCTTTGAAACAAACGTAAATAAATGACAAATCAACCCCAGATCTTTGGCGTACCTAGAGGGCACCACCAGCGCACCAGCGAATCTACCATTCGCAGAATGTTCGTCAGTATTAACTACTGTTGATTGTACTTCACTATACTTCAAACCCTCCGATTTAAAAAATAAATCGTTAAGGGAAACTATTTGTTTATGAAAAGTTAAAATAACCCCCATATACATCGATCTCAAGCCCATAAAAATCGTATTTATCGACGTTTTTACTGAAAGTTACCACAGTGATCTGTGTTAGGTGTCCACGTCGTGTATGATTTGGATCGGACCATTTTTAGAATAGCCCCCATAAGGATCGATTTTCCAAAATGTTTGGGCCATACGCAATCGTCCAAAGAAAAAGAACTTCATAAATCATTTTCATGGGCAATAAGGTGTTATGTGTTATGTTGTGGAGAGCCATTAATTATTTTGGAACCTTGCGTTCTATTTCTTACTTCAAAATTAAACGGCAACATAAAAAGGGGCTCTGGAGAAGGATTTTTTTGACTCAATAAAAGTTTCGGAAACTTGTGGTGGAAATTTTAGCACGAAATGCTTCTTTGCACATGGTTTAGCCGCCAAATCTTGAATTTAACAGCAAAATGTTTAGATATTGATGTGACCACTATGTTCCTCGGATTTCAATATAATAGTAATGGTACAGACATTGTAGGCACACGTACATTTTTCAAGTTGGCGGTCAGATTTTTTGCACCGGTTGTTTCATTCATTAATTACTTTTTTTGTTTTGTTTTTGTTATAGTCTCCTTAATTATATTAAAGGTATTAGATTTTTGCACCGGTTCTCACTTTATGTAGATTTGAAATAGGTTTATTTGACAGATTTCCTTAATAGAACCGTCAAATAAACGTATTCTAAGGCTTCAATTGGTTTTGTGAATACGGCCGTTAATATTTTCATTTGAAATTAGACAAATTTTAAAAGATAACGATATACTTTACTCACTTTCAATGTACAATCACTCTCTACTACAATTTGAAGAAAATTATTAATGGGTCGATTATGGATGGAAAATTTTCACTGCGAATGACAATTTTAAACTGAAGTTGCATTGACCAGTTGCTTAAAATGGGATTTTTCGGCAAACACTTTTTTGTAGTTGCTCTCTTGTTTTTATTAGTAAATAAGCAGTGAAATTAAAAGGAAATTAATTGTTTGTATTGAAATTGTTCATTTGTTTGTTGATTAAAAACTTGTTAGTGCTTGTAGGCTTTACCATGGTTAAATTCCCCACAAATCTACAATTCATGATGTTGGAAAAAATGTACACAGAAAAAAATAAAAATCGGTTTCAATCACGAAATTAATTGACCCAATTAATTTTTTAATTGAAACTGCTTCAATCACGAAAATGATAATATTAATCAATTTTTGAAAAAGGTTTGAAAAAAATTCCATATTAAATTATTTTTAATTGAATTGAATTTTGAAAGTTTTTGAAATATCCAATTAGTTTTTAATTGATCCAATTAAAAGAATTATTGAATTTTTTAATATTTTCAATGAATTTTTTAAAAGATCCAATTAAAAGCAAGATTGAAATTCTTAATTAAAAAATTAATTGGGTCAATTAAAAATTTGTTTGAAAACATTCAAATGTTTAATTAAAAATTTTGCGAAAAGCGAATAGTATAGAGCGCGCCCTGGATTCGATGCAACATGGTTCACATATGTAAAACTCCTAGAACACGAATTTGAGGTTTATGTTTCGGTCCATAATCACTCCTTAGAAACAAGACACCTCCAAAAAATAAACGCAAAATATTGTTTTCCGAATTATGAAAGAAAGAGTAGCAAGACAGTCACTTTATTAACTAAATACCAAACCTAAATAAAAAACCAAAAGTCAAAAAAGTTTCCAAATCCATTAAAAAATGATTGAGAGAACTTACTGCCTAGACCACTAACATTTTTCTTTTTGTCACTCGATTCGTGCGCCAATTCAATGAAAACAGCTGTTTTCCTCTATAAAATCAGCTGTTTTCAATAAATTGACAAAGCAAGTTAGTCGCCTTGGCCGTTATTGTTTAATGAAAAACAAATTCTACATTTTTCGAACATCTTAAAGCTCGAGATCATATTCAATGCTTTCTATTCAAAGAATAGCATAGCAAAGAACTAAAACATCAAAATAAAAGAGCGCAAACAGACAAAATAACACTTTCAATCACATTTTATATATAAAAATATTTTTAAGATTCAGTTAAAAAAATTATCGAATAAATTAATTTTTTAATGAGAATTTCAATCACGATCGTAATTGAAAGAGAGTTCATACATAATAAAAATGTTCATTTGGTTGGTTGCGTTGTCAGATAACTACTTAACCGAACGTTGGTTGCTTAAGATAAGTGCATTCATTGAGTATATTCTATTAAAGTGTGAATGGAAGTGTATGCAATTTAGCCACTTAGATCGCGTGATACAACACGTTATTTTAAGGAGCGAAAGGAATCCTAAATCACACTCGTTTATTTTAAGTAATTTTTTTTATTTCTTATGGCTGAAATCATTTTATCACTTTTTTGTTCCAGAATTTACAATTACTGCGATTGGAACTTAAAAACGCACAGACCGTTGTAACTGTCGCCCGTAGTAAGCTGGAAGTATATTTGCATACGTTGCGCCAACATGTGTCCCAACCTACACCCCCAGTTTGCGAAGCGTTGGATGGTATCGAGGAACTGTGTAAATTTTTAGATGTGACATTCATTTTTCCCTCTCTGTTAGTAAGTGGTCCCATTGATCAAGCCCTGGAAGCAAATGAACAACAGAACTTTCAAGGGAAGACTGAATTATCGAATAAACATTCACGCCATTTCATGCCGCAATCACCCGACTTATTATCCACCAGCAGTGAAATTCCCCGAACAACAACATACGAGCGTCCTGACAATGGATTCATGAACGAATCTTCACATATATTGGGCAACATTAAAGAAATCGAATTGATTCCCATAATATCGGGTGAAAACTTAGTGGATCAATTAGATGGTGTTCCTGGTGATGTGATTAGCAATAAAACCAGCGTTGAAAAGGGTAGGCTACCTATTGCCAATCCTTTATGTCTAGAAAGTTATAGCAAACATTTGTAAATTTTGTAATAAAAGCATCAAAAGCAAACTTATCAACATTTCAAAACTTTTTTTAAAATATTTCAACGAAGATGTTTCCGAACTGATATCTTTATTTAAAAACTTATATCTTCGCATCTTCGAGTCGAGCTTAATGACCAAGCGATTGTAGCACAAAAAGGAGAGGTTGTTTACTGAGTCTGAAGAAAAGAAATTGTCAGATTCTCAGACGAAGCAGGACACATATCACACTTTTGCACGCGTTTCGATGAGTGGTTAGGTCGTTGTTGTTGTTCTACCTGACGAAACCGCGCAACTTCTACGTGTGACCACCACAACGTACTAAGAAGGCTCACAGTTATTGGGCATTATGTAGACCGCTCGAAGTCTCGAAATGGGGCCTGTATCCGAGGATAGACCACTGGCTCTACAAGAGTGTGATTAGAACAATACTTACGCTTCAGTAGTATAGTTATTTGGAGACTATTCTGGAAATCCGACCCATTGACATGCAGATTAAGTGTGTGGCAACAGGTGTGTGGGAGCAGGTCATATAATCGTGATATAAGCGAGGCGACGATAGGATAGATGGATCACAGCTAGAGGACAGACTGGGCCTACGGGTCCAAATTGAGAACCAAGGGACTGAGATCTGTTTTCGACTGCCAGACCACAATACGATCCTGAGAGCAAAGATTCGGGGCGATTAAGGAATGCGTAGGCTGGTTTTCACGCGGGGATGGTGAGTGTGAACATCATTACGGACAGTTAATTAGCCATCAGGGCAATAACAACTAGGACGGTAGGTCGCGAACAGTCTGGGAGTGTAAGGAGATTAACGCTATGTCATGTCCAATGTCGTTATTATAAAAATATGAATAGAAATAGAAAATGTATGTATTTCCTTGAAAATAGATTTTCATAGACTTTTTAAAGTGTTTTGCGTTGCCTGTGGATTGTATCGGTGGGGACAGTGAGTTCCATAAACGGATTGCGTTTTCAAAGAAATTCCATTCAGAAATTAATAGGCGATAACGAGGTTGGTCGATGCGGCAAGTGATAGCATGTGGGGAAGATGATGAGACGTTGGATCACACAACGTACTAAGAAGGCTCACAGTTATTGGGCATTATGTAGACCGCTCGTAGTCTCGAAATGGGGCCTGTATCCGAGGATAGACCACTGGTTCTACAAGAGCGTGATTAGAACAATACTTACGCTTCAGTAGTATAGTGATTTGGAGACTATTCTGGAAATCCGACCCATTGACATGCAGATTAAGTGTGTGGCAACCACTGCGGCTATGAGACTTAAGGCGATGGGAGAATGGATATAGAATGGGAGCAGGTCATATAATCGTGATATAAGCGAGGCGACGATAGGATAGATGGATCAAAGCTAGAGGACAGACTGGGCCTAGGGGTCCAAATTGAGAACCAAGGGACTGAGATCTGTTTTCGACTGCCAGACCACAATACGATCCTGAGAGCAAAGATTCGGGGCGATTAAGGAATGCGTAGGCTGATTTTCACGCGGGGATGGTGAGTGTGAACATCATTACGGACAGTTAATTAGCCATCAGGGCAATAACAACTAGGACGGTAAGGTCGCGAACAGTCTGGGAGTGTAAGGAGATTAACGCTATGTCATGTCCAATGTCGTTATTATAAAAATATGAATAGAAATAGAAAATGTATGTATTTCCTTGAAAATAGATTTTCATAGACTTTTTAAAGTGTTTTGCGTTGCCTGTGGATTGTATCGGTGGGGACAGTGAGTTCCATAAACGGATTGCGTTTTCAAAGAAATTCCATTCAGAAATTAATAGGCGATAACGAGGTTGGTCGATGCGGCAAGTGATAGCATGTGGGGAAGATGATGAGACGTTGGATCACACAACGTACTAAGAAGGCTCACAGTTATTGGGCATTATGTAGACCGCTCGTAGTTTCGAAATGGGGCCTGTATCCGAGGATAGACTACTGGTTCTACAAGAGCGTGATTAGAACAATACTTACGCTTCAGTAGTATAGTGATTTGGAGACTATTCTGGAAATCCGACCCATCGACATGCAGATTAAGTGTGTGGCAACCACTGCGGCTATGAGACTTAAGGCGATGGGAGAATGGATATAGAATGGGAGCAGGTCATATAATCGTGATATAAGCGAGGCGACGATAGGATAGATGGATCAAAGCTAGAGGACAGACTGGGCCTAGGGGTCCAAATTGAGAACCAAGGGACTGAGATCTGTTTTCGACTGCCAGACCACAATACGATCCTGAGAGCAAAGATTCGGGGCGATTAAGGAATGCGTAGGCTGGTTTTCACGCGGGGATGGTGAGTGTGAACATCATTACGGACAGTTAATTAGCCATCAGGGCAATAACAACTAGGACGGTAAGGTCGCGAACAGTCTGGGAGTGTAAGGAGATTAACGCTATGTCATGTCCAATGTCGTTATTATAAAAATATGAATAGAAATAGAAAATGTATGTATTTCCTTGAAAATAGATTTTCATAGACTTTTTAAAGTGTTTTGCGTTGCCTGTGGATTGTATCGGTGGGGGCAGTGAGTTCCATAAACGGATTGCGTTTTCAAAGAAATTCCATTCAGAAATTAATAGGCGATAACGAGGTTGGTCGATGCGGCAAGTGATAGCATGTGGGGAAGATGATGAGACGTTGGATCATTTCCTATATCATTGTTATAAAAATAAGAATAGAAAATGTAAGTATTTCCTTGAAAATAGTTTATTATAGACTTTTTAAGGAGTTTTGCTTTGCCTGTGGATTGTATCGATGGGGGTAGTGAGTTCCATAAACGGATTGCATTTACAAAGAAATGCTATTCAGAAATTAATAGGCGATACCAAGGTTGGATGAATGAACATTCTTCGGTTTGTTCTTCCAAATTGAAGCTTTTGATATAGAAATTCTAAACATCTTTCATATATTAACTCTATGCGAAGATCTCTAATTTTTTGCTTTTTTTCTCTTGAGACGTACTTTATGATCGAAGATATTTTAACGATGGAAAAAGAAAGCTAGAGAGTGTTAAAAATTTAATTTACACGTAAAAAATATTTTATTTTTTATATACTATTTCAACATTATATCCTGGCATCGAACTTACATCGAACTTCATGATACGCCGATGTTATTTTTTTTTTTTTTGACATTTTTGGGAAACAACTTAATTTTAAAAAACCTTAATTATGTTACATATATATTATTGAACATTTTCGCATTTGTGGTTTGAAAAAGATCATAAAAATGTAAAAGAGAACATAAACTTAAAGATGTTTATTAAGAAATAGTTTTAAATCGTGAGGATGAGATGTCTCTTAACAAATAGCTTAACAACAATATAAAAAACCTACACAATGGCACCCAATTAGCTGGTATGGCGAATGTGCAGAACATCCTTGTGACGTCATTGATAGTTTCTGGGAGCAGATGTAGAATTTTGTTTAGCAGACAGTGTGTAATTGGGGGAATTTGTTTGTTTCTTGAGATTTCCCGTATGTGCAACACCATTCACAGGCGTCCAACGTTGGACATTAGCTGGTGCCATACATGTGCCTTGCTGTCTTTTATCTGTTGGCGCTGGCGTTGTGATTGTGGTTGCAGAAGAGACCACGCCAGGCTGTGTTATGGTTCTTTTTGTAATTTGAATGTTTCGCAAATTTAACATTCCCTTGGCTGTACTCGCAGATGTACTTGGTGTACTCGCGGCAATTGTAGATATTGATGTAGATGTGTGTGATGTAGAATTGGGTGTGCTGACTAGAGGCATGTGAATCCTAGTGATTTTGGCGTTTGCCTCATTGCTTACAGCTTTAGTCAGGTTCTTGAATGGAATGCAGCGTATGGATGAATTGCTCAAGGTTGCATTGTTATTTGCTACAATGTGTGTTTTCGGACCTTGTTTAACAAGATTTGCGTTCTTGAATTGCAGAGTATGCAGTGTACTCTTGTCTATTACGCCAATAATAGGCGATTGGCATACGTTGATAGATTTTTCTTTATTGGCATCACCGGCAGTGCTAACTGTAAACGAACTGCCGGTTGGTGCCAATGAAACGACTCTCGGTTGCTGGACCTTGGCTGGCGATGTAACAACATTGTTGTAAAGCGGGGTAATAACTTGTTCACTCACAAAATTATCATGCTGAACTTTGGGTGTCAGCTTATTGTTCGTTACTTCTGTTGCGGTGCTGGTGTCTGCGGGCTCCTCTGGTATGCTGGAATTAATTGAATCACTCATCTCAGCAGAATTTACAACTCTATTTTGATTTTGTTCTAACGTTGTTTCGACTACCTCGATATTTGCTTGGTGTTGTCTCTTCATTGCTTTTAACTCTAAGTCGCATAAAATTTGCATCACCTTCACCTTCCCCTCCGCGGCTATGTCTATTGGCAATTTTTTCATTGATTCACTTACACTTTTGAAAAATAAATCAAATGAATTCTCTTGTTCCGAATTTGTGTGTGCAGCTTGAGAAGAAGCGGCTGATCCTGACGATGGTGCTTGAGAAGTATTGGTAATCTGTTGCTGTACTTGTTGTTGTATCAGCGGCCCCAAGCAGGAAGCAAGTGTAAGGGGTGTAGATAAAATACTGGCAAATAACGACGATGCGTTAGTTTCATTTACTCTCCTTTGAGAACGGGTTCTTTTGGCGCGCTTGGAACGTTCCGCAGCATTTCTACATGAATTGTTATTTTCGTTGGTTTTTCCGGATCGTTGCAATAAATAATCTAGGACTTCGTGTTCATCCATATTTTCCGACCTACAATTTACAAACAGATATACAGTATTAAAAGACAAGCCATAAATGTGCACAGCATTCCGTTTTACAATTTTTATTTATTTATAATTTTACTCAATTTATAGCAAAGATAAGGTAAGTATTAACAGATAATACGAGTAAAAAAGTAATATGGTCAGATATAATTATATATGTATATGCAATTCCATTCTAATGGGTGTGACATTTTTACTGAAATATACGAATATATCTTCTGAGCAAATATGTTTAAAAACTTCACTTTATATGAATTTTGTAGTACAGGTGTAATAACACAGAGTAAAACATTTCGAACATTTTATTCCATGAAATTATCTTTCACGATTGTTCATCACATGCACTGAATAAAGAATAATTTAGTTAGTTAACGTTGAACCATAACGAAGTTCATTTGATGTAATTATATTTAAGAAATGCGCTATGTGAAGTTCAACTTTATTCGAAAGTAGTTTATTTTAACTCAACCATTATGTCACTTTTTTTGGATGTGTGGATAAACACTTCGAAACCTTATGCGCGAAATACAGATTTTGTCATATCCAATTACATATAATTATATCTGATGCTATATATAACTATATCTGGTAGTAGATATGAATGCATATGGGACCAGTTATAATTATATTTTTATATATATGATAATATCCAAAGAAATATGCTAGACATAACTATATCCAGCCGGGGATATAATTATACCTCGCCTTAGGTATACCTCGCCTTATATATAACTATATCTGGTAGTAGATATAAATGTATATGGGACCAGTTATAATTATATTTTTATATATATCATAATATCCAAAGAGATATGCTAGACATAACTATATCCAGCCGGGGATATAATTATACCTCGCCTTAGTTATAATTGCATCTTGGGCCATATACATGTATATCTTGCGCTACAAATAACTAAATTTTGCCCTTTCAGTGTTTTAACGTAGAAATGCTTTTATTTTATTTTAAATTATATTCCAAATAATATATTTACATTAGCAATCCTAAAGCACCAGGCATTTTACTAACAAAGTTTGCAATTCTAAAAACTTGAGATATTTTCTGGTTTTTTAATATTAAAACAATTGATAATATGTGATATATGTGAGTTTTATTTTCTAAATGTAATATGGTAACAGAATGTAAAGTATATTCAACATTTATAATAACATTTGTCGTCCAAAGTTTTTTCCCGTGGACGCCTTTTATTGAGATTCCATTGCAGGATAATATTGTCCGCCTTTAGACCTTTGTTTAATGCTTTCTATTCAAAGAATAGCATAGCAAAAAACATTTAAAAGCAAAGAATGTGTTGTTGCTAGAAGCATCTGACTGGTTTCCTGTATCGCGATTTCATTTTCGACCAAGAAAAATCATCAGCAGTAGATGTCAAATGGATCATGGTGCTTTACAACCATTCAAACTAGAGTAAGTTATAAAGCACACATCTGAATTTGAACAGGGCTCTTTAAGACGACTTGATTCATAAGCGTAATAGAAAACAAATCAAATCTTACTTCCCTTATTCAAATCCAACTTATCCAACGATGCTAATAGCAACAAACACAAACATCTTTTGCAAAACTCTTTTGTCTTTCGCACGGCGATCGCCCAACGGTTGATTCTGACAGTGCTGTTTTGTGTATAGGTAGTGACCTACACTACATGTGGCGTGCCTTTCGTTTGGTTGTCTGTTTGCAGTTTCTTTTTTGGTCTTGAAATCTTATTGAGATTCCACTGCAGGATATTGTCCGGCTTCAGACAATTGTTTAATGCGTTCTATTTAAAGAATAGTATAGCTAAAAACATTTAAAAGTTAGCAAAGAGTGTGTTGTTGCTAGAAGCATTTGGGTGGTATCCTGTATCGCGATTTCATTTTCGACCAAGAAAAATCATCAGCAGGAGATGTCAAATGGATCATGGAGTTTTACCACCATTCCAACTTAAAATTCATTATGAGATTAAAAAGGGACGTCAGATGTTGCCCATAAAGGTAACCAGCGGCAGACGTTTATTTCATTGTTGCAAATTTCATCGAAATCAGATGAAAAATGCTCCTTTTACGGGCTCAATACTCTACTTCGGCATACTCTATATTCCAATATGGCCCGATTTGGACCACATTAAAAAAAATGTGTAGGGGTCTACCAAAACTCACTGTTCCAAATTCCATCGAAATCGGATAAAAATGCTCCTTTTAAGGGCTCAATACTCTACACATGAACGATATGTTTGGTTTAAACAGCTCACGCACGTTCGTGCTTTGTTTCGTGTCAAACATCTTCAGTTTGGTTTGTAATTTAACCATGAATCGTCTTACAAACGAACAACACTTGCAAATTATTGAATTTTATTATCAAAATGCGTGCTCTGTTAGGAAAGTTCATCGTCATCATTTTATCGTTAGTTTAATTCATCTAATAAAGCGGATATTCGGGCTATTGTGACTAAATTTCGCATAAAATTTACATTGTTGAACATTAAACCACCAACACGCTTACGTAGAGTGCGAACTGAAGAAAATATCGCAGTTGCATCGGCCAGTGTTAATGATGACCATTAATAATCGATTCGTCGCCGTTCGCAGCAATTGGGCCTCTGTTACTCAACAACGTGGAAAATTTTGCAGAAGGATTTAGGTGTGAAGCCTTTCAGAACACAGCTGGTACAAGAATTGAAGCCAAACGACATACCACAACGCAGAATTTTTATGAATGAGCTCGTGGGATGATATCCAATTTTTTTTTTTTGCCCAAAATGTAAAACCTTGACTCGCATGACATGTACAGCGGTCAAAAAAAGTATTCATCATTAGCAAAATTGATAATAAATTCACTTATTTTGGGTAATTGAAGAAAATTTAAAGTAAACAAATAATGCAGTTTTATGCAATAGTTTATTTTTCGTAATATGTTTTAAAATAAATTCAAAAAATAAATTTAATTAGCGCAAAAATGCAATTTTATATAATAACACCAAAAACAGAACAAAAAAAGTATTCATCATTGATGTGCTATCATCAAAGTCAAATTCAAATATTATTTGGGAATCCCCCTTTTCTGTTTTATTTAGTAAAGGAGGCTTTGCCCTTGACAGCAAATATTTAATTTCATTGAAAATATAGTTTTTGTCAAAATGGGTCGTAAGCAAAACGAGGTTTCTGATGAGGTAAAAGTTTTGATAATAAAACACCACAGGAATGGTTTAACTCAAAAAACTATCAGTGAAATATTAAATAGACCACGATCTACTATACAATCCATCATCAGAAAGTGGACAGAAACGAAAACTGTTGACAATAAACCAAGATCTGGTCGACCAAAAGCACTTTCAGTTGGAGATGTGCGTTGGCTAGTGCGGCAAGTTCAGAAAACTCCGAAGACAAATGCGACCATTCTTCGTAAAAACACTATGGAATATTTAGGGAAGGAAGTTACTACACAAACAATTCGAAATACACTCAAAAGGCATAGTTACAGAGGAAGAACTGTACGTAAGAAGCCCTTTATAATTAAAATAAACCGAGTGAAAAGGCTAAACTTCGCAAAAATGTATGTAAAACAGCCCGAATCATTTTGGAAAACAGTCATTTTTGCAGACGAGAGCAAGTTTAATCTTTTTGGGTGCGATGGAAAGGTCATAGTGTACAGAAAACCAAATACAGAGCTTGAAGAACGAAACACAGTTGCTACTGTAAAACATGGTGGAGGTGGTTTAATGGTTTGGGGGTGTATGGCGGCTTCAGGAGCGGGAAATCTTGAAATTATTAATGGAGTAATGGATCATAAGTATTACATTGACATTTAAAGAGGAATTTAAAAGATAGTGCTGTAAAACTTGGGCTTGGTAATAACTTTCAATATTATCAAGATAATGACCCCAAACATTCTGCTTTAAATACCAAGATGTGGATGCTGTATAACTGCCCCAAAGTCATTAAAACTCCTCCTCAAAGTCCCGACTTGAACCCAATTGAACATCTTTGGGAACATCTCGAACGCAAATTGAGAACGCGCAATTTTTCGAGCAAGAGTCAAATGCAACAGGTGATAATGGAGGAATGGACTAATATAGACAAAAATATAACCGCTAAATTAGTCCAATCGATGTCAAACCGTTTAAAAGAAGTTATAAGACGCGGTGGTCGAATAACAAAGTATTAATTTTTTTAAATTATGTTATTTATTTTTTTGTTTTTTTGCAAAGATGAATACTTTTTTTGTTTAATTTTTTGTGTTCAGCTGTAAAATGGCCCTTTTTGTTCCAATAAATACTATTTTTTTCTTTAAAAACAATGAAATTGTGTACATATATATCACACAAGCACTACTGCATCATTAGTTTAATATGTTTTTATTCCAATTGTGTTTTGTAGACTTATTAAAAAAAAAACATTGAATGATGAATACTTTTTTTGACCGCTGTAGTTTCAACAAGACGGTGCCACATGCCACACAGCACGCGTAAGAATGGACTTATTGAGATGCGAGTTCGGTGAACATTATATTGCACGTTCGGGACCGGTCAATTGGCCGCCTATAACGTGCGATTAAACGCCTTTAGATTATTTTTTGTGGGGCTATGTCAAAGCTTATGTCTATACAGACAAGCCCGCTTGAATTGACGCATTAGAAGACAACATTGAAGCATTTATTCGTGAGATACCGTGCGAAATGTTGGAAGGATGATCTTCAAAGATTAAATTATATGGACCTTACTATCGATTCAAAAAAAGATTTCAATGGATATCTGATGCCAGATATAATTGGATCTGGCCATTTCAACTTTTTTTTACTCGGGATGTATTTTTTCGTCTTCTAGACAGTACCCACGCAACAACATATATAAATACAAAGACTTTGCTGAGTATTGAGATCCATATAGCTCACCTTCAGATCCCCTTTTTGTAAAAATTATTAGATTTTTGTAGTAAAAAGACAACATATTTAAATTCAGCACATTTAATTAATTCGAATTAAAGTACATGAATTAAGTCAGTTAAGTAAATTTTTTTTTTTTTTTGAAAGAATAAAATTGGTTTATTGAGTTTATAGCCGCTTTAATTGAATTATTCAGCTTGTCATAAATGCAAATTACAAAATCGTTTGTTATTAATAAAAATTTCTTTATAGCACCGATTTAAGTAAAATGAAAGTTAAATCGGGCACGAAAAAGTGAAACTAACGTTTTAAGTCGAATTCTAAAATGAAAACTTTAGTAAAACGCGGAACGATTTGAAACATACGGGACATGTTTCATATCGTACATATAAACAAAGCCCATAGTTGCCATGTTTTGGTACTTGGCATGCGTACGAAATTTAAACACCAACACCACAATTGTATACAAACTTTGCATTGATTCATTTTTTAAGTCAGCTTTTATATGTAACTTTTGGAAAATAGATTGCTTTTGTTTTGCTTGCTCCCAGATCTTGAAGACATTGAGAGCTATGGGTTCATTTCATATCCACAGTAATGAATTTGTTTGGCAAATTTGTTATCTCCTTTCAAAATCATGTCACATGGGATACAACATTTGGGAAGATTCACAGAGTTTACACATATTATTTTAATAACTTTTGTCTTGGTCCGAAATGGACAGGGCAGCCAAGGCTCTCCAAGACCTCAAAAATATTTTCTGGAACCATGTATTGCTTCCTTTAAAGTATTTTGGGTGAATAATTTCAGTATGAGCAGATTCATCTGAGCTATTTTCCTTCTAGTCTGTTTCATTTCATATCCATAATTTCATCATCGTACAAAACAGCAAATTGGGAAGCATTAATACACCTAAGCTATCTTTCCATATTCCCAATGGTAAAACCGTTCATTACATTTACTATTTGTGTTGCATTATCGGATGTAGGTTATCTGTCATTTCTATATTTGAAACACGAGTAGATACATTTTTCGATAATGGCATTTAAAGCTCAATACTGTACCCTGACCGAACGGCTGCTTTTAATTCATTTTACTTTCTATCTGTCGGATAGTTGTATACTAGCCAAGGATCTTACTATCGTCTTTCGGACCAATTTTCTCCAAATAATCTTTTAGTCCGGTAAAAAAAATTTTTGTAAAACGGTTCCAGAAAATAATTGTTGAGTTGCCCTTGCTTTTTATAGGCTTTATATAAACGGAAGTTTGATAACATTTTTTAACGTCGGTGGCCGAACACTTTTCAAAAACTAACGCCTTTCACTTGAGAGTTACAGCAGGATTAGTACACAGCAGCATTGATTCCTAATGTCAAACTATGACTGCTTCATCATGGCTTACCAAACTGGTATGTGCAAACATCTCCACAATTGCTTTGTTTCTCCCTTGAAATAAGTAATTCGATGAGGCTTTTTCTCCTTCAGACTTATGATTGTGAATTTCATTTCGTTTTTTACACTTTTGCAACCAGCCATTACAATATTCACATTTCCAACTACCATCTACGATTTATTTCTTTTTGGCGGAAAGGTGACGATATAATGATATGATTTGGCTTTTCGTTGGTGTCCACTAAAGAACCCAGGTGGTTGGCGTCATAGGATGACATGCTAACCTATGCGCCACAGATGAAATACTACGGTATGGAATACCTTCGTTATAGAGAAACTGACTAAAATTGGGTTTAATTTGACCTTAGTGCAAAAATAAACAAGCACACAGTGAGATAGAATCGAAAAAATTATAAAACAAATCTGCCGTTTGAGAACAATCAGAGATAACTTTGAAATTTTTAATGGTAAAATTTGAAGACTCTAGGTATTGCGGTCCGATTCTCAAAGCAAGTTATAGCATGTTTACCCTACACATGCTATAACTTGCTTTGAGAATCGGGGAAGATGATGAGACGTTGGAGCATTTTCTTTGTCATTGCCGGGCTTTCGCGTCTAACAGATACCGGCACTTAGGTGGTGACACAACACAAGACATGAACCAACTTAGGGGAGTTGTATTGAAAGCAATTAAGGATTTTGTAAGTAGCACGGAATTCCTAACTTAAAATTTTCTTTATAGTTTTTAGAGCGCACAACAAGCCGATTACGGGCTTAGGCGTATGTCCATAGTGGCATGGGACGGATTAATATTTGCACCCTCTTTTCAACCTAACCTACACCACTTGTATATACATTTTTTATCAACGTTTTAATAAATAATGATCGATTTAAATATTCGCGTTCTTAAATTTCCAAAATTCCCGGTAAATAAAAATATACCGAATTCACAAAAGAGAGATTTCGAACGGTTTTACTCGTTCACGTATGCGGTAATTCGGCCCCTGGTCAATGTAAATGTGACTTATTTTACCGTTATTATTATTTTGTGGATGTCTGCAAGTGCGTTAATGATCAACAATGAATGAAATTCGTTATAGAGAGCTTAGTTTGTGAGAGATTAATTTGCGTTTTAAAAGCATTTTGTTATAGAGAGATTCAAATGGCTCAAAAAAGATGTGTTTTATATTTTTATTCGTGTTTATGTAACGTAAATAAATAGTATTGTACAATGTCAAACAGATTTGGGCAATTTGAAGGAAAGAATAAATATATTCAGATTACAGAATGTAAAGGGCGATTTTTTAGCTATTACCTTTAAGGCAACACTGTGTTTTGTGTCACAAACATCTTCAGTTTAACCATGAATCGTCTTACAAACGAACAACGCTTGCAAATTATTGAGTTTTATTATCAAAATGCGAGCTCTGCTAGGAAAGTTCGTCGCGCGCTTCTTCCATTTTATGGTTAGTTTAATCGATCCACTAAAGCTTTTCGGACTATTGTGACTAAATTTCGCATTAAATTTATTGGGTTGCCCAAAAAGTAATTGCGGATTTTTCATATAGTCGGCGTTGACAAATTTTTTCACAGCTTGTGACTCTGTAATTGCATTCTTTCTTCTGTCAGTTATCAGCTGTTACTTTTAGCTTGCTTTAGAAAAAAAGTGTAAAAAAAGTATATTTGATTAAAGTTCATTCTAAGTTTTATTAAACATGCATTTACTTTCTTTTAAAAAATCCGCAATTACTTTTTGAGCAACCCAATACATACTTTACTTTAATTGGCTATGACGGAACATTTGTTCCATTAGCCGAACGTAGAATAGCGTTCCAAGCGCTTCGAGAAAACGAAAATTTAATAGAAAAAGAATAAACTCATTTTTACTTTAAGGAAAGAAAACAAAATCTTCGATTTCAATCAAATCAAGAAATAGCATCGTGAATTGTGGATTTACATTTTTTTCGTTCGTTAATAATTTAGTAAATTGCGACTATACGGAAGAAGCTTCATACGAAGAATGGAAGAAATGTTCAAGCTAGTCTTAAAACAAATGCATGCACAACAGCAGCGGAGCAATTTGGCAATACAGGAGCTTATTAAAACATTGGGAACCGGCAAAGTGTCCGAGACCAGTACTTCAATTCGACATGTGGTACGCTCGTTACGAAAGCATCCAAGAGACTTAACTTTTGATAAAACCGTAACGAAGCTCACAGAACTGTTCGGTCTTCATACTTTGTTGTTCAATTTGAGATACAGCTGTCTGCAAATTACAAAAAATGCCGCAACAGATTTGATCACATACGCAGGTATTGTGAACAGACAATGTGAATTGAAGATCGTAACAATTAGTGTGCCATATCTATTCACATCTGCATTTCGCATAATCTTCCCTAGCAGGATATTAAAGAGATCACACGATAGGCTGTCTCCTTGTCTGAAACCTCGTTTGTTATTAAATGGTTCCGAAAAATTCTTTCATATTCTTACTGAGGAACGCGTTTCAGCATGTGTCATCCTGCAGTACTATTAATTTTTCAGGGATAACAATTTTAGACACGGTTTGAAATACCTTTATTAGACTTATTCCTCTGTATTTGGCACATTCCGTCTTGTCTCCTTTCTTGTGTACGGATTAAAGTATGCTGAGGTTCCTATCATCGGGTATGCGTTCTTCTAGCCAGATAAGCGGATGCATACACCTAGTCAGCGGGTCGCCTCCGGTCTTAAATAGTTCAGCGGGTAACCCGTTGGCTCTTCCTGCCTTGTTGTTCTTCAGTAGAGTCACTACTACTTGGCCCTCATTCCAACTAGGAGGCAAACATTCTATACCATCATAATTGATTGGTTTTGCGGAATCCTTTTCGCCGCCAGCATCGGACAATAACAGTTGGGTAAAACGTTCTTTCCATATTCTCAGCATGCTTTCTGTGTCAGTTACCAGATTTCCTTCTTTGTCTCTGCAGGAGGATGTGCCTGCACCAAAGCCATCGGTTTGATGTTTAATTCTTTGGTAGAATTTCCGGACTTCGTTCCGACTCCTGTCCATCTCAATTCGCTCACACGCATGTCTTTCCATTTCCTTTCTCTTTCTGCGGAATAGACGTTTCTCCCCTTTCCTTTTCTCCCGATACCTCTCCTTCATCTGGCGCGTTGCTATCGATTGCAGGGTTGCTCTATATTCATTCTTGGCTTCAGTAACTTCTCGACACTCTTGGTCGTATCATGGCTTTCTTGGCGGAGGCTTCCGGTACTCAAGTACAGATTTCGCAGCATTTGCCATGGAGTGGGCAATGGTTTGTCACTGCGCCGTTATATCATCGGAACACGAAGTGATTTCATCAAGCAGTTGGGTCCGTCGAGTGGAGTATGCCGCTGCCTTCCATATATCACAACGTGATCAATTCGATTCCTCATGTTTTGAACGGGTGACAGCCATGTGGCTTTGTGAATATTTTTATATTGAAATCTGGTGCTACTAACTACCATGTTTTTTGCCGTGGCGAAATCTATCAGCCTCAACCCATTTCTGGACGTTATCTCGTGGAGGCTAAACTTTCTGACTGTTGGACCAAAAATGTCTTCTTTTCCTATCATCGCATCAAAATCCCCCAGAACAATTTTGATATCATGGGGTGGGCAGCGGTCATATTCTCTCTCTAGGCGCTCGTAGAAAATATCCTTGGTGTGCTCGTCTTTGTCTTGCGTCGGGGCATGGGCACAAATAAGGCTGATGTTGAAGAATTTGGCTTTTATGCGTATTGTGGCTAGCCTAAATTACAAATTTGAACATTAAACCACCAACCCGCTTAAGTAGAGCACAAACTGAAGAAAATATTGCAGCTGTATCGGCCAGTGTTAATGATGACCATCAATTATCAATTCGCCGCCGTCCGCAGCAATTGGACCTCTGTTACCCAACAACGTGGAAAATTTAGCAGAAGGATTTAGGTGTGAAGCCTTTCAAAATGCAGCTGGTGCAAGAATTGAAGCAACGGTGAATTTTTGGTGAATGGGTTTTTGAAAGTTGACCGAAGATCCACTTTTTTATCGAATAATTGTGTTCAGCGACGAAGCTCATTTTTGACTCAATGGGTACGTAAATAACAGAATTGTCGATTTTGGATTGAAGATCAGCCAAAAGCATTGCAAGAGCTACCAGTGTATCCAGAAGAAGTCATAGTTTGGAGCGGTTTATGGGCTGGTGACATCATTGAACCTTACTTCTTCAAAGATGATGCGAAGCGTAACGTAACTGTGAATGGTGAGCGCTATCGTGGATTGATATCCAACTTTTTTTGCCAAAATATAAAAGCTTGATTTGCATGACATGTGGTTTCAACAAAACGGTGCCACATGCCACACAGCACGCGTAATGATAGACTTATTGAGAGGGGAGTTCGGTGAACATTTTATTGCACATTCGGGACCAGTCAGGTCAATTGGCCGCCGATATCGTGCGATTTTGCGCCTTTAGACTTTTTTTGTGGGGTTATGTCAAACAGATGACCGCTTCAATTGACGCATTGGAAGACAACATTGAACATTAATCTTGAAACATTAAATTATATTGACCGTACTATCGATTCAAAAAATGATTTCATGTGTTTTCTGAATTTTATGTTCTTTTTTTAACTTTCCTATAGCTCTTAAAAAATCACCCTATATTTATTCATTTCAATGACAAAAAGTATACAAACAAATTAAAAATGGTCATTCGAACTTACTTGACGGTCCAATTGTCATCTTGCTCGGATATTAAAATTTCTTCTATATCATTATCTACCAGTTCAATATCATCAACTTCATTGTCAGTGTTTTGTTCGCTATGTCTCCGTTTTTCTCGCTTTGCTTTGGCTACTTGATGTTGCTTAACTACTGCCTGTCGGTGCGTCTTTGAATTGCTATGGTTCCTCAAAAATAATGTCTTGTAATAAACATCATTATCGCAATATCGACAATGAACATGAAGTGGTTTCTTAGATTGCTCTATCCAGGAGAAGAGCTTTTGCATTTCCTCTAAGGTGTTCTTGTATGAACTATTTTGTTGGGGCTCGTTTTCGGGTTTGTCTAATTCTTGTGTGTTTGGTTTTTTTAAAATATTGCGGCGCGCAGATGTAGTGGATTCAGCTTCACGCTTTGGGCATTTGCCGCTTTCTTGTGTACTCATGGCCTCATTACGTGTTCGCTCTTCTTGCAGTTTTTGCCTTCGCAACTGGTTTACCGTGCGGAAGTGCTTTCCAGAACGCTGATGTTTATAAACATTTTTTATGGATCGTATATACAATGACTGTTCGCACACCTTGCAAAACGCATAGTTTGACCGCACTTCTCTGCGTTTATAAGTCAACCAGGAAAATCTCTTTTGCCATTGCTTAACTAAGGTAAGGAATGATGGTACTTTTATAGCAGGTTTCGGGGACGATTCATTACGTTGGTGGCTAGAGCTGGCTTCTTCCACAATCACTTCCCTTTTAACTAACTTTGAGTTTTTTTTCCTGCAAAGAAAGAGCATTGCTTTGTTTTTGTTTTATTTACTTATAAAAATATATATACAGTTATGTGCGAAAAATAATAGGGACACTTCTGGTTTTTAACAAGTTTTGAATTACGGATGCGGCTACATTGTGTTCTAGCAGCTCATTAGTTACTTAACGAAGTCTTGTGTTCAAAAATGGCTTGAATCACCCTAGGGATAGAGTCGGTTCAGTTCTAGCGAATAGAAGCGGGTACATGTACTTACGAAGCTTAAATAATTGACCAAAATTCATTTAAGATGGACGAAAGTAGTCCTCTTACTTGAGTTTTAACGATATTCCACTGACTTTCAATTGAATTTAGATTCGTAGACTTTAGGTGCCACTCCAGGGCAGATATTTTATTGCTCCTAAACCAAGGATATCTTTTTTATCTGACTTGCCTATAGTTTTCAGATAATATAAGGATACAATTCCGTACAATTTTAACGTAATCTGTAGATATTACGATGTCATATATACGATACATGAGACTCACTCTATTGTATAGCAATCTTTGATTTCAGTTAGTTCAGATAGAAAAATTGTGGATAGTCGAGATGAAGATTTAAGTCGCTTCGCTTCATTTACAAATTGTATTCGTCTTCTACTTACTAGCTATGTATATTTGTATTTGTAAGTACCGCACTAACCTACAATTAATATTTTTCCCTTCTTTTGTAACTATGGATTTCATTTAAAAATAAGAATATAAATATGACACATAAAATTTTTTCTTTTGGGGAGACAACAGTTGAGAAGGAAAGCTGTTGGCAAGCTAGGTAAACTAAAGGGGTAACGTAAAATGCTGCGTTCCAATCACCCCTTTTTTGGCCAAATACAAACGGGTGTGTGTTCCTGGAATGTCTAGTATTTCTGACAAACATCCTTACATCAGGAATGAGAAGACGAATATCAGACAAACACACACCATGAAAGTACCGATAGAACAGCGCCAAACAACCCACAATGCGACGATGTTCAAGGGAGGCAATAGAGTTGGATACTCTACTGTCCCCAATCAACGCTATCGCTCTCCTCTGTACATGGTCCAGTAGCTCCAGGGATGATTAAACGGCCCCGTAATTCTTACACCGTTTAAGGAAGTCTAAGCACTTGAATGCTTCATTCGACACTTCAAATACATGTTTAGCTCGCACAAATACTAAGTGCCTAAGATGCTCGAGTTATTGGTGCCTTTAAATAACCAATGGCCACTCTGTTCCCGCGGCGATCGGTCCTTTGGGCCGGAACAAGCTTGCTCACCTACAGGAGCATAGCGAGGATCGCCAATTCATTCGCCTCAATTCACTGTTCCAAGTTCTTGAGTTATCGGGTAATAAATGAGTCTTATATGTGTTCAGACCGTAAATCGGGAGATCGATATATACGGCAGGTATACCCAAATATGGGTATATCTGCTCAGTTATCCCCGGCACAGGAATATGCGGTGGTCTTCGTTATCACGAGAAGCTTAGCTGGGAGCTTCCGCGTGCGTCCACAGGTTACGGATAGTGGAATGCTCCATACAGAGAAGCTGCAACTGCAGTCGCGGACAATCAGCTGTATCGAGTGGAGAGTCTCAGTGAGAGGCCGGGTGGCACCGGCTCTTGCTTAAATACTGAGTGCCTGTAGTGCTCGATACGACAAGGGAAGTTATTGGCGCCTTAAATTAAGTAATGGCCATCATGTTTCCCGGCGATCGGTCGTATAGACCGGAACTAGCTTGCTCGCCTATAAGAGCTTGACGAGGATCGCCAGCTCTACAATCAAATGTTGCTACAACAACAACTATATGGTTTTATCAGTACAATATTCGGGGAGGATGTGTAGGCCTTAAACATAGATCGCTGTACCAAATTTCAGCACAATCGGGTAATAAATAGGCCAATTTTGGGAGAAAGACCTTCGATCGGTCTATATATGTGAAAAACTCAAAAATTATCGGATGTTAACTATATTCGGCACGGACTTCAGAGAGCAAATCACGGCTCACTATGTCAAATTTAAGGCCTTTAATGAAGGCCTACATTAAATTATAATACGATCTACACCATACAATAGGAACTCCTTTTACATTTTGTTTAACTCTTAAAAATAACCCTTTTTTTATGGTAAATTAAAAAGATAAAATTCTATTCCGCTCTAAGAACAAAATAAATTATACAAAACAGTTTTTTTCTGAAAAAAAAAATTGAGGAAAATGTAGCGCTAAAAAACCAAAAACCTATTTTATTAAATATTTATAATTGTTCATATACATTGTTCAAAAACAACAAAAAGCTTTTTCGTTTAAAAAAAAAATTCAATCAAATCGGTGCGGTAGATCGAAAGTCATGTGCATACCCAGAATATCACACCCTATGTTATAATCAAGGAGACCAATTCAAGCATTTTCTAAAAGTTTATATCCTCTAACCGTTTAAGGATTGCAAAACGATCAGCTTTCTAGTTTCAAATTTATAAAGGCTTTACGACTACAAATAAAATGCTGAAACAGTTTTAGCCAGAAAAACAGGGGGTATAGTGCTATGGTTTGATTCCGCATCTGTTTTTTTTTTTTTGCAATAATTCCTTTTACTTTGTGGCCTTGTATGACATATATTTCTGTGTTCGAGTCGCAAATACCCAAATACTTTTTCGCACACAACTGTATATGTTATTTTAATGAAGGGCGTCCTACCTGGTAGGGTTATATAAATTCTGATTAATTTGATGAATTTTACTTGCTGCGTGCTGCTTCTTACTATAGCGAGTTGATATACGAACACGGCAGTATTTGCAATAGTACAAATTAGGTTGCGCCTTAATATCAACTGCCCATTCAGAGAATTCTTCCAGCTTTTTCGATTTGAATAATGTTTTCCTAAAAAATTTTGTAGAATTGTCTTCTTAATACAACACAGTTTTTGGGTATCTTCAAAATGATAATCTCTTCCATGTTGCTTTACATACTTCTTCTTTTGTCTCCGTAGGAATTCAGCTTCTGCCGCCCGATGACGAGCAGTTTTGTTGTGTTTGCTTCTACTGTATGTTTTTATAATAGCTATTTTGCAGTACTTGCAAAAACAGTAGTTCACAGGATCAGCTTTGTACTTTGTGCACCACGGATACTGATCGTACCATTCAACATCGTGACGGCTTATGCGCTTCCTAAATCGAATTGCGATTAAAAACGAAATATGATTTTAAAACATAATTTTCAAGAATATCCCACTACACTCTTGCCCATCAGATGCATATCTCACCAAATAAATACTATTGGATAGTTAATTACTGAGTTTACCTAGAATCATTTTTTTCTCCAACAGACTTTCTGGTTTGTGTTGCTACTTCTCCGTCCGAATCCGAGGAGTCCTCGCCCTCATTCTGCTCTTCCTGTGTTTCCTCTGCATCTTCCTCACCTTGGGAACTGTTTCGACCTTTTTCACCATCATCCTCTTCCTCTGTTTCTTCGTTAGACTGTTCACTTTCACCAGCATCACCATTTGTTTCTTCATCCTCACTCCCACACGAATTTATGTTTTGCCCGTCAGCGCCTCTCTCCTTGAACTGCTTTGCTTGGTTTTTATGTTGAATGCTATTTTCGTGAGTTGCTCTTTTAGCTGCGGAATTTCCGAAAAGGACTCGTTTTTCGCAATATTTACAATAAGCAAATCTAGGATCTGAAGAATCTGCAACTAGCCAAGGATGTTGTTTTGCGTACACATCCCAACTGATTGGGCTTTTTGGAGAAACATTGTCGTGGTCCTCAACAGCAGTTGTTACTGGATTACACCTAAGAAAGCGACAAAAAAACTTTTAACAATAATATTGTAAAACAAAAAACATGCATATCAACCACAAATATGGTGCTAATGTCCAAGTGAGTGACATTTCACTCGCGCTCACGAAAAAAAAAATATGCACGTACGCCCACGCCCTTTTTTTATTTCGATTCACGTTAACGCAAGCTCACGAAACAAACATTGTACTCACGCAGAAAACTTTCTACCCACGACTCACAAGAAACTCACACTCACCAGAAAATCACGGCTAAGTGGAAGAAATATTTTTCCACGAGGGGAATAATAATTTTTATTATATGTATAAAAACAATTTAGCTTCAATCACATGGAAGCCGGTTGAGCGCACCGGTGTGACCTGGAGTTTTTCATCGACAAGGGCTGTCGCCTCAGTGTACAACACACCGCATCAACAACAACTCATTACCTTGTTTCTTTTTTAGGTATCTGTAGACTGAGATTCTTTCTCTCTCCCTATATATGTACTTTTCCAATAGTGTCAGTTTGCCTGAAATCTTACGTTAATCGAACGCTTCCTTTGTTTTTTACCTTTAAGCCTAGTACTGACTTCGACTTTTCACACGAACGTTACTATAGAGTTTAGCATATTTTGGATTATGGCTTCCGTTATCGGTTAATTCTTTCGAAAATACGAAAATTCCTCCGCAGCAGGATGTGCCTGCACCAAAGCCAACGGTTTGATGTTAAATTCTTTGATAGAATTTCCTTACTTCATTCTGACTCCTGTACATCTCAATTCGCTCACACGCACGTCTTTCCATTTCCTTTCTCTTTTGGTGGAATAAACGTTTCTTCTCTTTTCTTTTCTCCCGATAACCCTCCTTCATCTGGCGCTACTGATTGCATGGTTGCTCTATGTGCCGCATTCTTGGCTTCAGTAACATTTCGACACTCTTAATCGTACTATGAGTTTCTTGGCGGAGGCTTCCGGTACCCAAGTACGGATTTCGCAGCATTTGCCATGGTGTGGGCAATGGTTTGTCACTGCGCCATTATATCATGGGAACAAGGAGTGTTTTCATCAAGCAGTTGGGTCCGTCGAGTAGAGTATGCCGCTGCCTTCGTAACGTACGTAATCAATTTGGTTCCTCGTGTTTTGATCGGGTGACAGCCATGTGGCTTTGTAAATATTTTTATGTTGAAATCTGGTGCTACTAACTACCATTTTTTTGCCGCGGCGAAATCTATCAGCATCAACCCATTACTGGACCTTATCTCGTTGAGGCTAAACTTTCCGACTGTAGGATTAAAAATGTCTTCTTTTCCTATCATCGCATTAAAATCTCCCAGAACGATTTTGATATCATTGGCGGGGCAGCGGTCATATTCTCTCTGTAGGCACTCGTAGAAAATTTCCTTGGTGTGCTCGTCTTTGTCTTCCGTCGGGGCATGGGCACAAATAAGGCTGATGTTGAAGAATTTGGCTTTTATGGAGAGTGTGTCTAGCCTCTCATCCACCGGTGTAAAGCTGGAGACAATGTGTTTCAGTCCCCAACTGGCCCAGCGCCCCAACTGCATGGGTTTTGTGGGATTGCACATGTATTCCTCGTTAAGGTGAGCTGCTTGCGTCAAGATCCGACGATCGCCCCCAGGTACCCCTAACAGACGCTGATGTTGGCCATTGGTTATTTGAAGGCGCCAATAACTCGCCTTGTCATCTCGAGTATTATTGGCACTCAGTATTTAATTAAGAACCATTACCATCTGACTCCTCACTGAGACTCTCCTCTCGAAAATCGATGACTGCCGCGGCCGCAATTGTAGCTACTCCGCATAAAAACGGAGTTTTCCACCATCCCCTATGGATGGTTCGTAGTTAGACAACTTATATGCATAACCCACATTCCAAGGTACTTCGATGTTAGACCAGATCATCAGACGATGCTTCATATCCAGGTTAACGCCGAATCGTATCATAAAATCGGCACCAATTATAACTTCGTCTACAATATCGGCCACTATTAATTCATATATAAATATGTCCTTTAATTACAGTTGGAGTATATAAAATATATTGCAATAAAATATGAACAATAGTAAACTTTTCAGTGTGGACATAGGGCATCAGCAAGCTCACTCCATCTAGCTCTATCGTTGGCCAAAGCCTTAGCCGGATTCCACGATATATGGGTTGATTCCAACTCCGTTTACGAGTCTCCCATCATTTTCATAGAATTTTCTTCCATGTTTCTAGAATTGTTTTCCATTATTTTTCTAGAATTTTCTTCCATCATTTTACTAATTTCGGCTATCATTGCTGCGAAACTCACACTTGCAGCTACTTTCGAAACTTCCTCTCCGCTAGCATCACCTCTTATCGATATATTGAAATCATACTTACTGTCGAACTCATGTTCGATTATGTCATTTTTACGGCGCTCAAATTTCTCTAATAACCGTTTTTGTTGTTCCTTGCCTTTTTACCGGTAATTGCTAGCTCCATTTTACTTAACTCTTTCTTCAAGTCTTCCATACGTAGATCGGCGAAGTTCATTGTAAAAGTTTATTTCGTAATTGAACTTCTGAACTGTCGAACTCATGTTCGACAGCGCTCAAATTTCTCTAATAACCGTTTTTGTAGTTCCTTGCCTTTTTGCAGGTAGTTGCTAGCTCCATTTTACTTAACTCTTTCTTCAAGTAGAAGTTTATTTCGTAATTTAACTTCTGACACCAGTTGTTACGTTCTTACTGTAGATGTTTTACTTCCAGTTGAAACACTGTTCGTTTACAATTCCTTACTTAAAAATAATTTATTGATCTACTTATTTGCTTTACCATTCGCTGCTGTTTGTTGATTTACAATACGCGTTCTCCGATAAGACTGACTAGTGTTGCGTTGCTCCACTGCCTTTTATACGTCTTGCTGGTCACATCGATGTTTCGAGAATACGGAATCTGGTAACTTGGCGATAAGTTTCTCTGTTGATCTCTGCTTAAGCAGACCAGTGTTGGCAATCACAAACACACATACGTAACATCCCTGCAAACATTTTCTATCGTGCACTCAAGGAAGTTGAAAAGAATCTCAGGCGATATAATTTTTTACTCTAATTACTGTCTCGGTACGGGAGAAAACGTGTCACTTGGCGATATATACCCACAAGTGACTAAATAGGGACTAAAAAAGATTAAAATTCGATTATCAACGTCATTAATAAAAATATTTTTTTGCCTAATGTTTTTTTACCTGTTAGAATGAGGCTTATTTTTTAATTTCTCTCTCTAATTTATTTGCTTTTTTAAATCGAAATTAATAGTCGAAGATTTTATTTGCAATAACTTTCCCTGAATGGGATTTGAACAACCAACCTTACGATTGTGAGGTGTATGCTATCCCTCTGTGCTACGGGCCTTTCTTCATTACAGAAGGCTATGTAAACATACATTGCCTTTAGTGGGGTTTTTTGAGTTCGCGCCCAAAACAACAACAAAAAAAATTTATTTTTAAATTTGTAACAATAACAGTTGATTATGAGAAACTAATTAGCGAAACATGAATGATAGATTTCCCGTCTATTAATGTTTTGGGGAAAATTAGCGTGCCGAAAGTCGACAATTTTTTTAGATCAAAATCAAACAAAAATGTTCTCAAAATTCTTAGGACTTCTGGAAACAGGTTTAAAATCTTGTTACACTTGGTGGTTTCTATATTAAAAAAAATTAATTTTTGGCGATAAGTCTACTACTTTTGATAGCGGGTACGATTTTATGTAAAAGTCAATAAAATTCACTTTTATTTGGTAAAAAAAATTTGGGGCCTTTAGTTTCTTAAGGAACATAAATGCTCATTCTGGAGTCTAATATTTTAAAATATCGCAATGCGGCCCAAAAATTCTTGTCAAATTATAATTCAAGTTAAATAGTACATATGCATACAACTTAAATTATGATACAACACATTTATTTTAAAAACAGTGCCATGAAAATCAATTTGTACTTCACAAATTTATAAATATAAGAATCTTGAAATTTTTAGCAAATATTTTGTCTACATAAAGAATTTGAAAATAAAATACTATCAACTGTCTTAGGCTCTAAACGGTTTCTTTTTTCGGTTATAATATTTCCAACTAAGGAAAAGACACGTTTGGATGCAGCACAACTTGCTGGAATATATAGATACTATTATTATCAGTTTAGATAGTTTTGCATAACGTCGAAATCTTCTGTCAGTTTTACATTTTCATTGTTATATCGTTCTACCTCATCTCTCTCACTTTGAATCGAAAATTCTTCTGTATTTACTAACTCGGGAAAAGGAAGCACATATTTCGAGTAGGTGTACTAGTATCACCGCAATATGCAGTAGCTGGACTGGTTATGAAAATGAGCAAACTGGTGACGATGGCATTGATAATGATGGAGAGGATGAGGTGTCATCCATGCATTTTTGAATTCAAAGGTTTTTATGTCGTTTAAATTATTTGGCTGCATTGATAAGCTGGCGGATAGAAATACAGTGCAACTTTATGCAATATGTCTAAATTGGCCGTCCATTTCTCCAAGCTTGTTATAATTTTTGTCTTTAATGAAGAAATGGGTAGTTCCTCATTATTTTGAATACGACAAATGTTTATGGATGGAATAACAAAACATATTGTGGGGGATTTTCATATTTCGACCAAACTTGGGAGAATAGACATATTGAAATTTAAAATATTTCGTCCAAAGAGTGTAAGAAATAGAAGAGAGGGTTTCTGCTTTGTCTTCCCCGTACCGTAAAATAACGCGTTAAAAACACAACATTTTCCATGTATTCCAATTGGAGTCACATTGAGAGTTGCAACATTTTCGGGTTATTCTGTTTTGATTCGGGCATTCGTTCGAACATTTTTTCGTATTTTGCTTTGTTTCTTTGCAACCGGAAGTTGGAATAAAGGAAAAACGAAATATCGAAAGCAATTCAAACATGTTGTGTCTTTAAAATTTGTCACTCATCATCCCGTATTGGGCTCTAACGCCAGCTCTTATTCTTTCTTACGCTCTTTGATTTCGTCTCTCTGAATTTTCTGCCAGAAATTCATTTATTGTAGTATAGTTTTCAAAAATAGACTTGAACACGGCAAAGTTGGAATTCCACCCAGTCGGGCAATAGTTTTTCAAAGTTGCGAACAATAAATGTTGTTTAGTTGAAATTTTAATATTTTTTGACAATCGTTTTCCCTCTAGCTCTTTCGTAGATACAAATGCACATTTAAAGACATTCAAAAATAAATGGGCCGAACAATTTAACTTTTTAAAATCTTTCAATACAATTACAATATTTCTTCCGCGGTCAGTGACAAAAACAATTGTTGACGTATCGATTACAACGAATTATCTAAAGATTCCTTTTAATTTTTCCAAAGTATTTGCTGCTGTATTATACGTAATATCCATAGACTTCATTCCCAAAGTAATATCCACGAGCTCAATTTTTTTTTTCAAAATGTAATGTGGCGCACAAGTAACTTCTATTAACAAAACCGTCCGTCCACATGTCTATAGTAGGTGCGGCTTTTCCATTAGAAACTATGTCCTGAATCATAGTTTTTTTCCAAAGTCATTGATATTGATTTTCCGGAAAAAGTTCTTGCGCTAGGAATTAGGTTGACCACATCAACATTTTTACCATATTTTAACCCAATTTTTATGGTTTTCGAAATCATTTTCCAAAATCCCGATCATTCAACTATGCTAAAAGGTCGGCAGTCTTCCAAAGCAAAATTCAAAAATGAATCAAAGCAAACTGATCTTTCTGTGGTATTAATTCGAGTAGGAGTTTCATCACGAGACGATTGGTGAATGCATTTATGTTTAAAATGATAAGAAGTATTCTGTTTGCCCAATTTTAAAATCTTTTGAAAAATTACGCTGTCTACTTTCTCTGGCAAGACGGATCCGTCTTCAATTTCAAACGAACATTTCCAAATTGCACTCCTACCATTTTTATGCCCACCACCGACAGATGGGGGTATATTCATTTTGTCATTCCGTTTGCAACACATCGAAATATTCATTTCCGACCCTATAAAGTATATATATTCTTGATCAGCGTAAAAATCTAAGACGATCCAGACATGTCCGTCCGTCTGTCCATATAGACCGATCCGCCGATTTAGGGTCTTAGGCCAATAAAAGCCACATTTATTATCCGATTTTGCTGAAATTTGGCACAGTAAGTTGTATTAGGCCCTACGGCATCCTCCGTCAATTTGGCCCAGATCGGTTCAGATTTGGATATAGCTGCCATATAGACCGATCCTCCGATTTAGGGTCTTAGGCCCATAAAAGCCACATTTATTATCCGATTTTGCTGAAATTCGGGACAGTGAGTTGTCTTAGGCCCTTCAACATCCTCCGTCAATTTGGATCAAATCGGTCCAGTTTTGGATATAGCTGCTATATAGACCGATCTCTCGGTTTTAGGTTTTAGGACCATAAAAAGCGCATTTATTGTTCGATGTTTCCGAAATTTGGGACAAAGAGTTAAGTTAAGCCCCTTTACATATTTCTGCAATTTGGTCTAGATCGATCAAGATTTGCATATAGATGCCATAAAAACCGATCTCTCGATTTAAAGTCTTGGCCCCATAAAAGGCGCATTTTTAATCCGATTGCACTGAAATTTGACACACTGGCTGATGTTATGCTTTTCGACATCCGTGTCGTATATAGTTAAGATTGGTTTATTTTTAGATATAACTACTAAAAATACCAATATTTTGTTATATACAATTGAACAATAACTTTTACTTATTAGTATCTGATCCAAATCGGAACATATATTGATATAGCTGCTATGGGGCATAAGGTATGAATTTTGCACCGGATTTTGAGGAAAGGTGGTTCACATATATATCCGAGGTGGTGGGTATCCAAAGTTCGGCCCGGTCGAACCTAACGCCTTTTTACTTGTTTTTTAACTCTGCCAACAATTTTTTGGCTAGGTTTACGTCGTTTTCGAAGTATATACAATGCGGCGGAATGTATGTCATATATGCCAGAGTTTCCCAAAAACCATCCCTGGTCATCAAGACCCTATAAAGGAAAATTGCCTAAGCGATATGAGGTAAACATGGCTACATCACATATCAAATCGAGCAGGCAATGGCGCATTCTGAAAAAGAGAAATGGATATCAGCTCTACAAGATGAAATGAAATCCATGTATAACAACAATACGTAGGATTTGGTGGAATTGCCGCAAGTTAGAAAAACAATAACTACCAAATGTGTTTACAAAATCAAAAAATTTTTTCAAGGTTGGTAACGAGAGGTTTTTGCCGAAACACGGAGAAGATTACGATCACATCTTTGCTCCTAAAAGCTAATCCAAGAGATTTAAACAAAAAGGAAATGAGAATCTTGTGTGCCGGTTGAACAGAAGTATTCATAGTCTAAAAAAATCTGCAAGATGCTGGAATCAGCGAATTCATCAAGCGCTTGAAAAAAAATTGCTTGTATGTTAAAGTATCTGATGGTAATTTCATTTATGTGCTCATCTATGTTGATTACATAATTGTAGCAGCAAAATGTAATGAGACCGTAAAGGAGGTGATATCTTATATATCAATGAATTTTCAACTTACGGATATGAGAAAGCTGAAATTCTATCTAGGAATTGAAATTTAAAGAGATTTTGATGGATTATACTATATGTCTCAAGCTGGATAATAGAGCAACACGATAATGAATATGTAAAGACATCAAGTATCATTGGGTCTCTTCTCAGTTTTCATTTTATCCCAGAAAATAAGTAAACCTTCGAAGAAAGATTGCAATAAAGTTAAACATCTGTTTCGATATCTGAAAATTATGTAAGATGCAAAACTTTGTGTGGGCTGAGAACTCCCAAGATCGAAAATCAACCAGGAGATACCTATTCAAACATGGGGATCGACCGAAGCGGAATTAGTTTACTTGCAGAAGCAAATCAGGAATGCATTTGATACTGCAAATTTTTGAAAGATTTTTCAATCTAACTTGAGGAGAAGCCGCTCGTTTAAGAAGACAATCAAAGATGTTGGAATCGGAAAAAATCAATCCCCGCAGCAAACATAACAATGTCAAACATTATCAAGGACTAAAGAATTCTGGTGATATACAGAAGGAATATTGTTCCACAAGTAACATGAATGCTGATAAGCTAAGAATTTAGAAAAATAAAATTAGGAAATCTTCGAGGGCTTGGAGGTTTAGCAGTATAATAAGCTTTATGCTATTGAGAAGGGGCGTTAAATGTAACTTCTACTTGTTCAATTATACTCTACTATTTACATAAACGTATCCTTTTTGTTTTGTCATAGTATTGGCTGCCTGTATATTTTAATTTTCTTGAATATATTGTTTGTCTAAATAAAACTCTTGAATTGAAAACGAGTCGCTTCGTCTTCATATTTCTTAAAATTTTCATTATTCCTTGGAAACCTCTAATAGTTGGTTTCTTGTTGGCATCCATGAAGGACTCCATCGGGTTAATCCGGTACTTACAACCATGGGCATGAAACCACATTGAGCGATTATTGTGAAATCGTCCCTAGTGATTGAACAGATTGGCCGAGTTGTAAGATTGATATCTACTTATGTAAAACCTGTGGAAAACTATGGTTTTGATTTATATGTGATATTCTACTATACGTAACATAGCTTGTCGATACGGCTGTCATTGATTGTATTTATGGACGTTCAATAAACAGTCATAAATAGGCTTATCGAGAAGTTGTGTGCTTTCACCAAGTACAATTTAAATAAACCGATTTGGCCGATATGATATCTGCTATGACCTTCAACATCTATCTTAACTAATATCGTGATTAGATATATTGAGCAACTACTGAAAGCAATGCTTATCCAAACATAAAAAAAATTTATAGGGATTTCTTGTTATGACTTTACACAGTCTTTCAATATTTTTTAAGTTTCTGTTTATAAAGAGAAACTATGCAAAGAACTTAACCAATCCGTCAAAATGGAATGGCTGAAATGAAATGGCTAACCTTTTTCTGATATCTCAAAATCTGTTATCAAACTGTCAATCTGAATTTAAATAGAAAAGAAGTTGTAACACGGTTCTGATTGATGTAATTGAAAATCTTTGTCAAAACATGGATTGCAAAATGATATCATTCCTTCTACTTTTGGATCACAGCATAGCCTTTGAAAGTGATAACCATAATATTTTTACCCAAAGACTTCTGAAATTATTTAATTTCTCAAGTAATGCTTGCAAACTGATATCATCATTTCCAACACAAAAATCACAGTCAGTTTTCTGTAACAATAGTTGGTCAAACTCCCTAACTGTTCTGTACCTCAAGATGTACCTCAAGGTAAAGGTGTACCTACACTCATTGATATGAGAGAAGTATCCCCTGTTTCTAATATGTATTGTTCATGGAAAATTTAGTAGCAATCTTTTAATCAGTATAAGCTTCCAAAAGAATATGAGAAATGGCTATCTAGTTGGAAATACTTACATAGTGACAATGGCTTATAAGAAGAATCCAAATTCCAACGTCGGTTGGCAGCTTCTATACCATGCCAAGTTTACATTTATTTATCTTCTTCCTAGCTAAACTGTGTCAATACATAAAATATTGAAAACAGTTTCTAGATGACAACAGGGAAATCGAAGAGGATGTCGAAAAAACAATACTTGATACTGACCCCCGTGATTCGATGAGTGTACAATTCGATTAAAAAAAAATCACGAAATTGAATGATAGATAAGGTCCCTGATATATTTACTTATATCTCACTTTTCTGTAAATCGGATAATTCTTTTCATAAATCTATTTTCATATATGCGAAAGTTCGTCTAGCATTACGTCATACTATAATAAGTACAGTATCAGTAAATAACGCATTAAACTCACTTGTTAAACTTGTCCACTTTTAAGCTTTTTAAATATTTTGCTTCATTCTGTATATGTGATGCAGTGCGTAAATGCCGCGGATAGTTGTTCTTTCCCGTTTTCGTCTCGCATATCTTGCATCGCAGTGTTCCTTGTTGATCCTCTACTACTTCACTCCAACGATATCGATCTTTCCTACAATTAAATTAAACAATACGTTATTTATCATTGAATTAAAAAATTACTCACCTTATTCCATTTTTTTCCTCTTCATCATTTTCTTCGTCTGTACTGTTATTGGAATGGTTGCTGTTCTGCATTTTAACACATTCTTTGTGTTTCCCAGTATCTTGGTGCCGTTTCCGTAGGTACGAAAATTCTACGTTCAGTCGTATTTTGCAATACTTACATCGACCAACAGTACCAACAGGATTGTCGCGCTCTAACCAAGGGCATTCCTCAAGCCATCTTCGCCAATTGTAATTATTTAGAGCTTCGGCTTGCGATTTACGTTTGAGTTTTAGTGCTGCAATATAGCTGTTTGTTCCAAATTCTTGTTTAATTTCGAATAAGGGCGTGCTGAAACAAAGCGTTATGAAGTTTTTATATACGATAGGAATTGCTATATAAGCTCTTTTATTCTAATAATACTTGACAATTTAAAAAAAAAATATATGTAACAAATATTTCCAAAAATAAAAAATTTTGTTTAAATAGGCAATACAATAAGCAAAACGCTAGGCAATTGTACTTGGGACAATTCTCCGTTTATAAGATAAAGTGTAAAGAAGTCTCCTTGCGAGAGCCTTATCGATCTCTCAAAGTAAAAATCTGCGCTAAGAAGAAAACGATAGAGAAAAACCTCTATATAGTCCAGTTACATTAAATAAACGATAATATATAGCTGAAAGCAGTCATCTGAAGATTCCTGGTGATTCTTTTCTATGGCCAGGGGCAGTCCTCAACTCACAAATGTCATTAAAACTCCTCCAGTTTGAATTGGAGGGTTTTTGGTTGGTTGAAATACATTGGAATACCTATAATTCGTTATTTCCGTGATCTTGGCCGCCTTCTGGTTGGTGGCGCTTGTGAATATAGATATATAAGAGTTATCTAAGAACACACATCTTCACACATCTAAGAAAAACGCAAAGAATGCGTTGTGAAAATTAAGCGAATAGTCATAGATAGATAAACAGCCAGTAGCACATAAGTCTTTTTTCCTGCACACGATCTTAAACCTAATTGCAATTATAATCAACCAATCGCTTGTCAGCTATCTTTTTTTTCATCATGCTGCAGACATATAAAGGGAGAGTGCGGAATGTGGGAGCCTATATAAACCATTATGATGACTTTGGGTTATATCAATGGAACATCCCAATAATTGCCTTGGCAACGCTGGTGATAAAGTATAAACATAGATAAATTATACTGCTTGTCTCTGGTATAAACAAGTTGTGATTTTGTCGTTCCTAATTTTTGGCAGTAATTTTATAAATTAGAGTTGATATAAAACAGTAACCGAAAGTGTACCGAGTTGGGAATACATGAAGTTTGCTGTTACTCCTCAAGGTATTTGATGTTTTTATGCAAAGGTTTCGAAAAGCGCGCAAGTCTTATCAAGAAAGTAATTGCTGTCTGCTTCATATAAATAGAATCAGCTGATTGTTTTATTTTATGATACCATTTACATGCTGATATTAATATAGAATTAACAGTTGAGCCTAAAATTATTCTTTAGTTTTTTAATATAAGAAGATTTATCGAATGTACAAGAGATCCCACCAGTTAACTGACCAGGCCGGGATTAGCAATATCGCCTATAAGTCTATGGTAAAAATGTCGTCGGAACAAAATGACGTGTTTTTTTGGGTTAAATTATGCGCATTGCTTGACGATAAACTGAAACTGATCCGAACGCTGTAAATGGAGAACTGAAAGAGTTGAGGGATCACAATATCAAACTAAAGGATGAAGTTAAGCAACTTTCTGCGCGCCTGAAACAAGTTGATCGTCGAAGTAGAACAGCTAACGTTGTAGTAGTTGACGGATTAAAGTCAAAAGAATTCTTAACGTTTAAATAGATATAATTTCATCCAGAAAAATTGGAAGATCTGTGTTATTTACTCTGGAAACTACTTCACACAAAATATTTCAAACTAAAAGATTGCTGAAAGGAGAAGCGTGTGCGTGAGTGTGCTATAATAACTGAGTTAAAACAAGTAAAGGCGTGCTAAGTTCGGCGCGCTTCTGTCCAGCGAGAAAAATTAAAGCTTAAGGATGATCAAGAGACCGGTTTACATGGGAGCTATAGCAGGTCATATACTGATTTGGACCTTATTTTGCACACTAGTTAGAAGTCGTTCAAGTTGCATTATGTGAATAAAATAAAAAAAATCTTGGTGGTAGATATACAAAACCGCGAATTTAGTATTTTCTAAAAGAAGAGTTTAATTAGTAATTAATGAATATTTATTTTCCCTGTTATAGAGAGGATTGCCCTTAATCAACTTGGTCACTTGGTGGCTAAATTGGTGCGCAACTCCTTAGTGCGAATGTGTTCGCTACAGTTAAGAGACAAGGCGAAGACGCATTTGCCACTGTGTAGCAGTGGAACTGTCGGAAGAACGACGAAAATCCTCAAGGGACTACCCGATCGTTACAAAACGACGAAGTGTAAAAGTTGATGAACGAAGGTTTTAGGACGTTACAATGAACTACTCCAGACCATGTGATAGGAAGATCCTCGTGACTCTGGACCTTTTGAAAGCATTCGACACGGACAGTCATGCCAAACTGTTTGAGGACATTGCTAACACGTCCCTCTAGCCAGCCCTGAAACGCTGGGTCACGAATTATCTGTTTGGTGGCTGTTTGTGGAATTAAGAGATGAGAAGTCAAACACCGCAATTAAAACAGGGAGTTCTCCAAAGCGGTTTGATATCTCTGGCACTACTTAACCTCTACCTATCATCTATTCCATCCCCTATAGATAGCGTAGAGATCGTATCATATGCGGACTGTACGATCATGGTACCAGGCCGCCCAACCATTGGTGACATCTGCGATAGGTTAAACGTCTACCACAACGAACTTACCTCTTATTTCGTTTCGTTTATTTATTTATTTTAACAATGCATGAATTTGTAAAGCTATGTTAAATAATAATTGTGTTACTTTACAAAAGTACAGAAAAAAAAATCAACAAAAATCTAAATTTAAAAATTTGTATAATTTAGCACAAATACGTATGAAAAAAAAGGATAACGTCAACGGCAACATCTGTCATTAACAAAAGCACATAAGAATTTCGTTTCTTTAGAGGTTTGTTTAAAAAAATGTCTATTGATTTTTTTTGCCAAAATATTCCTAGTAATCAATTTTGTTAACGACGATCGGAGTTGTCGTTGTTGTTGCGATCTTCGTCAAGCTCCTGTAGGTGAGCAAGCTCGTTCCGGGGGGCCACTGGTTATTTAAAGGCACCAATAACTCGCCTTGTCATATCGAGCATCAAAGGCACTCAGTATTTGGGCAGGAGCCGGTGCCGCCCAGCCTCTCACTGAGACTCTCCACTCAATACCGCGCATTCCTGACTGTCGTTGCAGCTACTCAGAATGGAGCATTCCATTGTCCAGTTATGAACTGATTTAGATTATATTTAGCGTGGATCTTGAAAGCACGAAACAAAACTTTCAGCCAAAACGGAAAATAAATGCACCCTCTAGATGCTCAAGAAGACCAATTGGGATATCGGTTTATGTGGCAACTATATCAGGAAAGGGACCGATTTATACCATTCTTAACACAGATGTTGGATTTCAAAACAAAACATCATGTGCGAATTTCATACAAATCGGTTAATAAATGCACTATCGAAATATCAGTTTACATATACATAGTCCATAAAGTCTGCGTTCATGTGACAATTTCTTTTTTAATGTTTAAAAAACAACATAGAAAAATAAATAAAGTTAAGTTTTGTTGTATATGTTGTTTCTTTATATTTCTTAAATTAGAAAACAAAAATACAAGTTTGCTTTTGCTTTGTTCTAACGGTACTTTTGTCTCATAAGAAGAAATTATGACAACCAAAAAGTCTGCATTCACTTTGTTTACTTCGAAAGTACCGTTACTTTTTATGATGCTTGTTCTTATTTTTGATCAGTTTCAGTTCATTATGATAACAAGTGATAGTTACACGTGTTTTTTTAAAAATTAATAAATTTGGAAACATGGAAACTAAAGGAAAGGAAATATGCATATCTGAAAGAAAAATAATTATTAAATTGTGGAAAGAAGGACAAAACTTTAGAAATATTGGTGGAACAGTTGGAAGAACGTATTCTTCTGTCCAGCGCTTAATTAATAATTACAAAGAAACCGGCATTATAACTTCAAAGCCTCGGCCTGGGCGTCCAAAAAAATTATCCGTTAGAGAAGAGCTCAAAGTGATTAATATGGTAAGCAACAACCCTCGTATAACATCAACCAAAATTGTTGAAAATATTAAAACAATTTTTAAAAAAAGCATCTGTGCCGAAACTGCCAGAAAAATATTACATAAAGCTGGATTTTATGGAAGAGTTGCTCGAAGAAAGCTGTATATTTCAGTCATAAACAGACAAAAGCGGATTGCATTCGCTAATACTTTCATCAATAAGCCTCCTGAATTCTGGAAACAAATTATTTTCTCCGACGAGAGCAAATTCTTTATTTTTGGCATTAAAGGTCGGCAAATAGTGTGGCGCAAGTCCCGGACTGAGCTGGAAAAACTAAATTTATTTGGAACGGTGAAGCACGGTGGTGGTGAAGTTATGGTGTGGGGGTGTATGGCTGCTAGTGGAGTGGGTCAATTAGATTTTGTTGAGTCCAAAATGGATAAATGGGGTTATCTCAATATTTTGAAAAAAAAAATTTGAAACCAAGTGCTGCTAAACTAGGGTTAGCAACGACATTTTGGTTCCAACAAGATAACGATCCAAAGCATACATCGGAGGTTGTTAGGCTTTGCTTCTATATAACACTCCAAAGCAGCTTAAAACACCACCCTAATCACCAGATCTCAACCCCATTGAGCATCTTTGGGATCTATTGGAGAAAGAAATTCGTCAGCACGTTATAACCAGCAAGGAGATGTTATGCAGGCAGAGTGGGCGAAAATAACATCTGAGGAAACAGAGAAGTTGGTAAACTCCATGCCAAATAGACTAAGTGCAGTCTTAAAACAACGTGGCTATCCTACCAAATATTAAGAATGTGTTAATATGTTTTTATTGTATGTCTAAATAACTCCTTTGTTTATTTTTAATTACTGAACGCAGACTTTGTGGTGCTTATATTTATTTGTTATCATATTTAAATCGCTCTAGAGTGAAAGTGCTTAACCAAACTTAGAATTTTGTTTTTGTTTTTTAATGTTAGGAATATAAAGAAAATATATATGTAAAAAAGTTGATTTGATTTAAAATTTTGTTTTGTGTTCTTTAACCAATCATAAAAGTTTGTCAGATGAATGCAGACTTTATGGGCTATGTGTATATACCAGCTGTAACAATCCCATGGCAGCCGGTTGTACGTACCGGATTGACCCGATGGAATCTTCATCGGCAAGGGCTGCCGCCTCAGTGTACGTGTTCGTCTTTTTTCGTCATGGGAGAGGCACATCCCGGAGTGCCTTCTCCGTATGCTTTTGGTCCGTGCCGGGATTGAAAAGAACCCCGGACCCTGGTTCTGTTCCGTTTGCCAGAACCGCCTTCATCATCGGTCAGTGTCGGTGAGGTGTAACAGGTGCTTGGAGTGGGTACATTTCCGTTCTTGCTCTGGCCTAACTTCGCTACGGGAGTATAGTCATACTGGCTATGTCGCTAGGTGCTGTGCGAACTCAGCCAGCAGTGGGTCACAAGCGTCGCCGTCGTCGCCTTCGGCGTCCTCGTCGTCGGACTATGTGACCCCCCCGACCTCTCCCGTACGGCAATTTATGCAAAGACAGCACCCTAGCCCTACTATTGCCAGGCCAGTGTCGGGAAATGTATCGTTCCTGCAGTTAAACTGCAATGGACTGCGAGGCAAGATTGATGAGATTGTGGATTTTATGAGTCGGAAGAGCATATCGGTCGCAGCGATCCAGGAGACAAAGCTGACTAACACCTGCAGCTTGCACAGTTGTCACGGCTACAATGTGCTACGTAAGGATCGCTCAAGGAATGGAGGTGGGGGATTGGCCTTCGTTATACACCATTCCGTGCAGTATAGACCTATCTCGCCTGCGCTTGACGCTAGTGACCCATACATGGAATGTATGGGGGTAGCAGTCAAGTCTGGTACTGCCGAGATAGAGATATACAACGTGTATATACCGCCGGTTGGCAGCTGTGTCCCGATTAATGGCCAGGCCTACAGCCCCGACATAAGTGGGTTGCTATCTGGCCATAGTCGTCTGGTTCTGGGGGATTTCAATGCACATCACTCGTCATGGCATTCTCCCCTAGGCAACGACCAGCGTGGCATAGCTTTGGCAGAGCAGATAGATAGCTCCACGTTTTGCACGGTGAATGAGGATGCCCCCACTAGGATTACGAGGAGGTGCAGCAGCTCGCCAGACATCTCAATCGCATCCCCTGATCTCCTGAGTGACGTATCCTGGCAAGCCGTCATCTCTTTGGGGTCAGACCACCTCCCCATAATCCTCACCATCGACCGACCACCCGACTTCATAACCTCTGAGCGCCGAACGTTCATCAACTATAAGAAGGCCAATTGGACTGGCTTCAGAGAGTATACCAATCGCCGCTTCAATGAACTGCCACCCCCCTCTGATGTGCTTGTGGCCGAGAGGATATTCCGAGACATCATCAACGCAGCAGCCACTCGCTTTATTCCAGCCGGTCGAATACCGCAAGTGCGACCCAATTTCCCGGCGCAAGCAGTGGTACTCGCAGACGAGCGTGATGGGATTCGTGCTATGGACCCCGCTAACCCCAGAATCAGCGAGCTGAATCTGGAAATAAACAGGGTAGTCAACGAACATAAGCGGAATTTGTGGCTGGAACACTTGGAGCAATGTAACTTAGGCACCGGTGCAGGCAAATTGTGGGCCACTGTTAAGTCTCTCTCGAACCCCGGTAGACGGGACGACAGGACCTCAGTCACTTTTGGCGAGTTAACCGTGACTGATCCGAAGAGATGCGCCAGGTTGTTCAACCGTCAATTTATCGTGCATCCCGAGAGAGACAGGGCAAGGAGAAGAGCCATTCGCCGTATTCGTGGTCTCCGAGCCGATGAACAGCCATCACAATTTACCGTGGGCGAAGTTACGAATGTCATCAGTGGCGCCAAATCTTCCAAGGCGTTGGGCCCCGACGGAATCTCTACATTGATGCTGAAGAATCTGGATTTACCTGGAGTTGAGTACCTTACCACTGTCCTTAACCTGTCATTGAACACTCTTATAGTTCCCGATGTCTGGAAAATGGGCAGAGTGATCCCGCTACTGAAGCCTGGTAAAGACCCGAGTTTGGGGGAGTCGTACAGACCGATCTCCCTTCTCTCACCGGTGGCTAAGACGCTTGAGGCATTACTCCTCCCGAGCCTCGTAGGAGAATTTCCATTCGCCGAGCATCAACACGGATTTCGGAGACTGCACAGCACAACAACAGCTTTGCATGCCATCACCACACACATTTGCCGTGGCTTCAATCAACCCAGGCCATGTGATAGGACGGTCCTCGTGGCATTGGACCTATCGAAGGCATTCGACACGGTCAGCCATGCCAAATTATTTGAGGACATCGCCAACACGTCCCTCCAGCCAGGCCTTAAACGTTGGGTCGCGAATTATCTGTGTGGCCGCCAGTCATTTGTGGAATTTAGGGATAAGAAGTCAAAACACCGTAGAGTGAAACAGGGAGTTCCCCAAGGCGGGGTGATATCTCCGGCTCTGTTTAACCTCTACCTTTCCTCCATTCCACCTCCTCCAGACGGCATAGAGATCGTATCATATGCGGACGACTGTACGATCTTGGCATCAGGCCCCCCACCCATTGATGACATCTGCGATAGGTTGAACGTCTACCTCAACGAGCTTGCCTCATATTTCGCTGCAAGAAATCTGAAGATATCCGCCACCAAATCTTCAGCCACACTGTTCACTACAAATACGCGTGAGGTGAATTCTGAGCTGACTGTGATGGTCGATGGAGAATTGATTCCGACCATCAAGTGTCCCAAAATACTTGGCGTCACATTTGACAGCTCCTACACTTTCTCCCCACATGCCACAGCAATCTGCAATAAAGTCAAAAGTAGAAACAAGGTCCTCAAGTCACTCGCTGGCAGCACTTGGGGTGCAGACAAAGAAACCTTGTTGACCACGTACAAAGCAATTGGCCGGTCTGTGGTAAGTTATGCAGCGCCAGTGTGGTCACGTCAGCTTTGTGACACGCAGTGGAATAATATTCAGATCTGTCAGAATGCCGCCCTCCGAACTGCGACGGGCTGCCTCCTTAGTTCTCATGTGGACCACCTCCACCAGGAGACAAAGATCCTACCAGTGCGAAGACATAACTACATGCTGTCTAAGCAATACCTTTTGGGCTGTTATCGCAGAAATCATCCAAATCATCATCTTGTGGATAGATACCCACCGCCCAGAAGCCTTAAGGTAGATCTACATGATCTAGAGCGTGAGGTCCAGCGCTACAAGAGAGAACCTCTAGATCAAGCGGCATATCAAGCGGGTCTGAACAACATTCATGCAGACACGGTAGCAGACGCGTTAACTGGCTACCGGGTGAATGTAGTCCTTGGAGTACGACCGCCACCCATTGCACCCGAAGAAATCGACCTCCCCCGGCAAACCAGAGTGATTCTGGCTCAATTACGTTCCGGCAGATGCAGCCGCCTCAATTCCCACAGAGCTAGGATTGATGCCGACGTGCAAGATGTATGTCCCGACTGTAACCAGGGACCGCACGATACACGTCACCTGTTTAACTGCCCGGCCAGACCCACTCGACTCAGACCCAGATCCCTGTGGACGCACCCCATCTTAGTCGCGGAGTTCCTGGGTCTTGACACTCAACAGAATCAAGCAGACGAAAGATAGTACACAATAAACTGCTACAACAACAACAACAACCAGCTGTATTAAAACATGAACCGATTTGGCCCATTTACAATCCCAAAAGACCTACGCTAAATTATATTACTTCGAAGTTAACGTGTTTTTAACAGACAGACAGATGGACGGACGTGTATAAATCGACTTAGAATGTCATTACGGCCAAGTATATATATACAAACGGAACGATGAAATAAGCATACCCCATCCCATTGCGGAGGGTATAAATATGCAACCATTGGTCTAACCTGAACGCAATTCTTGTAACACCATGAAAATTTAACATTTATTAATCAAAGAAACAAAAATGGCATAGCAACTAGGACAAAGGAACTTACCCAAGATTATTTCTTTCTTCCTCTTCACGAAAAGCCAAATAATAATCGCTGCGTTCTTTGTGGTACATGGATATCTCATGTTGCTTTACGAAACTTAAACTTCGCACGTTTATTTTCACGTCACAGTGCAGACAATGCCCATACATTTCGTCGCTTTCCTCGTACAGCAACCACGAATAATCTTTGCACCATTCCAACACATTACTCGAACTACAAGACGTTTGCACTGATGATGATCCTGTCGAACACCTATCATCATCAACCTCCTCATCGTTTGTTGAAATACTATTTTGGTCGTTCAATTCTAACAAATCCATCGGATCATTTTCTAAACTATCTTGCATTGAAGAGTCAATAATGGCAATTTCGTCCTTGACACCATCAGAAGATTTGTGGTTATCCATTGATTCGTTACATTGATTCGATAGGGATAGAACCACGTATTCTGTTGGGTTGTTTTTTGGGTTTACCGACAAAGACCCATGCGTATTTAAAGGGTCACTCTTTTTCAATGTGTCCACTTCAGCAACCTCGTTTGGCAGTTCTAAAACGGATGCGCCATCATCCATTGCATGATTTGATTTACTATTCTGGACATCAAAATCGGGAACAACAACCTCCCTTTAAAAATTAGTGGAAATAAGAACATATTTGATTTCCTGATTTTCAACAAACCTAAAATCTTACATTTTTGACCAATGTTCTTTATTATTTGTTTAAAGCTTTTTAAAATTAATTTTAGGTCGCGTCGCCTAATGGAAATTTCACTAGGCTATCATTCGTCTGTCAAACCACGGATCTCAAAGTCGACTTTCGACTAATCGATTAATCGAGAAGGAGAAAGTCGACTTTCAATGATTAAAAAGTCGAATAATCGATTTTGAAGATTAATGCGGACTATACATGGCACATCATGATGCGTAGGCATTGTAATAGTATCTGGACTCTGCGACTAAGATCTGGTGCATCCTGAGGGATCCGGGGCTAATCGAGTGGGTCTGGCTGGGCAGTTAAAGAGTTATTCCACTTACCACAGACTGGCCAATTGCTTTGTACGTGGTCAACAAGGTTTCTTTGTCTGCGCCCTAAGTACCACCAGCAAGTGACTTGAGGACCTTGTTTCTACTTTTGACTTTATCACAAATTTCTGAGGAATGTTGGGAGAATGTGTTAGAGCTGTCAAATGTAACGCCAAGCATTTTCGAGCACTTGACCGGAATCATTTCTCCATCGGCCATCACAGTCGGCTTGGTATTCATCTCACCTTTGTAGTGAACAATGTGGCTGAAGATTTGGTGGCAGATATCTTCAGATTTCTTGCAGCGAAATATGAGGCAAGTTCGTCGAGGTAGACGTTCAACCTATCGCAGATGTCAACAATGGGTGGGGGGCCTGATGCCATGACCGTACAATCGTCCGCATATGATACGATCTCTATGCCGTCTGGAGGGGGTGGAATGGAGGATAAGCAGAGGTTAAACTGTGCCGGAGATATCACCCACCTTGGGGAACACCATGTTTCACTCTACGGTGCTTCGACTTCTTATCCCTAAATTCCACAAATGACTAGCGAACACACAGATAATTCCCGGCCTGAGCCCGGCTGGAGGGACGTGTTGGCGATGTCCTCAAATAGTTTGGCATGGCTGCCCGTGTCGAATGCCTTCGATAGGTCCAGTGCCACGAGGACCGTCCTATCACATGGCTTGGGCTGATTGAAGCCAGGGCAAATATGTGCAGTGTTGGCATGCAAAGCAGTTTTTGTGCTATGGAGTCTTCCATGCTCGGCGCATGGAAATTCTCCTACACTGCTCGGGAGGAGTAATGCCTCAAGCGTCTTTGCTGCTGGTGAGAGAAGGGAGATCGGTCTGTACGACTGCCCCAAACTCGGGTCCTTTCCAGGCTTCAGTAGCGGGATCACTCTGACCATTTTCCAGATATCGGGAACTATAGGAGCGCTAAAAGACAGGTTGAGGACAGTAGTAAGGTACTCAACTCAAGGTAAATCCAGATCCTTCAGCAACAACGTAGAGATTCCATCGGGGCCCAACGACTAGGATCATTTGGCGCCACGGATGACATTCGTAACTTCGTCCGCGGTAAATTGTATTACCTGTCCATCGGCTCGGAGACGAATACGGCGAATGGCTCTCAGAACAACGAATCCCATCACAGTTCACTGAAGCGGCGGTTGGTGTACTTTCTGAAGCCAGCCCAATCGGTCTTCTTCTGAATGATAAACGTCCAGCGCTCAGATGTTATGATGTCGGGTGGTCGTTCGATGGTGAGCATTATGCGGAGGTGGTCTGACCCCAAAGAGATTACTGCTTGCCAGGATGCATCACTCAGATCAGGGGATGCAATGGAAATAAGGGTGTATGGGTTACATGTACACAAAACCATCAGTCATGGCTGAAAAATCAAAATCATTCGATTTTTTCGATGATTGGCGTTTACACAGAAATATATAATCATTGTATTCGTCGTTCTTGTAGCCACATTTTGATGTGGATGTGACGATTGACATCAAGCTCATGTAGTTGAGCAAGCTCGTTCCGGTCCAAAAGACTGATCGCTGCTGAAAAGCACGTTCCGTCCAAAATAAAATTGCAAAGAGTAAAGAATTGTATGGAAAATTCAATAAAATTAAAGAAAAGAAAAATCGATGTACCGTTTTTGGCAAAAGTTCTAATCAACACGTACACACGATCAATGATGTGTCGTATAAAAGGCCTTTAAAAAAGCTGCACCGAGAAAAAAGCTGCGCAGAGATAAAATTTTTGCTTTGCTTACACTGAAAAATGTTTGTCCTAATTTTAAGGATTCGAGTCAAAGATTAGCAAACATAATTTATTGATGATCAATTTTCCAACATTTTAAGGTGGTCTCATGCGAACAGTTGTTAACAGCCGACCAGGTTTGACGGTATTCACATTTAATTGTTTCGCCATGTTGAGTCTTATTCCTTTTCGATTACGTTTTTGTTATAGTAACATTTACGGACTTATTCCAGTTCTTGAGTAACACATGTTCTTAGTGGTTTCGTATTCGTTGCGATTAGTTGGCCGTATGCAAACAGGCTCAGACATTTTTGTGTTACTTAATTATATCTATCAAACAGGCACAAAATGACCGGATTAGATATTTTGGACCTTTATTATACCAGTTATCTTCCCATAGATTTCGCCGCTCACCAGGAGCCTTACCAAAAGTTCAGCCCCCGGTTTGCAACACCTTGAATATATGTAGTTTAGAACTTTTTTTCAAATATTAACTAATAGTTCTCAGCGATCACTGTATGCAAAAAGCATCAAGGTCACTTGGAGTCCTGCAAAATGCATATGTAAACAAACAACAAAATCTACATTCGTATTTTTGTGAATAAACCAAGAGGTGTACAAAAAATTATATACAGTTATAATACAGTTAAAATTATGTACAGTTTTGCCAATCAGAAACTGAAAACGGAACTAGTTCCAGTTTATCGTTCCTTAGTTCAATTTAGTTCTTAATCCAAAGTAATTATTTTGGTATTGGAAAAATATGGCACACAACACAATTGACTCACAAATAAAAAGGCATTAAGTTCGGTCGGGACGAACTTTAGATACCCACCTTCTCGGGTATATATATAAACCACCTTTCGTCATAATCCGGTGAAAAGTAAATATTTTATGCACCCATAGCAGCTGTATCCAAATATGGTCGGATTTGGACCAAATTCTGCTTGGTCTAATAAAAACAGATCACTATTCAATTTTGCAGATCAAAAAATAGGTCTTTTTTGCAGCTATATCCAGATATAGACCGATCACAACCATCAAATTTCAGAGAAATCGTACAATAATTGCGCCTTTAGTGGGCCAAGACTTTAAATGGAGAGATCGGTCTATATGGAAGCTATATACAAATCTGGGCCGAATCGAAAAAGGATTGTGATGAGCTTAACGCAACTCAATGTCTAAAATTTCCGAAATCTGGACCAATCTGTACCAAATCGAAAAAAAAATGTCGGAGGATTTCTAAGAACTTAACGCAACTCAATGTCTAAAATTTCCGAAATCTGGACCAATCTGTACCAAATCGAAAAAAAGATGTCGGAAGGCCTAACAACACACTGACCCAAATTTCAGCGGAATCGGATAATAAATGTGGCTTTTATAGGCCTAAGACCTTAAATCGGCAGATTGGTCTGTATGAAGATATAGTCCGATATAGCCCATATTCGAACTTAAGCTGGGTATGCACCTCCTGCGAAATTTTCGTTTGCAGCGAAGACGCCACTGAAAAATGGTTGTGTATAATACAGGATGGCAACATACATCGATTTATATTTTTGGCCGAATTTTAGTCATTTTTGACTAATAAAGTACATATGTGCTGTAATTGATCGTTTTTATTTGTGTTTTGTTATATATATAGTACCCGTTTAAATTTCAAATTTCACTTAAAACGCATTTACGAAATTTCCTCTTTACTAAACAAAAAGAAAAAAACAAAGGTATTTAAAGACCAGCAAACGAAATGACATAAAAAATCAAGACACAGCTGAAAGAGTTGAATACAATCGGAACGAAACTGAAAATTAAATTAAAAGAGACAAGGAACTATAACAGTGAAAGAGATGGAACTTGTACCGGTCGTTCCATTTAGGGAGTCGTTAGTTGGTACTAGTACTTACTTTTACTTATTTTAAACCTTAAAGGATAAGGATAAAAATTCGCAAAGTTTGTTTTCCCTTTTGCGAATTCGAAAACCGGAAAAGGCCTCTATATAATATTTTTTATCGATTGTTTCTTTATTAACACAACTATGTTTAACTACAAATATATAATAAAGATACTAATTTAAATTAAACATAAAAATGTGCCACTGATTATATCAAGTTGTATTTCTTTCATCGATTTACATGTTGATTTAAAACGCTCCGCTTAATCGCAATGAAATCCAAAGATCCAATACCTTTTTGTACTTCAATATTTTGCTCTTCTTGTTTATTCGACAGGTCTGAAAAATAAAATAAGTTACTTAAGAAAATGTGTTTTTATATACAATATTATACATATTAGTTGCGTCTAAGTGGCATTCCGCAAACAGTCTCAGACATTTTTTGTGTTACTTAATTACTTAAGAAGTGTATGTAATGAACAAAAATGTCGAAGTGGATATTTTGGCCCTTTATTATGCCAGTTATCTTCCCATAGATTTCGCAGCTAATACGGATTCTTTTAAAAAGTTCCGCTCCAGGTTTGCAGCACTTGAATATATGTAATTTAGAACTTATTTCCAAATTTTAACTACAGCGGTCAAAAAAAGTATTCATCATTCAATTTTTTTTTTTTAATAAGTCTACAAAAGACAATTGGAATAAAAACATATTAAACTAATGATGCAGTAGTGCTTGTGTGATATATATGTACACAATTTCATTGTTTTTAAAGAAAAAAATAGTATTTATTGGAACAAAAAGGGCCATTTTACAGCTGAACACAAAAAATTTAACAAAAAAAGTATTCATCATTGCAAAAAAACAAAAAAATAAATAACATAATTTAAAAAAATTAATACTTTGTTATTCGACCACCGCGTCTTATAACTTCTTTTAAACGGTTTGACATCGATTGGACTAATTTAGCGGTTATATTTTGGTCTATATTAGTCCATTCCTCCATTATCACCTGTTGCATTTGACTCTTGCTCGAAAAATTGCGCGTTCTCAATTTGCGTTCGAGATGTTCCCAAAGATGTTCAATTGGGTTCAAGTCGGGACTTTGAGGAGGAGTTTTAATGACTTTGGGGCAGTTATACAGCATCCACATCTTGGTATTTAAAGCAGAATGTTTGGGGTCATTATCTTGATAATATTGAAAGTTATTACCAAGCCCAAGTTTTACAGCACTATCTTTTAAATTCCTCTTTAAAATGTCAATGTAATACTTATGATCCATTACTCCATTAATAATTTCAAGATTTCCCGCTCCTGAAGCCGCCATACACCCCCAAACCATTAAACCACCTCCACCATGTTTTACAGTAGCAACTGTGTTTCGTTCTTCAAGCTCTGTATTTGGTTTTCTGTACACTATGACCTTTCCATCGCACCCAAAAAGATTAAACTTGCTCTCGTCTGCAAAAATGACTGTTTTCCAAAATGATTCGGGCTGTTTTACATACATTTTTGCGAAGTTTAGCCTTTTCACTCGGTTTATTTTATTTATAAAGGGCTTCTTACGTGCAGTTCTTCCTCTGTAACTATGCCTTTTGAGTGTATTTCGAATTGTTTGTGTAGTAACTTCCTTCCCTAAATATTCCATAGTGTTTTTACGAAGAATGGTCGCATTTGTCTTCGGAGTTTTCTGAACTTGCCGCACTAGCCAACGCACATCTCCAACTGAAAGTGCTTTTGGTCGACCAGATCTTGGTTTATTGTCAACAGTTTTCGTTTCTGTCCACTTTCTGATGATGGATTGTATAGTAGATCGTGGTCTATTTAATATTTCACTGATAGTTTTTTGAGTTAAACCATTCCTGTGGTGTTTTATTATCAAAACTTTTACCTCATCAGAAACCATTTTGACAAAAACTATATTTTCAATGAAATTAAATATTTGCTGTCAAGGGCAAAGCCTCCTTTACTAAATAAAACAGAAAAGGGGGATTCCCAAATAATATTTGAATTTGACTTTGATGATAGCACATCAATGAATACTTTTTTTGTTCTGTTTTTGGTGTTATTATATAAAATTGCATTTTTTGCGCTAATTAAATTTATTTTTTGAATTTATTTTAAAACATATTACGAAAAATAAACTATTGCATAAAACTGCATTATTTGTTTACTTTAAATTTTCTTCAATTACCCAAAATAAGTGAATTTATTATCAATTTTGCTAATGATGAATACTTTTTTTGACCGCTGTATAAAGTTCTCAGCGATCACTATGCAAAAAGCAGCAGCCACACCTAGGCTCCCGCAAAACGCATATGTGAATCAACTATTTAACGAACAATACAATCGCAAATCTACATGCACATTTTTGCGTGTAATTCCAAGAAGTTTAAAAAAAATTATATATGATTTTCCAGTGCAGTTTTGCCAATAAGAAACAGAAATGACAATGGCTTGCATATCTGAGAATTCGTGTAAGAACTGACATTCTTTGATCTGTTACTTAAAATAGACTTATAGGCAGAACGATATTCACATACGTGCATACATACATATTTCTAATTCTGCATGTATGTCTGTTGTTCTTTTTGCACACACTTGTACAAACTGATCTTCTACCTACACACATCTTAGATTTGTTTACATAGTCCGTCGATACACGTCATGGCGTTATTGTTCGTACATACAAAGGACCGATCGCCGCGGGAGCAGGGTGGCCATTGGTTATTTAAAGGCACCAATAACTCGAGCATCATAGGCACTCAGTATTTGTGCAAGAGCCGGTGCCGCCCGGCCTCTCACTGAGACTCTCCGCTCGATACCGCGTCCGCGACTGCCGTTGCAGCTACTCCGATCTGTGTGGTTTTCATCGGACCTCAATGTTTCAGACTGTGTGGTGTGTGTGTGTGTGTGTGTGTGGGGGGGGGGGGGGGGGGGGGGGGGGTAATGTAGACTAACATTGTAAATACCATGTTCAAACGCTTCCATGGAATATAAGCTGGGGGAAGTTACGTATTAATTGATCATTTTGTAGTTTTAATTCGACATATCCTTGAATAAGGGGCGTGTCGACATTTTCCACTATTTTAGCTAGGTGCTTTAAAAGGGGTTGCGCCACGCGCTTGCAGTTTTTGGTTAGTGTTCCTGTTATAGTTACTATTGTAAATTTTTCCAACACCGACTTTACGTTTTCGTACTAGTTTCCAAGATCTAATTTTAATTTGATTTTGTAAACCGACTAAAAAATATTGAGAATATTAAACCAACACAATAAAAAAGCAAACAAAATGAACTCAACACATTTTTGAACTTTACACGTTAGGAAATACAGAAAAATATATTTATCATTTAAACAAAAAATTAATGTTTATTCTTGAAATTACCGAATTGTTAGCCCTGTTTGCTAAAACTTTGTTGTTGGCTTTTTATTTTCGTTTCAATGTCAGTCGACAACTCTTGATATTAGAATTTATAACGAAAACTGTCCAAAACCTTCCCACAGTTATTAAGAGTTTATTTTAAGCAGTTGCACAGTGGGAGAAAATCGAAAAAAAAACTAATAACAAATATGCTGTGTGACAACGGGTAGAGATATCTCTTTGATATCTCTACCCGTTAATATGCTAATACAGATCGGCCTTCAACGAGTTGTGAGGACATATGGATAAATTTAATAGCTGGATCAAAAAAATTTTGTAGACCGATTTGCTTTGATTAAAAGAAAGAGTCTTCAACCAATACACAAGAGTTAGATCAACGCATTGAGCAAGTGTTTTAAAACTTGAAACCAATCACCGTCAAAATAATGGACGTCAAAGGACTTTGAACTTAAGGAAGAAAAGAAGAGAATACAGGATTGATAATACTGCAAGACGTTTTTAAAAGATTCAGAAACCACATAATTTGATGGCGATAAATGGCAAACACTAAAAATGTTTATCCATGGAAGCCAATAACACCGACACTTCATAAGATATTGCATCATGGTAAAATCATAATAGAAAATAACATTCTTCCTTTGGGCGAACTTACGAAAGAACCACAAGAAACCGCGATTTTCAGCACATTCAGCAGTTCCACGCAAGAAAATGTTCCAGAGAATTCCAAAATGACGATATATTTAAAAAAAATCTTTAACATTTAATAATTCTAAAGAATTTGAGGATTTGATTTACCTTTTAGATTTAGATAGCAATACAGACGATTACTTTCAAGAAATAAAATAATTTAATAATATAATAATAAATGTTTATAGTCTCCTAAGGAATGTGTCATAAGATTAAGTTTTACATGTATTTTATAAATGAAGATAATGTAACAAAAATCTTTACCTTAATTCATGTGTTAATACCAATTTTTTAGTATAAGGCATTCCAGGTGAATTTAAGGTATTTGAATATGTGAAGGATATACTTGGGCCAAATTTGGCATCAGTCAGTATTTTGATATTGCAATTCACAAAATTGGAGGAAAAATCCACCTTTCGACTTTTATACAAATGTTTTATATTTTATATACACAATTTTTATATTTTATAACACATATTTTATATAAACAAACAAAAAAAGAAAAAATTAAGGTTTTAAGCAAATTTTTCAATAAAGACTAATCAAGGAAAGTACCTTTTTTACCAAAAAATGCAAAAGATAAACTTTTTTGACATTTTTTGATTTCCAAACTGTATAACTTTTAACTGAATAATTAGATTTGTCGCAAATCCAAGTTATGCATAAAAATTAAAATCGAACCACAAATGCCATCGCAAATTGCAAAATACAAAGCAGATCTGAGTCAAAATTGCAATAAAAAATTAAAAGTTGCATATCTCAAAAATTGAAAGTCGGAGTACAGAGGGTACCAACTTTAGGAGCCTGCCAATAATGGTCCGGACCACCTAGGGCCTTGATATTTTGCACACAAACTCGCTAACACTTCAGCTCTGACCATTCCAAATTTCAAGAGATATCTCTACAGCATATTTTTTTAGATTTTTCCTACTGTGCGTTGGTTCACAGGAAGTTCAGACATTTATTTATTTTACCTTACGAAATTCGAAGCCATATGACGCCGATTTTATCAATTCCATGGGACTACTGGTACGTTAACTGGTTTAAAAAAAAATTTTACCTAATTTCTAAATTGAGGTATGGCTTTGATATTTAGTGCCCCTGTTCGATTAGACAAAGTGTCGATATGTCCAAATACATTTAATATATACTCTTGATATCAGGGCTGATACATTTCCTCATGAACATTCCATTTAAGCACAGACATTAGGAGGGGAAAACCACAAACTATAATATGTTTCTGATGTTCTTGCGAGGATTCGAAACCAGGCGGTCAGAGTCATAGACGGACATGCAAACCTCTGCGCTACGGTGGCCTCCTCCTTTCATGTGAAAGTAATTGGAGAACAAATTTTTGTCAACAATATTGAATATACACATACATTCAGATTTGAATGATACTGATCAACAGCAAATGCGGCCGCAAAATCACAATATTTCTTTTACTCACACAATACGCATAGTGTTGGTAAAGCCAGCTCCTTGTTTCCAGCCAGTTACAATGACAACTTGATCTCCGGTCTTGATAAATCCATTCTTTTTACCAACTTGCACGCCAAATTGTACGCGAACATCGACATCCTTGAGCCAGTCACTTAGTGGGGGTTCTGATTCGAGACAAAAATAGAAGGATTTAAAGCATGGAATATTGAATTTAAGCACAAACCTGTATAAACAAGGGGCACCAAGCCTCTGTACAAATGAGCCTGGCGAGCTGTCTGGGAATAACGTGTCACTGCGATAATTGGACATCTGGGCCGATATTTGCTTATGAGGTATGCAGATTTTCCGGTGGTAGTAATCACTACTATTGCTGCGGCCAAAGATTTGTGGGCAGCTTCAACAGCGGCAATTGCTGTGGCATGAGCCGCATCTAGTGTAAATGACTGTGTTGCACGAACCAAATCATTGAACAGATTTCGATGCCACAATGCAGCTTCCGCCTCCTTACATGTCTTTGCCATAGTTAACACGCATTCCAATGGGTATTCACCCTTGGCGGTTTCGCCGGATAGCATAACACAGTCGGCACCATCCAGGACAGCATTGGCAACGTCTGATATTTCAGCGCGAGTAGGACGTGGCTTTTTGATCATAGACTCTAGCATTTGTGTGGCGCAAATTACAGGTTTGCCAGCTTTATTACAACGCGAAATGATTGCCTTTTGGGCTAAGAAAACCTTTTCGGGGGGAATTTCGATACCCAAGTCACCACGAGCCACCATAATGCCGTCAGAGGCCGCAATAATTTCATCCAAATTGTGCATGCCTTGTTGATTTTCAATTTTTGAAATTACTTTAATGTTTTTACCATTCTCGCCCAAAACGCTCCGAATTTCAGTTAAAGCCGCTGCGTTGCGAATAAATGAAGCAAATATTATATCAACTCCCTGCTCAACACCGAATTTCAAATCGGATTTATCTTTTTCCGATACTGCAGGCAAATCGACTGGCACGCCCGGCAAATTAACACCTTTGCGTGAGCCCAAGCAACCGCCATTCTCAATTTCACATGTAAGTGTATCGCCGGAAACTTCTTTTACAATCAAAGATATTAAGCCGTCGTCAACGTACACGCGATTGCCAGGCTTGACCACCTTTACAATATTCTCATAATCCACATATACAACGTCTTTGTTTCCCTTCTCGGCGTACTGTTTATTTGTAGATAATTTAATAATTTCATTTTTCTTCAATTCAATCTCAGCAGTGCCGCTACCCTCGATCAGGCCAGTACGAATTTCAGGACCCTTAGTGTCCAAAGCAATGGCGACAGGATACTCGTAGCCCATTTTCTCAGAGTAGTTTTTGGCAGCCTGACGGACATTTTTCACAGTTTCGGCGTGATACTCATGTGAACCATGCGAAAAGTTCATACGGGCAATATTCATGCCAGTGGCCATCATTTTCTCTAGCATGTCAACGCTAACTGAGGCGGGACCAATCGTACATATAATTCCTGATAGACGTATTTGCGAAACCGAAGCATCAAACTGCAAACGGCACATGTGCTCCAACTGCGAATCTGCTTGTGCGGCCATCTTTTGGGGATACTCTTCCGGCTAAAAAAAAAGGAAAACATTTTCACATTATTCATTCATACATTTGCTCAGTTATCAGTTTCGTATTTTCTCTCATTTATTAAATAATCGCAACCTTAGTTCGAATGCGTTGTAATTGAAAAAATTTTGCGTTGTAAATTGAAAAAATTTTGCGTTACGGACGCAAATTTCCAACTGAAGTTGCCAATGCCAGTTGCTAAAAATGGGACTTCTCGGATAACGCTTTTTTAGTTGTTCTGTTGTTTATATAAATAAGTAATATTAAAATAAAGAGGAAATTAATTTTCTCTGTGTTCAAATTGTAGTTGGTGTTCGTAGGCATCACCATGTTGAAAATTGTATAATAAGTAGATCGGTTTTTATGGTAGCTATATTAAAACATGGAACGATTTGGCCCGTTTGCAATCCGACCTACAACAATAAGAATGTGAAAATTTTCAAGCTGTTATCTTAAATCGTCGGAAGTTAGCGTGCTTTCCACAGATGGAAGGCATAGGGTTTAAAATGTCGTGACGATCAGGAGTATATATACTTTATGGGTCTTCGACCAAAATAAGATCGATTTGGCCGTTTACAATCCGACCTACAATAATAAGAATGTGAACATTTTCAAGCGGCTATCTTAAATTGTTCGGAAGTTAGCGTGCTTTCGACAGATGGAAGGACATAGCTTAAAATGTCATGGCGATCAAGAATATATATACTTTATGGGTCTAAGACCAATACTTCAAGCTGTTACAAACACAATGATGAAGTGCTTACACCCCCACCCTATGGCGGAGGAGGTTTTAATATTTTTTTAGATGTTATTTTTATCGTTTTCATAAGTTTATTTGAAAGAGCAAATTTGGCATTGGGTAACATTTTTCATTTGAAAATATAATTGAAAATAAAAACATTTTCAATTAAATAATTAGGTGAATCAATTATTTTTTTTTTTTATTGAATGCGGATTTTTCAATGAATATCGTGATTAAAATTTATGTAATTTTCAATTAAAAAATTAATTGATTTGATCATTTTTTAATCTAATCTTTACTGTGATTCAATTACGATGGTGATTGAAAATTTTGTTTCAATTAAAAAATTTATTGACTCTTCTATGTACAGACAATAAAACACCCACACAGTCTTTTGACTACCTTATTAAATTTCTATACGCTTATAATCCTATGATAGGTATTTTTCAATTAAAAAATTAATTGATTTAATCTTTTTTTAATTTAATCTGAACTTTTTTTCAATTACGATGGTGATTGAAAATTTTGTAGTTTTCAATTAAAAAATTTATTGATTAAAAAATTTTAAACATAAAATGGGGTTGAAATTTTTATTTATTATTTTTTTTTTAATTAAAGAATAAGTTCTTTCTATAATTTTTTCAATTGAATCAAAAGTTTTTTGGACCCAACAGCACTCTTATAACTATTCGTTTTTAAATAAGTTTAGCCGTCCGAAATACTTTCTATGTCCAGAAGATAAAACACCCACACAGTCTTTTGACTACCTTATTAAATTTGTATACGCTATAATCCTATGATCAAAATATCCATATTAATGGCATAACGGTTTTGAGGGCCGCCATACTGTCCACATAAATCCAGAGTTTCGCAGATTGTAAATCCCTTCTCACATTTCTTTTGCGGTCCCACCGTGTCCCAGAGAAAACTCCCAAACCATTCCTTGACTCCATCCGAAGACGAGAGCCTAAAAAACCATAACTTATAATTACGATTTAACAGGGCCAGTTCTATTTTACATGGGGTCGAATTACCGCATACGTGAACGAGTAAAATCGTTCGAAATCTAACTGTTGTGAATTATGCAACTCTTTATTGAACGGCAATGTTTAGATCGATCATAATTTATAAAAACTTGGACATAAACATACTTGAAGCTCTCCGGCTTCAGTCCCTCCCTCACCTTCAGGTCTTTATTGTTATATGTTTTGTTTGAAATGTCAAATATTTAATAATTCATAATTGTCTCTTTACATTTACGGTATATTTATTCTACATTTAAGGTACATTTACAAAAGCATAACCAGGGGCTCAATTCTCTTTCTATGAAAACACAAAATGAAAAGTTTTTTTACATTTCCATAGCATTTCTGATTCTTGTTTTGGGTAAACACAAAAACAAAGACATTTTGTCAGCATGCTTTTAAATGAAAAAAAAAAAATAAAACATTTTTCCATTTTATGTTTTCATAGAAAGAGAATTTAACCCCAGGCTTTAATTCTAGTTAGTTTTTAATAAAAAGATAAACTATTTTAATGCAATGCATTTCAGTTCGCATCCACGATTAATCGACCGAAATAAAAAATGGTTTATTTATGGTAAAAATACGAATTATTTAATTTAATTAGGTTAGTTGAAAAAAAATTTTTTTTGAAAGAATAAACAATTTTCCAGTTCATTGGTTCTTTGAGTTGATAATAAATGCAAATTGAAAAATCGTTTACTAAAAATACAAATTTTTTTAAAGGTCCGATTTCAGCAAAATTTTTATTTGTAAATACAAATTTCTTAATTAAATCAAGATTTTACTTTTTATGTGTGTAATAGATATAAGTACAAAACCTAACATAGTTGAAAAGTCTCCTAACCAAAGACGAAACGCGTTCCATAGTGGTTTATGTGTTGCGATCTCTGGCTTTCCTTTTCCATTGCAAAAAATCTTCGATCTTACACAGAAAAAATATCGACTTAAAATTGACCAAATAAACTTGATGTGGATTTATAAAAACATTTTTAGCAAAGTGATTAATTGCTTTAATAATTTTTGACATTAAAATTCTATTTGTCATTGAATCATGTCATTTGATTGGTAGAAAAGACTAACGTTTAATAAATTTTTAATTGGACGTATTAAAAATTCCATTTAATGGCATAAGCAGTATGTATCTGTTTCTACAAAACGCAAGATGATATTGTGTTCTCTTTCACTCTCATGTTGTGTGAATAGAAGTTCAAATGGGCCACATATATTTACGCATACCACTATATGCAAAACTATGCAAAATTACTTGCTTCTCTCCCACACAAAGATATTTTACATTTGTGCATTCTTGATGTAATCCAAGAGAAGACATTGGCGTGGCTAGACGAAAATAAATTTGGCAAAAACAACTAGAAAGTGAAAACTATTTTTAAGGCTTCATAAAATTGCATAACCTTTAAATAAAATTAAAAACAAAAACAAAAAAATAAATAAATAGAGGAGTGCAAAACAGAAAAATCAAGAAAGTGAAAATATAAATGACAAATTATATATGTGAGACCCACCTGGGAATGGAGAACGTGGTAGAAATTAAATGTGGAATTTAAGTGCATCAATGCTCACGTATCGAATTGTATTGGAATATTAAATTATTCGCATATAAATTTGGCTTCTTAATTTGAATGACAAATATACAACTTCTTAACTCCATCCCTTTATGTTTGAACAAGTCTAAAATATCAATTATTTACTTTAATTAAGTCAGTTCAAAGTTTTTTGGAAGAAGAAACGATTTTCCAATAAATTGGTTATAGAGTTGATAACCGCTTTAATTGAATTATTCAGCTTATCATATATTCAAATTACTAAGTTGTTTATTAATAATAAAAAATCCTTTATACGGCCGATTTCAGCCGCAAATATACAAATTCGTAGTTAACCCAAGATTTCCATTTTTGTGTGAGTGGGGCATACACATTTTATTACGCCATTCGCAATACAACGAATTATTCACTTCCATCCCTACAAAAAATACATACAGGATCGTCGTAGAATTCCTAGGTTATCGAGATATGTATGTCTGTCTTCTTCTGGCTGTTGAAATCAGGCTATAGCCTTTCAATAGTGCAAAGTCTTCTTTATTTTTAACATATCGATGAAAAGCCGTATTTAAATATATGACATTTGGTTAAATATACGACACTGAACGTCGAGAATCCGAATCCTGGCAAGAACATGCTGGCGACTATTTTGAGGTATTTTGCCATGTAAAAACTTCTCCCCAAAGAGGTGTCGCTCTGCAGCACGCCGATTGAACTCGGCTATCAAAACGGTGTCCCCTATGATTGAGCTTAAACTTGAATCGAATGGCACTCAGTGATATGTAAGAAGTTTGCCCCTGTTCCTCAATGAAATGTTCATTGGCAACAATTTGCAAGCATAAAAATATCACGATTCGTTATTATTATCTTTTCATAAACGTTTTGTAAAAAATAGTTCGAAGTATGGTATGGGTCGAGGATGAGCATCGTATATTTACTCCGATTTCAACATTTGCAATAGGAGTCGACTAGAATCGTCGAATCCGTTATAACATCTTGGAAAGTATTACAACGTGTCGTCAAACCCATCTTAAGAAAACCTAACAAAAATTAGGTCAGTTTACCAACCTACCAAGAGAAAAAACCTACCAAATTTGGTAAGAACCTACCAAACAGTGCAACGCTCGTCACAATGCATTAACAGCCAGTAAAATATTTTCCCCGCGATCGGGAGAACACGTAGAACCATCAAACGGTGCAACGCTAGTCACAATGCATTAACAATCAGTAAAATATATTCCCCCCTTTCGGGAAGACACGTAGAACCTACCAAACAGTGCAACGCTAGTCACAATGCATTAACAGCCAGTAAAATATATTCTTACGATCGGCAGGATACGTCGTAATCTGGGTCGTTTCCAGCTGACCGTACGTTGTAAACTGGGTCGTTTCCAGATGACCAAGAATCGTATGTAGATAGTTAGAATTTAATTGTATTAATGTCAGTAAGAGCGGCCATAAAAAAACATCACAACTCCATAAAAAAAAAACAGACAAGGCAACCGTAGACAAAAAAGGGGTTTTTTTAGATCTCATTTCGTGTAAATGTAATCGATTGTCTTTATTCATGACGGTATTCTGGGAAAATTGCATAATTTTGTGTTCATTGTTTAAGGAAAACAAAAAACAATTTTTATGTATGTAGTTTAAGATAAACTTGGCCTTCATCACAAATTCGGTTCGCACATACATATACGCCGCATGTACAAGGTCTGTGCACTGCACTTGAATTATTTTTGATTGGTTGTGTAACGGCAAGCAACGGGTAAATGATTTCTTAAATATACAAGACCAACACTTTCCCGAGCCACAGAACATTACACGTTTTTATGACCGAAAATACCTTCAATTTTGGAGCTTCATCATAGATGGTTGTATTCACCATTCTGCCTATGCGAACTATTCCTTGTCGGCTTCGAAAACTGCTAGAATGGTGCGAGTGCAGAAGAACTGCTGTTGCTGATATAACTAAACTCTCGGTGCAACACAATATTCTGCTACTTTCAAAGAGGGCACATACCACACGGAAGTGCGGATATATTTTTCAAATCGAAATTAACTGACAATAAAGAAGTATTTTCTCTTCTTTGTCTTTTGTGAAAGCTCAATATCTATTGGATATTCTCCTTAATTTTATGATATTTGTCACAATTTTATTTTCAGCCTGCTTTCGTAGTTTGCTACAGGAGAGTATTTTTGTTGTGGACGTCGTTTAGCCAAAACGATTCACCCGTCGGTTGTTAAGGCCAGCAACAAACTAACAACCAACCACCCAAAATCAAGTCAACAAAATGTTTACGGCCAAGAGAAAAATCTATTTGTTCTTATTTCTTTGTCAGAACGCAAGGAGAGTTTTTTGCACAGTGGTGTGTTGCCTAATGCAATTAAAAAAAATATATATGTATATATGGATAGGGGTGGACGTTGAGACTCTCACAAGAGAACCTGCATGTTTTCTCTTTTCTTGACACATACACATTTTCGTGCAAATGTGTGGAGAGGAGAATGCAAAATACCAGACATTTGTTGACCGACTGAATTCTTTAGCTAATAAAAACGTTATAAAAAATGTGTCATAAAGCTTATTGTTTTGAAATTCCCACTAGGGCTGGCCTAATAAATGCAAATTTTTACATCAAAAATGGTTTTATTGTTTTTCAAATCATCATCCAGCTTGATTTATACACTTTTGCATGCACTCAAACCAATTGTAGAAGCACTTTTTCCACTACGATTGAGACACCTTTAACAGCATATGCTGGTGACGAATATCATCGACCACGCATTTTTATCTTAATGTGTGTGAATGAAAAGAGGTTATTGGGTGCTAAGTCAGGGCTGTACGGCGGATGACCCACCAATTCTAAATTTTGGCCGGTAAAAGAGTACGATTATGTTTGTAAGTGTCAAACATTCTAATGGAAATGTCAAGTTTGTACCTAGCAACACTTAGTGCCGCCTAGGTCAGAAACTTATGTAGCGGCCAGTAAAACATCAAAATAAACTTGTTTGTTGTCTATCGTATTACCTATAGGTTTATTTTCAAAAAGCCACTACATTATACAAAGTACGTATTTGTTTTAATCAGGTGTCAAACTTTCTAATGGAAATGTCAAGTTTGTACCTAGCAACACTTAGTGCCGCCTAGGTCAGAAACTTATGCAAATTTAATTTTTTTTTGCGATTTTCCTCGTAAACTGCACTTTAGCCACGCTCCTTGGTGACATCCCTCTTTCACTCTACGGGGTTAGGACTTCTTATCCCTGAATTCCACAAACGGCTGGTAATCACACAGATAATTCGTGACCCAGCATTTTTGGCCTGGCTGGAGAGACGTGTTGGCGATGTCCTCAAATAAGTAGTTTGGCATTGTTAACCGCGTCGAACGCTTTCAATAGGTCCCGTACCACCAGGACCAGACTGTCATGTACACTTAGTTTTGGTTCCACAGCGCAACGTTGCAAAATCTTAATAACATTTTATTAAGATATAATCATACTAAATGAAACCAGATTTTTTTTTTGCTTGAAAATGTCTTATAAAGTATATGACGCCACAAAATTACACGTTTTAGAATTTTTTTTCTTATGTTAAATATTTTTGGTTTGTTTTGATTGAGTAGTGTGAATTAATGTTGCCATTTTTTGTAACTGTTAAGTTTGATCTTTGAAGTGAGTGTTAGATTCTCTCAAGACTAGGCTTAATTGTGGTTGAACGTTGAACATAGTAATTAAAATTTGTCTAGTGATCATCCCATTTCAACCAAGCCGAATAAAATTAAAGTCTAGTAATGAGGTCATTTTACCAATGCATCGACTACGTACTTGGCTCGAAATAAAAGCTTTAGGTCAAATTTAAGCTGTGGCCGGGCGAGGACCAGCAAATTTGACAAATTTTGGATGGCAAAGAGAGTTTTAAAAATTTTTTACAGTTTCACTCAGCACATCGAACTCTATCCCCATGAAAAAAAAATTACCTCACTTGGCGAGGGGACTGAAAACTGCTTTTGCTCCAAAATTATCCATGCAAAGGGGTATTACGTTCTTAATTTGTGTTTTGGAGAGCGGTTATTTTTGGACAAAAATCTCCAGCGCTGACAAAGCTTTTACTTTGCTTCAGCTTCGTTAACAACTTCACACATAAGTAAATAGAATATGGAAGGGGTAACAGCTGGAGTGATACCCAAAGAGGTATGTGTCAAAGTGACACCAACGACCTTGGGCACACTATCAAAGGACAATATGACATAGCCGTAAATAAATGGTTGTTACAAATCGACTTAAAACATTTTTTTTTGTGACAATAAAGTTTAAGATGTGAGAAACCACTTGTAGCAAAAACGTGAGCGCGATATTTAACTTTGGTGTCTAGGTTTGACCACAGACCTAAATTCTTGTCAATATAAACAGATGACTTTGATTTCACCTCTGTCAGTTTTGGATGCATGGAACTGATGATTCAAACCAATTGCGTCGCGGATATTCTATGCGCTTGGATTACAATGCAAATTCAAATAGTGGCCCTTAAGTGCATACAGCAATTAACTCACCTTAGCTTCCGTGTTTTAAAAAATAAATGCTTTGATGCTTTGCAAGAAACTTTAAACTTTGGTACCGGGCGGGCGTGGTAAATCTGTTTTTTCTTGGAATGGTTTAACTTAGGGATCCCAAAGTCGACTTTCCACTAATCGATAAGTTGACTTTCGACTAATCGATTAGTCGACTTATTGTGTAAAAAAGTCGAAAAGATGAAGTCGACTTTCAATGAATAAAAAATGGAATCATCGACTTTGCAGTAAAAAAATCGAAAGTCCAAACATGTCGAAAAGTCGAAGTGGAACAATCCAATAGCAGCCGGTTGTACGTACCGGATTGGCCCGATAATGTCCTTTATCGGCAATTGGAAATCCTTCAACCAAAATCGTTTAGTTCAAAATTTAGTCTGAATCAAATATATGGTACGATTTTCGAATGGTAGAAAGCCAGTGAAATATTTATCAATACCCATGGAGAAACAATTAAAGGTGGACTCATTATTATAACAACCTCAAATCATATGGTGCAATCCGCCATTTTGTCATCAAGCTGATCAACGTTTTGCCAATACACACACAAATAAATTTTTGTGTGTGTATACGTGTGCGTACATGAGAGGAGAATATTTGAGAAAAAAGAATCTGTCATCTTAATACCTTCAAACTTGCTTGCTGTTAACAGCTGTTCGTGTAAGACCACCTTTTTCAATCCGCCTTGATGCTTTCATTGATGATAACTATACAGCAAGATATATTCATTTACAGGTGGTGGCAATTGCCCAACAACAAAATATTGAGTGCACTATCTGTCAAAATCAGTGTTAAGTGCAACTCTGATTTTGTGTATGTTACTACTTCGCGCCACTTTTCACACACACAACCAAAACTCGTTTACAGATAGTGCACTTCGCGAGAAAAAATTGTACCCAGCTGTTAACAGTACAATACCTGGTAATTATGTCAAGCTATACAGGGTGACATAATATTTAAAAAAAATGTCTAATACTGCCCAGTACGTAGCTCTAGTCATATTTTCGTTCGCGAACACATGGCCAAAAAAACGATACATTTGTTTGACCAACCTACCACACTTGTTGGATGATAAATTTTGTATTTTTCAAAACTTAGCGATTTTATATATAAATAAAATTATTATGAGGTGTAAAATACGTTAAAACATTGGATTTTTATTCAATGAAGTCGAAATAAATGTACAATGCATACAATGTGTTCCCGCCGTTTTTCATTTCAACTGAAATATCGTTTCATTATAAATTTGCGGAAGATCGCATGTTAAGGGTGATACTATGTTCGCTTTCAGCGAAATTTTTCATGATTACTTTTTTGGGATATGTATGGTATACCAAAATAAAGGTGAAGTTCTCCCTTTTAATTTGGTATACGCGCTTTTTTGAACGAAGTCCATTTATGGCTTCCAGATTGGATGTAGTGTCCTGCCCTCCAGTTTCTAAGCAGAAATCTGGAAGGATTGTTCTGCGAAAAACAGTTCTGGGTTGTCTATGGTACACCGAATTAAATTCGCTGAACGTCCCTTTATTTTGGAATACTCACTTTTTTGAATGAAGCCCATTTATGGCTTCCAGGCTGGATTTAGCGTCCTGCCCTCCAGTTTCAAAAAAAAAAAAAAGTCTGGAAGATTTGTTCTACAAAAAACAGTTTGGGGTGTTGTTATATACCAAATTAAAAAGCCCGGATTTAAGACAACGCTTGACATCATTCTCAGCATCATTTTTTTATTGGTTTCAATGAAACCATAAGTGCACAAAAAAGAAACATCTTTTGGTATGAAAATAAAAACATCATTGTCAGCATCATTTTTGTTTTATTGGTTTCAATGGTTCTTTTTTACTTTCTCGACAAAAATAATAAATAATTCTTTTCATAGTCTGAAATTCTTCTCTTATTAATTTAAAAACACCACAAATCTTAACAGAATGTACGCAATTATTAAGGAAAATATTAATTTATTCGTATAAATCTTTTGCGGATATGTTTTTTCATAATAAGAAACACACGCTACCACGCTTATTAATTGATTGTACACACGCATATCCGAAATGTTTTTGTTTCGTTAAAGTAAACATCAAATAATTGTCCGTTGTTTAGTTAATGATTTCCTATTCATTAGCAAAAAAAAGTTGTCATCTTCTTTTTCGCATATTTTCTGCTCATATACGCACACGTGTATCCATCGATCAGCTTGATGGGAAAATGGCGGATTTCACCATATGATTTGTGGTTGTTGAACAAATGAGACCACCTTTAATTGTTTCGCCTTGGGTGAGATGTAAAGGAGGAGTAACATACAACGCGAACCACTTATGCGAAAAAGAGAATGCAAACGAAAATCTGTCATCTTAATACCGTCAAACCTGACCTCACCTGTTAACAGCTGTTCGTGTGAGGCCACTTTTTTAAACCGCCTTGCGTTTGGCACAGCAAAATGTAAATTTTTTCTCACCAATGTAAAAAAACACCCCACAGAGCACTTAACATCTCACCATAGGATATTGCTACCGATTGGCACAGCTCCCTACTTGAAAATATAAAAATAAACAAATGTTAACAGTTGAAAAAAGTTTTTGCTAGCGGTAGTTGCGGACAACGCAGGCATCAGTACGTAGTGAAGTGAAATTGCACAATAACCATAGGATATTGCTACCGATTGGCACAGCTCCCTACTTGAAAATATAAAAATAAACAAATGTTAACAGTTGAAAAAAGTTTTTGCTAGCGGTAGTTGCGGACAACGCAGGCATCAGTACGTAGTGAAGTGAAATTGCACAATAATGGAAATGGAGCTATTTATGAAGTGCTTAAAATTCGCAGCACACAAACATCGAAATCAACGTCGGAAGAATCTTTCTGAAACACCTTATATTAATCATCCCATCAATGTGGCTTTTATTCTATCAGGAGAGGCTCATATAAACGATAATGCCGTTTTAATGGCAGCACTACTTCATGACACTGTAGAAGATACAGATACCACATTCAACGAAATAGAGGTACCACGATCTGTCCATCCTATTTTAGTTGTTGTTTACGGGTCACCAACCGATTCGTATGGAAATGACTTATTTTAAGACCCAGGTCCGTCCCCAGGGATAGGGCCGGTAAGATCTATTGAATAACTGGAGTTTTCCAAACCATTCCTACATCATTAAAAATCGTGTTCAAACGTTTTTCAGACGTTCATTTTGTTCAAATATCTTTATTTATCAGTTATACGCAAAAAAAAACTAAATTTACCACCTAGATTTTGTTGTTTTAGCCACATCTTCATGTGGAGGTGGTGATCCTCTTGGTGATGCTCCTGTTGGTGAGCAAGCTCATTCCGGTCCAAAGGGCCATTGGTTATTTGAAGGCGCCAAAAACTCACCTTTATAGATAGATATCCACTGCCCAGAAGCCTTAAGGTAGATATACATGATCTAGAGCGTGAGCGGCATATTAAGCGGATCAACATTCATGGAGACACAGTAGCAGTTAGGTCAAAGATCATAAAATTTTCAATTTTTGTGTTCTCTTTCGGATCGGAGGTTTTTCTTTGCCTACATCTCACGAATTTTTGTACAATGAGGGGCTAACCACCGCTATAAATTTTTATCTGATGTTCTCGGCAGGATTCGAATATGCTATCCCCTGCGTTACGGTGGCTTTCGACTTTGCTGTATTATATAAAGGTTTTTAATAACTATTCCAAAACTAAAACAGACTATCGGTCCTAAATATAGGGAGGTCTATAACACCCACAATTATACCCACCACCATAGGATGCGGTTTAATTCGCCATTCCGACAAAATTTTGGTCTAGTCAACTGTGAAAAACGAACATAAGCCGTTTGGGCTGGCAGTGATAAGTCTGTCAATCTACGTCTCATTTATATATTGAGAGATGGCGATGAACAATTTTTTCAGAGAAAGACATTTTACGGAATATTAGCAAAGCAAACTTACAAACTGATAAACATTTAAACTACTTTGCATGTTTAAACACTATTGCTCATATTCACAAAACGTAATGCAGCTTTAGTAGGATTATTAGACAGTTTTCCTTTATAGAATTATCAAATAAACCAAATTTAAAACTGCATTAGGTTTTGCGAATTTTGGTGTTTTAATTTAAAACATTTTTTGTTCTTTATACCATTAAAATAAAAATTTTTGTTTATATCAAACAATTTTTAGAATTTATTTGGCCCTGAAGTATGTTCTATCGTGCGAGAGGTTACTGATGATAAATCACTGCCGAAAGATGTTCGAAAGCAATTGCAAATTGAACATGCGTCTAATTCGAGTATGGAAGCAAAACTTGTTAAATTAGCAGATAAACTGGATAATTTGAGAGATCTCCAGACAACATTACCGAATAGTTGGACAGAGGTTTGTAACAATTTACATTATGTATTTTTTTAAACACCCATGACGTTTGATGTTTTAATTTTTTCCACACGCTTTAGGAACGTCGTGAACACTACTTTATCTGGGCTAAGAAAGTAGTAGACAATTTGCGGGGAACAAATATTTATTTGGAAGCACAATTAGATGACGTATTCAGGGCACGTAAAATGATTTAACTAACGTCATCACTTTATAAACAATATTTGTGTATTTATGAAATAAATAATTTTGTGTTTTTTATTTGCGATTATTTTCATAAAATTTCCACATCAGATCAGCTAGCTTTTGTGTCTCTTCTACTGTTATGGCGTTGTATAGTGATGCTCGGATTCCACCTACTGAACGATGACCTTTCAATTGAATCATGTCTTCACTTTCGGCTTTGGTTAAAAATGCCTTCTCCAAAGTGTCATCGCCCTGCGGTCCGCCAATCCTGAAAGGTACATTCATGCGCGATCGAACGTTGTCCTCTACTGGGCAGAAGAAAAACCCATTTGTTTTGTTGATTACATCGTATATCATTTGTGATTTGGTGTGTGATCTCTTCCCCATGCCATCGAGGCCGCCATTGCGCTGAATCCACTGGAAGACTAAACCCGTAACGTAAATTCTGAAATGGTAAGCAAAGGTTAGGTGGAAGGAAGTGCTGCAAGTTTTATAGAAGTCATTTAGAGAATATTTTTTTAAAATCATTTGATTTCAATAACCAGTGCGTTTTGTTTTAGTCCTATACAGTGGAAGTCAGATGTTCTGGATATAATATAAGTGCAAAGCTGTACTGGTAAGTTATCGATATCGTGATTTGCTCTGTATAGTACTAAAATAAGACACAGCAAATAGAAAGTCTACTCTTTGGAAGATTTATCTTTTATAAAAACTCAGTAAGGTGATAAGAATCAAATGTCTCCAAATGTTTTAAATGCTTGTCGATAACTGAATGTGTGCAATCGATTTCTTGTCATATTGTTCTCAATGACAAATGGCAACTACGAACAACGAACAACAAGACATTCAACATTTTTGAATCTTCTAGATGAGTCGTAAATGTTTACCCCGTCGTGAGGAGTTGCGTCCTCAAGATGACTCTTCAGAAGAGTCTTGAAAGATCTAAGAATCGCGCTAGAATCGTGTGAACGAATAAAAAATTGCACCGGTATTCACGAAACTTAAAACAGTTTTATAGTAGGTTTATTTGCCAATTCTGTAAAGGAAATCTGTCAAAGAAGCATACTTAATGCGGAGTTTACATGGCACACTCGCCTCGACGAGTAAAACATACGTGTGTTTAATATTTATTAAATACTATTTTATTAATCCGGCACGGGACAGCTGTGACCTCCAGCCGGAGTAGTTGTAACTGTAGCCGCGGACAATCAGCGGCATCGAGCGGAGAGTCTCAGTGAGAGGTCTGGTGGCACCGGCTCTTGCACAAACTGAGTGCCTACGATGCTCGATATGACAAGGCGAGTTATTGGCGTCTTTAAATAACCAATTGCCACCATGTTCTCGCGGCGATCGGTCCTTTGGACCGGAACGAGCTTGACGAGGAAATGTGGTTACAACAACATAATAGTTGCACGTTATCCGCTTGGATGATCTAAAAATACATTATTTTTTTAATCAGAACCGTAACAATTCCGGAAAAACGAAAAAAAAAATTGTTTTTATCGTCATAATAAGTATCAATTGTTATTGGTTATTTTTGATCATTTGTGGTTCTACTTGCACAAAGTTTGAAAATGCAGTAAAATTTACAATTGTTTCCTTTTGAAAGTGGTGGAACAAATTTACATCTTACAATATCTAGAAAACTAAAGGAAATACATCAAAATTTTTTCAAAATTCTGAAAGTACGTACATACCTGAAAACCCTAGAAACTGTTCTTAACTAAAAGGAATAAAAAATGGCGTATGGAAAAAGAAACACTTCATTCTACTTTAATCAAATTTAAATGTTTTTAATAAATCAAATTTTAAATAGTACACAGCGTAAATAATGGTGGCGACAACAACAAGATCTGGAAAATTCGACATTTTTGAAAAATGGTATTTGATAATACCGGATACATAAAATAAAAGCTTGTTACTCATATGTGCAATAAAATGTGAATTCCTACTTGGGTTTTAACATTCAAAATAACATTAGTTGAAAGTCAGTTAGGATACATCGACAAACAAAAAGCGAAAAATGGAAATGCGGAAAATTTTGGAAATGAAGTAAATCAAATTAGCGATGCTAGCTTTAGGATAGCACGATGGTTTGACATACAAATGTGCCAATTTAGCATTTAAAACTTTTCTTAACCCTGGAAAGTCATCTTTATTTTTTGTACATAACGACATCCTTTGCCATTTTGACTACGACCTATTTCAATGGCGCTGTAAATTGCATCATGTTGACTATCATGATTGTTATATCGTGATGGTAAAAGTTTACGAAAACTTGTATGAAATAGGAGTATCTTAGAAAATTTTGGAAATTTTTAACAGGAAGTCGTTTTTGCCAAAGTCGACTTTTGGCAAAGAAAAGGATGAAATTGGAGAACACAATGCAGGCAAAACTCGCCATATTGTCGGTAAATTTGGACTACATAGCTATTATGTCAGCCAAAATTGAAGACATTTCTGGTAGCCAACCGAAAGTATGATCTGTTAAAGGTTCTTCAGATATCTATGAATTACTCCAACAAATTGCTATATCAACTAACGATGTTCAGCAAATGCAAGTCAGAAAAACTAGTAAGTGTCGTCCATTTTCTATGCGTGGACAGAAATATATAATAGAACATTTAATATGTAATATCATCTATTAAATAAATAAAAAGCAAAAATCGTACAGTTTATCACAAAATCGAAAATCTTAGTAGATAATCAATCATCTGTAGCATAAAAAATCGGAAATTATTGCATAAAAACATTTGAGCAAATAAATAAAAATAAAATCTTCCCATTCATATCAAAAATTTCTACGCCGTTTTTCAGATCTGACCTTACACTACGTCAAAGACACACAAACACAACGTTCAGCATATAATTGAAACCACAGATCAATCAGTGACTTCGTAGGCTCGAAGACTTTCGCCTGAACATCTAGAAATTGCGAAACGTAAAACTTATATGAAACTTTTTGATGGAACTAGGTTTGCGTCGTCCATCAAAAAGCAAATGGTCCAGCCCTTTGCACATGGATGCAAAAAAGAATGACCAATGGCGACCGGCGATTGAATTCAATCACGTATCTCGACAAATACCCTTGTCACACATTCACGATTTCGGATTACATGGTAAGAAACCATTTTCTACGATAGATCTAGTACGTCCATATAATCAAATCCTTTTGACTCCTGAAGGCGTCCCTAAAACGGATACAATAACGTTGTTGCGACTATTCGAGTTTCCATATATGATGTTTGGACTTTGCAATGCAGGTCAGACATTTCAGAGGTTTATTCACGAAGTTATTCGTGGCCTCGATTTTTGTTATGCTTAGCTAGATGATATATTGATAGCATCGAATAGCTGTTCATTATCTATCCAAATGTTGCTTCGGTCGAGACAACGTCTAGTTTCTGGGACATTGCTTAGTGATTCTTTATCAACATTTAGTTCTCGAACCCATTGCAATTGATCCTGAAAAAACCTCCAACAGATTGTGATATATCTACTAAATAAGTGTGACCATTTATTCCACCAAATTTCCCTAAAGTTGTATTTGACTCACTTCACCCATTATTATGGCGGCGTGATTGTAATAACAAAACTAATCCAGGAACGCCGAAGATGGGAAAAGATATTACGAACCTCTTCAATGTCAACGCTTAAAGTTAACCGTGCATACACGCAGTGCTATAGCCTCATATCCGCAAGTTTCCGAAAGATTTACGCACATCAAGATAGATCAGGTTGGGCCGTGTTCCCTGCAAAATAACAACTGATCAAGGGCGTCAATTCGAATTGCGTTTTTTCGGGATTCAAATTAAGATATAGCTTCAATATATATGTCTGTCAGGTTTTGGGTAATTTGCAATAATGTTGTCATTTGTCAACGGTAGTTATTACGGTTTGGACATATTTGCTCGAAAATTGATACGGAGTGTTTAATAACCCATCTGAAAAAACGCGTCGAGGTCCACCAATAATGATTCCAAATTAGATATAGCTCCCACTTTGTACTTATAAGGTAGATGTAGGGTATTATACAGTCGGCACGGCCCGACTTTTGCCTTTCCTTACTGGTTTAAATTTAATTTGATTTTTTTTTTGCATTAAAGGTTTGATTAAAAATGTTATCGTTCCAATTAAATAATTTTTTTTATTTCAATCATTTTTTGAATTAAATCCGACTTTTTTTAAATTATAAATATAATCTTTGACCTCATAAAGTAGATATTATTTCTCGTCATTAGCGCTGTCAAGTCCATTCGTTTTTCAAAAAGTTGAAGCCGTTGTAAATTTTGCCAAATACTTTCTATAAACATACATTAATCGCAATGCATTAATCGCATTAAGTTATGTAAGTGGCTAAACGGTTTCTTCAGCATCGAACTTATAACATTATATTCTAGATAAATGTTTTCTGTTGGGTTTACTTCCCCAATACGTGCACTTCATAAATGTAATATAATAGCTAGAGGTGTGCACGTGAGTGATATTTTACTCAAGCTCACGCACACTTACGAAAAAAAAATTTTACTCACGCACGTCTTTTTTATTTCGACTCACGAGACACCCACGACTAACGACTTTAATCACGACCCACGAGTAAATTTCGACTCACTGTTGGAAAACTATTTTCCCATGAAGCAAACAATATTTCTTTCCATGCGTCTCAAGTCATACGGTATTTTAACGTACGTAGCAGTTTGTTGTGTTCTATCTTTCGTCTGCTTGATTCTGTTGACTGTCCCTGCGTCCACAGGGAACTGGGTGTGAGTCGAGTGGGTCTGGCTGGGCTGTTAAACAGGTGACGTGTATCTTGGATGGTCTCTGCGATAACAGCCCAAAAGGTATTGCTTAGACAGCATGTATGTCTAAGCAATACCAAAGATTCTACCATGTCTTCGCACTGGTAGAATCTTTGTCTCCTGATGGAGGTGGTCCACATGAGAACCGGGAAGACAACCTGTTGCCGTTCGGAGGGCGGCACTCTGACAGATCTGAATATTATTCTGCCGCGTGTCACAAAGCTGACGAGACCACACTGCATAACTTACCACAGACCGGCCAGTTGCTTTGTACGTGGTCAACAAGGTTTCGTTGTCTGCACACCAAGTGCTGCCAGCAAGTGACTTGAGGACCTTGTTTCTACTTTTGACTTTATCGAAAATTGCTGTGGCATGAGGGGAGAATGTGTAAGAGCTGTCAAATGTGACGCCAAGTATTTTGGGACACTTGATGGTCGGAATCATTTCTCCATCGACCATCACAGTCAGCTCAGTATTCACCTCACGCGTATTTTTATTGAATAATGTAGCTCATTTGTACTCTACGTTTAAGTGCCTTTAACTTCAGTTCCATATTGCGCTGACCAGTCCATATGTTTGAGCGGTGAGGCAACACTTGAACTTAAAAATTGATTCATACTATAGTCGCAAATACAGTCGAATTACCGTACAGCGAAAAACTCCTCGCCACAGCAAAATATCAGTTTGAAATAATTTTCTGCAGTTATCGGACAACAGACTAAAATATACTCTACTCCTAAAAATACATTTCATATTCCCATGATCGACACAGATACGTATTTTTTGTGGGCAGGTGGCCCCCAAATAATTGACAACTTTTATATCAGATTCGTATTCTGGATTTGAATTATTTTTATTTGAGGCCCATGTTCTCCTAATCGACCCACATGTCATTCGGATGTTTTTTTTGTGGTCGGCCCCAGGCTTTTGGGATTGAATTTTGACAAATTCGTGTTCATGGTTTTTCATACGATTGCACACAAAAATTCTCTAAAACCGAGGCACCATCCTCCTAGATCCAGCGTTTTGAAAATCAAAGTAAGGGGGTAGGGTCTAATTGATTCGAAAGGGAATAATAGAGTAAGTAGTATACACACTATCTATCGATGATTTAGAAATGTAATGTGTGATCTGTGATTTTGTGGCAATACTTACCCAAAGGTATTTGGAGTATTCATCAAGGAGTCATTTTTATACATTAACGCGTAGTTTAAAATGGATGGTGTCTCCTTCAGTTGGTGTCCTAACAAATCTTCTCTGATTATGATGACAGTAGTACCGGATGGACCAATGTTTTTCTGAGCTCCAGCAAAAATAACCCCGAAACGTTTCACATCAAATTTACGGGACAGGAAATTGGAGGACATATCACAAACCACAGGTACTCCATTAGGGGCTTCCGGTACGAAATCAAATTCCACGCCATCAACAGTTTCGTTGTCACAGTAGTACAAATAAGATGCATTCGGATCCATGGCCCATGTGTTTAAGCGCGGAACTGTGGTGTATTTGCTGAATTTTGGCAACACCAAATTTACTTTTCCATATTGAGCAGCTTCTTTGGCAGCTTTAGCTGACCACGAACCGGTGACAGCATAATCTGCAGTCCCGGTACGGCCAATTAGATTCAAGGCAACCGCAGCAAACTGTCCAGTGCCGCCACCTTGCATCAGCAGCACCTTATAGTTGTCGGGAATGTTCAAAATATTCCTCAATGCACTCATTGCGTCCGTTTGGATTTTGCCGTACGTAGAGGATCGATGAGACATCTCCATAACAGATATTCCACTTCCATGGCAATTCAATAAGCTCTTTTGCACTTCCGCAAGCACCTGCATCACAAAAGAAACAATAAATCCATGAGTACCCATGCGTTATTACCAGAGTACGGCTTTTAATGCAATACAATAAAACACAAACAGATCATTTGTTAACGATTTGAATCAATCTTGGCACTGGATAACTATGAGCACCACTCGGCTTGGAACTTGTACCTCCGATCTGTGTGGTGTTGATTGTTATCATGCAAAGCTCAGCTGAAAGCTACATAGAATAAATGAAAAACCATGTTGAAATAAGAAATTTGTACATTCAATTGAAAATCCAATTAAAGTGGTTAACAACTGAACAACAAAGTTATCCTCTCTTTCGAATAACATATTTGCTGTTGTAATAAAAATGAATAATTGATTACATTGTGGATAAATCATGATATATATTGTAATAAAACATTAACATAAATTGTTGAACTTCTTCGATTGCCAGATTTTGTTGAGACAGATCCCCAAAATTCCAAACAAATTTCGACAAATAAAATGTTTTTCCCCTAAGAAAATCCCCTAAAGAAGAAAATATATTGACTAACGTTTGTTTATAAAAAGTTAAGTTTTATATCCACAACCAAAGGATTGGTGTATTTTAATGTTGTCAAAACAATTGCGGGGCTCATATATGTTATAAACCGATTTGGAGCATACTTGGCACAATTGTTAGAAGTCGTCACAGAACACTACGTGCATTTCAGCCAATCGGATAAAAATTTCAGTTTCCAGGGGTTTAGAAGCCAAGTCGAAAGACACGTTTTATGGGAGCTATATCGAAATCTGAACAGAAATGACCCATATGTTAATGGCTCATAATTTCAAGGAGATTCTTTCGAGCATTATCGTGATTTCGACAGACGGCGTAGCTATGTTTAAATGTGGACCGATCTGGACCAAATTTAAGAAGGATGTCGAAAACCCTAACATAACTCACTGTCCCAAATTTTAGCAATATCGGATAATAAATGTGGCTTTTATAGGCCTTTAATCTAATAATCCTTTAATCAGCGGATCGGTCTATATATCAAGATGTGGTCCGATATAGCCCATCTTCGAACTTAACCTGCCTATGGCAAAAAGAACCTGTGCAAAGTTTCAGCTCAATATATTTATCTTTAAAGACTGTAGCGTGATTTAAACAGACAGACGATTTAGGATATATATATATACATTATAGGGTCGGAAATTGATATTTCTATGTGTTGCAAACGGAATGGCAACGAATATACCCCCATCTTTTCTGTGGGTATAATAAACTAATATTCATAAATACCACTTAAATATTCATAAATACAATTTGTTGTGTGTGGAAGTGTCAATGCTGTTTGTTTACATCCTGATTTTTTCTGCTTGAATATAAATTTATGGCAATTATCCAATTTTTTTACAGCAGCTTCTATTTTATGCCAAAATCATTAAATCCAGCTTTCGTCGCTAACTGGTCATCAAATACGTCAATATAAATTCTCTAAATTATGGATATACTAGCATATGGCCGATCGCTTCGCTGCCCCCGATGGTACACCCAATATCAAGGTGTAACTGTATCGCAATTTTAATGGCTTAAGCCTTATCCGGTACGGATTAAAAAAAAACTCTAGTCGGCCGATAATTGCTGTCAGGGTATAACTGTATCGCAATTTTGAGATCTTTAGCTCAATCCGTAAATAAAGTACCATTTTGTACGTTTTAGTACCTAAATGTAAACAATTCAAAACAATCTTCTAGTCATTTGTTACATACTGTCATAATGTACCTATATACCTTATTTCACAGATGTAGCTCAATCTTTAAATAAAAGTACGTTTTAGTACCAAAATTAACGTATATCAAAAAAATCTTCTAGTCGCTCGGTACATAGTGCCTAGATGTAAAAGTGTTCCACATTTCAAAGCTGTAGCTTAATCCGAAAAGATAGTGCCATATTTTACGTTTTAGTACCAACATGTGCGAATATCAACAAAATCTTCTAGTCGTCCGGTACATACTTACATACATACTGCCATACAGACACATCGTATCCCAAATTTCAGATCTGTAGCTTAATCTATAGAGAAAGCTCTAAATAGTACTATTTACAGCACTTAAGCACTTTTTATTCCACTCCTGGTGCGATTTCAACACTTCATATTTGGTACAACTTCTCGTATATTAGTTAAAACATCGATCATTTTTAGCAAATTTTTAATTTTACCCTTCCCCGCTCACTGTTAAAGTAAATAAGCTAACCCGTTCGCTCTATGCAAAGTTCATCTATTTCGTACCTTTTTTGAATCTTTTTTTCTAAACGTCCAAAAACTCTATTTAGGTTGGCATATTGTACCTTAATTTCAAAATTCAAAGCTCTACCTCAATTAAGAAACAAGGTACCAAAAAGTACCAATTTTGGTACTAAACGAACCATTTTTCCCTCTTCCGGTACTGTTTTAGGAAATTTTTGTCACCAAATCTTATTTTTTGGGTAAAAAGTCACCATTTCGCTCTTTTTAGTACATAAACGTACGAATATCATAAAACCCCTCTTATGGCTCTCCTACGACTGAAGACCCGCATTCGTGCTTTAGCCGTTTGGGCTGGGCGTTGATCAGTCAGTCAACCATGCGTCTCTTTTATATATAGAGATAAAATTTCATCAAAATCGGACAACGGAATCGAGGGTCAGGCGTAATGGGTTTAACATGTTGTCTTTAAAAATATTTATTTAAATTTGACTATAGAAAAAATTTTAGGAAAATGTTTGGGTCGATAGGCTTAATCAAAAGACTTTAGAAATGTTTAAGTAAAATTTACATTTTGGTTTTAAAAAATAATCTCGAGGTTCGGTTGTCTTTAGAAAGGTTTTCGTTGAAAGTTAGTCCTTAAAAAAATTCATTAAAAGGTAGTCTTTAGAAAAAATTTAATAAAATTTCTTTTTATAAATTTTTTTTCTTTTTATCTTTAATTTTAAGGAAATGTTTGGGTCAGATAGGCTTAATCAAAAGACTTTAGAAATGTTTAAGTAAAATTTACATTTTGGTTTTAAAAAATAATCTCGAGGTTTGGTTGTCCTTAGAAAGGTTTTCGTTGAAAGTTAGTCCTTAAAAAAATTCATTAAAATGTAGTCTTTAGAAAAAATTTAATAAAATTTCTTTTTATAAATTTTTTTTCTTTTTATCTTTAATTTTAAGGAAATTTTGTTCTTAGTTTTGTCAGAAAAAATATTAAAATTTTTTTAGAAAAAATTCATTATGGCCCTTTCTTTCAAATTTCAGCGAAATGGGTTAAAAAATAAAGCTTTTATAGGCTTCAAAACCTTTATCGGAGGATCGGTCTATATGGTAGCTATATCAAAATATAGTCCGATTTGAACGATATTTAGGTCGAATATTAGGAGTCCTAAAACTACTTACAGTTTCAAGAACTTAACCAACGTACATCAGAAAGACGTTTCTGTGCCAAATTTCAGTTCAATATCTCAATTTTTGAAGGCTGTAGAGTGATTACAACAGACGGACGGACAGACATAGGCACTTTGTTAAATCGTCTTAGATTTTTACAACGATCCGAAATATATACACTTTGTAGGGTCGGAAATTGATATTTCGATGTGTCGCAAACGGAATGACTGAATGATTATACCCCCTATCCTGCGGTGGGGGTATATTTATGCCCTTCTTATCAATCACTTGTCGTGATATAAAAAAAATTGCATTTCTATGTCAAACATAATTGAAGCCATTAACACTTTGCTTGAAAAGTTTTTTTATAAGTCAATACCATGTTTAATCGGTTTAATTTATGTCTGTATTTTTTCTGTGTACCGGGCGTGTCCATAGATTGCGGATAGTGGAATGCTCCGTATTAATAGAAGCTGTAACTGCAGTCTCGGAAAATCAGCGTTATCGAGTGGAGAGTCTCAGAGTCGCCGGGCGGTATCGGCTCTTTCTTAAATATTGAGCGCCTATGTTACAAGGCGAGTTATTGGCGTCTTATCGACTGGAACGAGCTTGCTGATATATAGGAGCTCGACGAGGATTTCATGCAAAAATGTGGCTGCCATAAGGAAAAATGCAAATTTGCCCATTAACATTCCATTAAGGGGGGCAAACTTCTCACATATCAATGAGTGCTGTCCGACTCAAGTTTAAGCTCAATGATAAGGGGCTTCCTTTTAAAACCGAGTCCGAACGGCGTGCCGTAGTGCGACACCTTTTTGTGGAGAAGTTTTTACATAGAAGAAGAGAAAAGAAGTTTTGCCATACCAAATGGAACAGTACCTGCCAAATGTCGCTAGCATTAGGAGGGGATAACCACTGCTGATTTTCTCGCCAGGATTCGAACCCAGGCGTTCGTCATAGGTGAACATGCTCTACGGTGGCTACCATAATAACAACAATATAAAAGTCAATTATTAGGAAAATATATGTAGATTCGGAATCAAAGTTCTTAAGTCACTATATATTTAGACAATTTAATTTTAATCGTTTTGTTCGATTCGAAATTTAATAACATTAAGCCAAATGGAATTTTCTATTCCATAAAATACAAATTGCAAGTTTATTTCAATACTCCTCCTCCATGGCGAAACAAATAATCATTAAACCACATTGACTCCTCGTCATTCACTTTAAATTGCATTTGTCGCAGAGAGTCTTATGTTTAGATGCTGTTTGGTTAATTTATCGGCCATCATTTCCTCCGTTCGACTATATACGCACGTTATTATTCCTTTCTTTAGTAAGTCTAAGTACTAAGTTTTGTTAATTTTTATTAGCGTGTTTGGTTTGGAAAGAAAATTTGTCATCATTAACTAGCCGCAGACAGCTTTGATTGCCGTTGAATATTGGTATTGGTCCTTCAATATCTTCCAATATTTGCATTATCCGCTTTGCTTTTGAAAGTGAAATATAATCGGCTTCACAGGTTGGCGATGCCACTAAAGTTTGCTTTTGACATGACAACCAATTGTAGTGCCATTGTAGAAACATATTCTGCCACTATTAGATTTTCTTTGTGATCGTTCATCAACCCAGTTGGCATCTGCGCATCCAATCAGACCTTGGTATTTTGTTTAGTCGCTCATTTGAAGTTTAATAGTAGCAGTATTCTTTCCATTCTTCTATAGTAGGGTAAGAAACCTTCTGCGCCAAAATACAAACGACAGCATAAATATCTCGTCTGTTCGTATTAACAGATATGTATAGAAGGTATGTGTTTAACATACGTGTCTAGGTGCTTAGAATCTCCTCCTTTTCCATTGGAGTTCTGGTTGGATTTGTATTTCTTAAACTATATTCTTTGACAGTTCTATGAATGTAACCCTTAAAAATTTCCGTTTTTGTCTTTGTATGTTTCAATTCCAAGATAGTGTTTAATATTAGTAATCGGGAAACATTTCTGAAAAAATTTTATATTCTTTACTTCCTCATTTGTTGCACAGGCAATACTAATGTTATCTAGACTAATGATGACGTAACAACAATTTCCTTTTATTTATTTATTTATTCATATCTTTCAAACACTAAGCCTATTTGTCCAAAACTTCGCATTTGAGACATTATGCCTACAAAAAAAAAAAAAAATATATATATACTTAACTCTGACTAAATTCTTAAGTATTCTTATTAGATTACAAAATAAATTGGTTTTTGTAGGCCCCCAGCCGATTAACAATAAAGCAGGAATACTGAAAAGCAGGGTTCACTAAAGAAGGTTAGCTCACTTGCCCAGCTGATGGAATTTTCCAATTCCAGAGTTGTATCCAAATCCCACTAGAACGTCAAATGCTCGGTTTGGATTTTAAAATTTTTTTCACATTTCATTCCTTTTTTCACATTTTAATTGTTTTAATTTATAATTTACACGTTTATAATCATAAATTTTTTGATCTTTTGGCCGCTACAAATGCTAATGCAAATAATAACTATAATGTCAACTAGGAAGTGTCCAGGAATTTGACAGCCTATTGGGAATATGCGCCAGCAATGTTGTATCTTTGATGTCGTTGTTGTAGGGCAAGTGATCCAACCTTCTTAATTTAAACATGATGAAAAGCATTTAATCCTATGATGATAGCAACAACATTGTTGATAGAAAAAAAAAAACTACAACTACAAACAGTAGAATCGGGCTTCATTACATCTGAAATAATTTGAAATTTTCAATCGAAAAGTGAGAACAATTTATCAAATTATTGGGGAAAAGTTCCAGCATCGAGCAATAGGTATAACAAAATGTCCTTACGACGAACAAGATATCCCAACAATAGCAATTTGGGTATTTCTAACCGAACGAGATAACGTAAATAAATCACCTAAAGAAAAAGATACAATATTTGTAATTATTTTATGAACAACAGCAGGTTAATACAATTAATATTGTTCCCAAAGGAAACACCAAGAAACTCTCTGACGAATTCTGTTATATGTTCACGCCTGCGAACATTAAATATTGGGTTGCCTAAAAAGTAATTGCGGATTTTTTAAAAGAAAGTAAATGCTTTTTTAATAAAACTTAGAATGAACTTTAATCAAATATATAATTGCCATTTTGTTCGATAACCTTTTGCCATCTTCCTGGCAAATTTAGTATTCCACGCTCATAGAACTTCTGGCCTTTATCTGCAAAAAACTGAACCAAGCGCGATTTTATAGCCTCATCATTGCCGAAAGTTTTACCATTTAAGGAGTTCTGCAAAGATCGAAATAAATGGTAGTATGATGGTGCAAGGTCAGGGCTATATGGTGGATGCATCAAAAGTTCCCAGCAAAGCTCACTCAGTTTTTGGCGAGTGACCAAAGATATGTGCGGTCTAGCGTTGTCCTGGTGGAATATGACACTTTTACGATTGATCAATTCTGGTCGCTTCTTCTTGATGGCTGTATTCAATTTGTCCAATTGTTGACAGTAACATCCGAATTAATCGTTTGGTTCCTTGGAAGCAGCTCAAAATATACCACACCCTTCCAATCCCACCAAACATACAGCATAACCTTCTTTTGGTGGATATCAGCCTTTGAAGTGCTTTGAGCTGGTTCACCATGCTTGGACCATGATCGTTTTCGACTAACGTTGTTGTAAACAATCCATTTTTCATCTCCAGTTATGATTCGTTTTAAAAACGGATCGAATTCATTGCGTTTAAGGTGCATATCACAAGCGTTGATTCGGTTTGTTAAATGAATTTCTTTCAATACATGTGGTACCCATATTAAAATTGAAGCCAAACAAACAAATGTAAACAAAATTTCGCGCACTTTTTTTCTAAAGCAAGCTAAAAGTAACAGCTGATAACTGACAGAAGAAAGAATGCAATTACAGAGTCACAAGCCGTTGAAAAAATTTGTCAACGCTATGGTATTCATATGGTATGGTATTTATAATATACATTAACCTCTGAATGTTGCCCATTGTAGTACCAGACATAACTTCCATAACGTATCTTTTAGCAGGCATCAACAGAATGTAAAAATAAGTCGTTCATACTTCGTTTAAAATCTAATTTATTAAGTACTTCATCTAAGACCGAATTCCATGTACGAGCAGCTTGTTTTAATCCATAAATACTTTTCTTTTGTAAACACACCGATTCTTCATTTTGAAATCCCATATATATGTAGTTTCTAATAACTTGTGGTTCAAAAACGCAATCTTGACGTCAAAATTGTTCACAATGCGATTCTCTTTTTTTGGCAATAGGCAACAAAATTCTAATGAAGTATGAGTTGGAACTGGTGCGAATACCTAATCATAGTCTATACCGTACCTGTGCTAGAGCCATTGAGCAACTAACCTGACTTTGAAATGACATCTATCACTATCCGCATTTCGTTTCAATTTGTATATCCACTTACTTCCAACTGCAGTTGACGTTTTGGATGTGTTCAAAGTTCCTACGTGCCATTGCTTCCCATTGACTCTATTTCATTTCGCATTGCATCTAACCATTGAGCTTTTTTGGCTTTTTTGTATGTTTTAGGTTCCTTCATTTCATTAACTGCCCAATTTCATCGATTAATCTCCTCGCCGCTATACCTTTGTTGATTCTTGATGAAGTTCTTATTCCAAATTCATCATGATTTAGATTACCTTGTCATTGATTACGTTATCTTCACTTGAATTATTGATTGCACTTTCATCCGAAATATTTGGATCAGATTCCTCCTCCTCAACCAATAATTTATTATTCGGTTCATTATTTGGACATAGATATATATATTTATTTCGCTACTTATTGCACCTGTAAAAATCACATGCCGACTAATAGTCACCTTTTTAGTCAACGGGTTGAAACATCGAAACGCTTTGACTTATCATCATCGCTCTTCTCTGATGGGCATTTTGAATCGAAAACTTGAAGTTTCCAAGTTAGGTTTTGTCCCGTACCATAGTTCATATGGCGTTATCTTTGTCATAAAAACTCGAGATGGTTACTTAATTAGGTGTTGCAGTTGCTCATCCTTAATAAATGTTTGGAAGAATTGCATCCTTGCCATTTCCATTAGCATATTCGCCTCCCAAGTCAAAACAAATTTTCTTAGGTATACGGTCGAAACTTGCACGACAAAACATAACAAAAATGAGGACCAAAACTGAAATTGGAGTTCGAACTGAATTAGAAGACTGCTTGTTTTGTCTACGTACGTCTCGCACACATGTTTGTGTGTGAGTGTGGTCTTGCCAAATTATCGGCAAGACAAGCAATAAAGAGTCTAAACCCAATTAAAGAGTGACGAGTCAGTGTCAAGTTGTTTTACATACATTTTATATACGGAAGCAAATACATTCGCCAGTGATGTCCAAGAAAAGGAAATGTTTTGAACATGTAAAGTCAGGATGCACTTATATGGTAAGGTCATGGGAACAGCTGAGTACAATTATTTTTATTTTTGTTTGATTTTGCAGTAAATTTAAATGTCAAAGGCTTGAAAGCACAGCTGTGATTTTTTTCTATAATCATAAAAAGATGTTCTATTTGATCCGATAGAACATCTGTGAGCAAGCTGTGAGCACCACATAGACTGGAACATTGAGGTCCGTTCTGTTTGGTGTTCATTGCTGTCACAAGAAGGATAGCTGAGAGCTATCGGGGATTCTACTATCCACAGGTTGCGGACAGTGGAATGCTTCACACGGAGTAGCTGCAACGGCAGTCGCGGACAATGCCGGCTATTTCACAAGTACTGAGTACCTATGATGCTCGATATGACAAGGAGGGTTATTGGCGCCTTTAAATAATCAATGGTCATACTGTTCCCTCGCCGATCGTTCCTTTGAACCGGAACGAGCTTGCTTACCTACCTTCACATGAAAGTGTGCCAACGACAACAACATTTGGCATTTCATTTAACGGTATTTGTCCCTCAAGGTAGTTTCGTTGGGGGTAGATTTTTGTTGCTGAGCTAAAGACGCTACCTCTTAATTGTTCCATTATGTAAAATAAAGCAATAGCAATTATGGCTACCTTATGCTTACTTTTACGACGCTTTTTGTAGTTTAATGTTCACATAAAACGCACGTGCTCTCCCAGCGTGCTGCATGTGTGTGCATGTAATAATAAAAATTAGAAGATAAGGTTGAACGAACATACCACTGTGTTGGTATCTCGTTCTAGTCTAGTTTTAAGATTTTCAGGAGCTCTAGTGATAGAACAATTTTAAATAAATAATCAGTTTGAAACTAACACTTGAACGTGTACGTACTCATTTAAACAAGGGATTTAATAGTTGTCTTGCTGTCTGAGAAGATATTTATGAAAATTCGTTACGTTGCCAACAATTTTCTGAGAATTTTTCTAAAAATATAGTTATATTACTTAAAAAAATCTACATGTTTAAGAAATTGTAGAAGTTTGTTTGCTAAATTTACAAAAAAAAAAAAACAAAAACAAATTCTTTTGAGTGATAAATCGCAAATTAGTTTGCATCAGTGATGGTCAAACCTTTACGGTAGCGTTGACGGCAAGTCATATGTCTTCTTGCGCTCTTTGTTTTAGTCGTTGTTGAGTAGGAATCTAAAGTGAAATCAAAAAGTCGACTTTACGAATGTTCAACCTTTTCTGATAATCAAAAAGTCGACTTTTTTCGATTATCAAAAAGTCGCCATTTAGACTTTTTTTCACTATCGACTTCCCGCCTTTTCTCGATTATCAAAAAGTCGACTTTTTTTTACAGATAAATAGGCTTTGAGACTTTTTTCATTATTAACATTCGATTTCTGAAATGTATAGTCGATTAAAGCAATGGATGTGATTAACCGTTTTTGTTTGGCATGCCCACATGATTTTTAACCCCACCAGCATAGAATAGGGGGTATATTCAGTTAGTCATTCAGTTTGCAACACATCGAAGTTTCCATTCCCGACCCTATTAAGTATATATATTTCTGATCGTCGTAAAATTCTAGGACGATTTAACGATGTCCGCCAATTGTTATCACGCTACAGTCTTCAAAATTGAGATATTGAGCAGAATTTTGCACTTCCATAGTTCTTGAATTGGCCAAATCGGACTATATTTGAATATAGCTCCCATATAGACCGATTTGCCGATTAAGAGTCTTAAGCCCGTAAAAGCCGAACTTTTTATCCGATTTCGCTGAAATTGGAAACTGAGTTGTTTTAAGCCTCCCGATGTCCGACTTAAATATGATTCAGAACGGACTACATTTAGGTATAGTTGCCATATGAATCGGTCTGCCGATCTGTGGAAGCAATTTTTTTTAAGTAGTAAAGCTAGGCGCTTGAAGTTTTGCACGAATACTTCCTATTGGTGTAAGTCGGCTGGGATTGTAGATGGGCCATATCGGTCTGTGTTTTGATATAGCTCCCATATAAACCGATTTGGAATTTTTAAATTGTGCACACCGTCTTCTCCTATGATCTTCAACATTCGTGCTAAATACGGTCTAATAAAATTCTTATATAAACCGATCTCCCGATTTTACTTCTTGAAGAGGGCGAAATTCCATAATCTGATATAGCTCTTATATAAACCGATCTGCCGATTTTATTTTTTTGAGCCTCTAAAGGCTGAAATTTTTCACAATGGCTTCACCTGTGACCTCCAACATACGTGCCAAGTATGACCTGAATCGGGCTATAACCAGACATAGTCTAAAACCTGAAAATTTGTGCAATGACGAACCTAGCACGCTTTTACATTTTTTACACACCCTTTCTTGGCCCTTCTCAAATAATCAAAACAAAAACAAATTCTTTTGAGTGATAAATCGCAAATTAGTTTGCATCAGTGATGGTCAAACCTTTACGGTAGCGTTGACGGCAAGTCATATGTCTTCTTGCGCTCTTTGTTTTAGTCGTTGTTGAGTAGGAATCTAAAGTGAAATCAAAAAGTCGACTTTACGAATGTTCAACCTTTTCTGATAATCAAAAAGTCGACTTTTTTCGATTATCAAAAAGTCGCCATTTAGACTTTTTTTCACTATCGACTTCTCGCCTTTTCTCGATTATCAAAAAGTCGACTTTTTTTACAGATAAATAGGCTTTGAGACTTTTTTCATTATTAACATTCGATTTCTGAAATGTATAGTCGATTAAAGCAATGGATGTGATTAACCGTTTTTGTTTGGCATGCCCACATGATTTTTAACCCCACCAGCATAGAATAGGGGGTATATTCAGTTAGTCATTCAGTTTGCAACACATCGAAGTTTCCATTCCCGACCCTATTAAGTATATATATTTCTGATCGTCGTAAAATTCTAGGACGATTTAACGATGTCCGCCAATTGTTATCACGCTACAGTCTTCAAAATTGAGATATTGAGCAGAATTTTGCACTTCCATAGTTCTTGAATTGGCCAAATCGGACTATATTTGAATATAGCTCCCATATAGACCGATTTGCCGATTAAGAGTCTTAAGCCCGTAAAAGCCGAACTTTTTATCCGATTTCGCTGAAATTGGAAACTGAGTTGTTTTAAGCCTCCCGATGTCCGACTTAAATATGATTCAGAACGGACTACATTTAGGTATAGTTGCCATATGAATCGGTCTGCCGATCTGTGGAAGCAATTTTTTTTAAGTAGTAAAGCTAGGCGCTTGAAGTTTTGCACGAATACTTCCTATTGGTGTAAGTCGGCTGGGATTGTAGATGGGCCATATCGGTCTGTGTTTTGATATAGCTCCCATATAAACCGATTTGGAATTTTTAAATTGTGCACACCGTCTTCTCCTATGATCTTCAACATTCGTGCTAAATACGGTCTAATAAAATTCTTATATAAACCGATCTCCCGATTTTACTTCTTGAAGAGGGCGAAATTCCATAATCTGATATAGCTCTTATATAAACCGATCTGCCGATTTTATTTTTTTGAGCCTCTAAAGGCTGAAATTTTTCACAATGGCTTCACCTGTGACCTCCAACATACGTGCCAAGTATGACCTGAATCGGGCTATAACCAGACATAGTCTAAAACCTGAAAATTTGTGCAATGACGAACCTAGCACGCTTTTACATTTTTTACACACCCTTTCTTGGCCCTTCTCAAATAATCTTAATGGTAACCTTGGGGGAAATTCCTATCCAACATGGATAAGTTTTTAATTCGTGCTTGTAAATAGAAACCGTCCAAAGAACTTGACAAATGCGAGCCATAGTGGTGGGTTCATAAGATTAGGACCAGGCGAATCGAACGCGATTTTAAATGTTTTACCACAAATCGGTCTGTATGTATGATGTGGGTATTGTAGATGGTTTTTACCCTTCCGCTCTTTCCAATTTGCAATTTAATAAATAAGTTGATTTGTTGGCGTGCGACTGTACAACCGCAGACACCACCGCCAACAATTTTCACGTAAGACGATCAAAATACATACATACATTAAGTTCATGGATTCGTTAATTAATGTTTCAAGATGTTGTTGGGCAAACAGCAAAATTGAGATATGGACCGTTCATTTTCGCTCACCTCTTCCGGCAACTTGGCTGGACCCGCAGCAAAATTGATGACCATTTTAGAAAACTGATTATGTGATATGTTCCCGTTACTGATAATTCAATAATGAAAAATGCTTCTCTTCCACGTTTAAACGATTTATGAATGACCGTTCGATCGCGCTGCAGTTTTATAACTGAGCACCAAGTCAACGAGACATTTTCAAAAGGTATGTTCGCCCATAAGACAGTCAGTCGGTAGTTCGATGGCACTGAAAAACAATAACAAGCGATGTAGTAGTGTCATCGTACTGGCTGAACAGGGAATCGGGCATTGTAAAAATGTTTTTGATTCAATCAAAAACAACAACGGCTGTGGTAAAGTTAAAAAACAACCACACAACCAGTCAATCGTCTGCGCCGCAAAAAAAAAAAGCAAAAAAAATCGATCGTGGAATTGTATATTTTTCTCTTCTCCATGTAGATTTGAGAATAAGCTTGCCTGGCGGTATGCATGCATTGCCACACACATTTACATCTTGTACACTTGAAATGCTAAAAGATGTAACAAATAAATGTTCATGTACTCATTGACGAAGGATGGTCTGCGTAGTCGGAGAATATTGAATTGTGAAAATTTTTTTTAAATAAAACAAGTAAAAACGTGTTAAGTTTGGCGTGTCGAACTTTGGATACCCACCACCATGGGTATATTTAATCATCATATTTTATAATAACTCCACTACCATGTCCATAGTTATATCTAAACAGGATTTGGTCTGGATAGTATTTTATTCAAGTCCCGAGAACTCGTATACCGCATTTTATGGGACTAAGACCATAAATTGGAAGATCGGTCTGGATCAAATTTAAGTCGGATGCAGGGAGGCTTAACACTACAAACTGTTTCAAATCTCAACGAAATCGGGTAACAAATAAAGCATTTATAGTTTTCAGACCCTTAATCGGCAGATCGGTCTATATGGCAGCTATTACTAAATATAAGCCGATCTGAATCATATTTAAGTCGGATGTCGCGAAACCGGGTAATAAATAAAGCTTTCATGGGCTTTAGACCCTTTATCGGTACATCGGTTTATATGACTGCTAGGGCTAGAAATATGCTCTTGGGCTCAAATTAAAGACCTGAATGGTGGGTGCCTAAATAATTTATTTAAAATTCGTACATTTTAGTACCAAATTGGAACCATTTGATACTTTCTTTACAGAGAGAGCTAGAGATCTGCGTACCTGTAGAACTATTGTAGGAATTATATGACGGGTGAATATGATCTTTTTACAATTCTCACATTTGGGTACCAATATTGGTACCATTTGGTACTTTCTGTGCAGGTGGAACTATAGAGCTGCCTCAGAAAAATTGTAGCTCGAGTTAAGAAAGAGGTATCGTAATGAAGTTTGGTTTAGCGTAAAGTGGACGAGTTACAAAAATTTTTCCCGTCAAGTTTTGGGGGAAAATTGGCTTGTCGAAAGTCGGCAATTTTTTATATCCCAAAAATCAAACGAAAATATTTCTCAAAATTCTTAGGAGTGAGATTTCTGGAATCCGTTTTAATGTCCTGTTGCATTTGATGGTTTCGATATAAAACAAATTTGTGGCAACAATCCTACTTCTTTCGACAATTGGTGCGATTTTATGCCAAAATAATTAAATCCATCTTTCTTCCTTAAATGGTCAAAGAAAATTATTTTGTTATTGTAGGGGCTTAGGTAATAAAAAGATTTTTTGTTTTTAATATTTAAAATTCAAAATATTTAAACAAATTGCTAAGTCAATATAGAAAAATGTTTAGGAAAATGTTGTTTGAGACAGATAGGCATAATAAAAAACAAGTAAAAGCGTGCTAAGTTCGGCCGGGCCGAATCTTATATACCCTCCACCATGGATCGCATTTGTCGAGTTCTTTTCCCGGCATCTCTTCTTAGGCAAAAAAGGATATAAGAAAAGAGTTGCTCTGCTATTAAAACGATATCAAGATATGGTCCGGTTCGGACCACAATTAAATTATATGTTGGAGACCTGTGTAAAATTTTAGCCAATTCGTATAAGAATTGCGCCCATTGGGGCTCACGAAGTAAAATAGAGAGAACGATTTATATGGGATCTGTATCGGGCTATAGACCGATTCAGACCATAATAAACACGTTTGTTGATGGTCATGAAAGGATCCGACGTACAAAATTTCAGGCATATCGTATAATAATTGCGACCTCTAGGGGTCAAGAAGTCAAGATACCAGATCGGTTTATATGGCAGCTATATCAGGTTATGAACCGATTTGAACCTTATTTGACACAGTTGTTGAAAGTAAAAATAAAATACGTCATGCAAAATTTCAGCCAAATCGGATAGGAATTGCGCCCTCTAAAAGCTCAAGAAGTCAAATCCCCAGATCTGTTTATATGACAGCTATATCAGGTTATGGACCGATTTGAACCATACTTGGCACTGTTGTTGGATATCATAACGAAATACTTCGTGCAAAAATTCATTCAAATTGGATAAGAATTGTGCCCTCTAAAGGCTCAAGAAGTCAAGACCCAAGATCGGTTTATATGGCAGCTATATCAGGTTATGGGCCTATTTGAACTATACTTGGCACAGTTGTTGGATATAATAACAAAACACGTCGTGCAAAATTTCATTCCAATCGGATAAGAATTGCGCACTCTAGAGGCTCAAGAAGTCAAGACCCAAGATCGGTTTATATGGCAGCTATATCAGGTCATGGACCGATTTGAACCATACTTAACACAGTTGTTGGATATCATAACAAAACACGTCGTGCAAAATTTCATTCTGATCGGATAAGAATTGCGCACGCTAGAGGCTCAAGAAGTCAAGACCCATGATCGGTTTATATGGCAGCTATATCAGGTTATGGACCGATTTGAACCATACTTGGCACAGTTGTTGGATATAAAAACAAAACACGTCGTGCAAAATTTCATTCCAATCGGATAAGAATTGCGCACGCTAGAGGCTCAAGAAGTCAAGACCCAAGATCGGTTTATATGGCAGCTATATCAAAACATGGACCGATATGGCCCATTTACAATACCAACCGACCTACACTAACAAGAAGTATTTGTGCAAAATTTCAAGCGGCTAGCTTTACTCCTTCGGAAGTTAGCGTGCTTTCGACAGACAGACGGACGGACATGGCTAGATCGACATAAAATTTCACGACGATCAAGAATATATATACTTTATGGGGTCTCAGACGAATATTTCGAGTAGTTACAAACAGAATGACGAAATTAGTATACCCCCCATCTTATGGTGGAGGGTATAAAAAAGTGAAAAATGTTTATGCAAAATATAAATTTTTATTGAAATTTTGGCTTTAAAAAATAAGCTCTTGGTTAGGGCGGATGGTAAACTCGGAAATTTACAATTTTTTAAGTTTCGCCAAAGACTTCCAATGACAAAACTCATTAGAGCAACGTGAAATGCTTTTAACACAAATGTGCATGATAACATCGAATTACCACAAAGATCTGTTTATAATTGGTACAAATATGAGTTAGAAATATATTACAACATAAAATTGAGCGTGGCATCCTTTAAAATGTGCACAATCTATTTTAAAATTAAGAAGAATAAACATAGGCATGACGTTTTTCAGAAGAGGAGTTTACTTGGAAAGCTAACGTGCATTCTACAGACGGACGGACGGACATGGCTAGACTGACTTAAAATGTCATGACAATACTTAATTGGGTCTTTTAGACCAATATTTTGAGGTGTTACAAACAGAACCCCATATCCCATCATAGGGTATAAAAACAATAATTTTTTTGCCGCAGTTTTAAGTTATTGAGAGTCTAAGGTTTATTGCGTTTTTCTTAATTCCCCAAAGGGTCTATTTAATGGTACGGCCCAATTAAAACTTATAACGTCCTATTTAATAGGATGGTGTTCTATTTTTGCTTTGCCTTACTCGTTCGTTTTCGATTTTGACTTGATAACTAAATTTTAAAATGTAATTGTGCTCTTTTGCATTTACAGTGGATATAGGAAATCTCCAGACATACTTAAAATGGGAAAGTGCAATTTTTTACAGTGGCTCTCAACTTATTGTGCTGCAAATAATAAATGCATATTATTTACAATTGGTGTCAGCTTATCTGTGAAAAGTAGTATGAAATCTAGTGAACACACACGGGTACAAGAAATTATCAGTCGGGTCGGATAGACAGTAGACAAGGTTATAAATTTATGATTGGACTTTAATTATTCGCGTTAGAAACAGTTTGTTAAATGCAACTGGATTTTCTTGGCCATATTTTGTGTTTTTTATTTTTTGCTTTCTTTTCTGCGAACTCACTGTGAGGTAAAAATTACTGTCTGTGTACTAAAAACATTCTCCCCAAGGACTATCCAAACTGTTCACTTCATCACAGTAAACCATTAAACCGAGGATATTTCAACTTAGTGCATTTGTTTGTAACACCCAAAAAGAAGAGATATAGATCCTTGATGAGCATACGGATCGACTCAAAATCATTTTCTGATTCGATTTTAAGAATATTCAGTAATTTATTTTTGGAAAAAATCGGTTGGAATAATAACAAGTGCATCGCGCTGCAAAGTCAATCCCAAAGGCTAGATTCGGAAACGGCACCGCATTCAGCCAAAAACTTGCGGTCATCTGAATGGTTTATCATGCCCAAAAGAACTAAGGCGAACAATAGTTATATGGATCCAAGAACCTTGGTGATGGACAGCCCATTTCGACAAGGGTGAACTGGGAAGAACAGGGCTGCAAACTTAGGAACAATTGGAGTGGAGTGGCGTCTGGACTTTCATATGTATACTCCAATGTCCTTGCGGAAATGCCTGGTCCTTCTCCTGTTTGTGACGATGCTCGCTGGTATCGGAACCGTACAAACATATAGCTTTCGGGGATCAACGCTCAACTGAAATGTATCGATGCGGTATATGGCTAAGCGCAGCACTGGATTTAGTCAGGAAGAAATACATTCCTTCTAGATCAATGGAAAACGATTGGAAACCAATGATTCTCTTAGATTCCTAATCCATACTTGGGAGACTAAGTGACTGTAACCCCAATTTTTCAACAACCAGCTGGAAGATAGGTAGATTAGATGGGGTTTACGGCGACCGGAGACGTACAGTATTCGCACTAAACTCCGGCTGAAGGAGTTGTATCCTACGAATTCAAACAACAGATTCAAGAAGTAGAGACTGAAGGTGTATAGAAGCGGTGGGGTTGGGGAATCAGGAGATGAGTTAGCAGTTGTTGCTGAACACTTGTCTGAGGTACTATCCACCACATATTTGAAGTCTGACGGATGGCAGGAGATTGAAAATCTCCCTGTCACGATCAGAACAGGAGGAGAAGGTGTCGGGACGGGACCCGACACACCCTGTGTGGGTGAGTCATCCGGTTGGATTGGGCTCAAGGAGTGCACCAGCGGGGAAGGAGGGATCTCATCTAGTGATCCTCATCTTCTTCTGCTGATGTAAATTGGTTCACGTTTTTCAAGTTTTACCTTTACATAGATCTGTAATTTTGTGATTTTTTCTAGAGATAAATAGATTAGATAGATTATCTTCATTAATCAAAATTCGACTATATAAGTATTACTAGCTGACCCGGGCCCGCTCCGCTGCCCCTTCTTTTACTTTATATGGAACAAAAGGTAGCTTGGAATATTTTTTTTTTCGACAATTAAAGAGCTTTTAGTGAAATACCATGCTACGAAAATAGTATATTGCTTGACTAACAGTTTAACAATATAAGTGCTTTTATCTAAACCCCATATGATCTTTATTGGTCCACGAATTTAAGTTTGAATGTAAGGTGTACTCCATTCTTAAAGTACTATATTTCAGCCCGATAGTCTCATGTTGTCTGATTTAGGGGTGTTTTTGGGGGTGAGGTGGTCCCCCAGACACTTGGCCCTGAAAAAATATCTGCATCGTTCTCTCCTTTCAAATACCATTTATTTAAACGACATATTGCCATTGGTTTAGGGGAGTTTACACGATTACGTTATCAAATTCGTTTTCTAATCTCAAATACCTTTCATTTGAGACACATATTGGCATGGTCTACAAATTTTTATCCTTTTGGGAAAGGGGTGATGCCCTAAATACATGGCCCTACATTTGGATATGAAATTCGTATTCGACTTCCCCCACCCCCGTGGGGTGGTCCCCCTAACACTTGGTCCGACAATTGGATATAAGATACGTTTTCGAGACAAAATTCTTCATAGGAACATTAACTTTCGCTACTGACGGCTTTATCACTTTCGTAAAATCGCTTAATTTTAAACATCCCATGTTTTTTTTTTTATTTTATTTGTCTCAATCGACAATTTATTACGATATCCCCTTTTCCGGTTATCCATGTATCGAATTTTTGGTAAAAGATTCATGGTTTTGTTTTGGGGGTAACCCCTTTGCCTCTTAGATTTATTATTATGGGCATATGATCCGACCAAGCCTTGTTAACCTTAAAAAGTTCCACATTATTTAAAAGTTCATTACTTACTCCGCATATATGTATCTATAACCGACTCTCCAATTGTACTTATAAAAGTAAAGTTTCCAGATTCATCTCCGTTAGTTCTTCTGTTTAGAATTAATATATTATTATCAGTCATGAATTCAATAACTTTTCTTCCTTGGCGGTTGATTATTTTGTCTTCAGAATTTCTACTTTCAAGACCCGATTGAAATGTTAAAATAAATATATCACCAATCTCCTTTATAAACTCTCCAATTCTGGCATTTAAGTCTCCCATTACAATTGGGTTTAAAACATCATTATTTAAGAACAGGTTTAAGATACTTTCAAATAATTTAGTACTTTTCATTAGAGATTTCAACCAATACTTTTATTTCTCTAGTGATTTTTCATTTTGTTGTTGTTTTTATTAGGGACATAAAAGCATAAAAAATTTTAACATGTAGTGTCGTAAAATGCATTGATCAGGCTCAATAAATTTTATTGAAATTTTGGCTTTATAAAATAATTTCGGGGTAGGCGGGGCAAAAGTTTGTCTTTCGAAAATTTATCACTGAAAAATTTGTCGTTAGAAAAAAAAAACATTATAATGCAATTTTTAGAAATATTTTTTTAGGAAAAATTTATATCTCTCACCTCCTGGCTACGTTCCTGTATAATACGGCATACTTTCTGCCCTTGGGCATTTAAAGGCACATAGCGAAGTCATTACTGTTGCCTCATATTACTTATAGTATAGAAGTGTACTCCGGCACTGGAATAGGTAGCATAAACCGTCTTAAAACATGTGTCAACCGCACCGTTAGATACGTCTAAAAGTTGAGATCTTCTGACCATATTTCACCACTGACGGTTGAGTTCTTAGGCAACTCCTTCGATAATTTTGTTGACCTTAAAGTTATTATGCTATTTTATAAAATTATAAAATACAGGAAACCGATATACCTCTTTTCGAAACTCGAATTTGGCGTCTCTCAGAGAACTTGTTCGTTACATTTACCCACATTTCGTACTCTAATTATGCAACGTTCAAATTCGATAAATAAAGTTTTGAACAACCGAATAGATTATGAATTCAGACAATTTTCTTCGTCATGTATCAAATTAAAGGAATTAGTATCACCAGATTTATAAGAATTTTTGTTTTGTTTGTATCGCGCTGCTAAGCTAGTTTTTTCTACTCCATGTTCGTGTTAAAATTTTTACCTTTAATTATTTATAAAGTATTTAATAATTAAAATTTATTCCTGAAATATTAATAATAACTATTGTTGTGATAATGGCTCATATTGTTGGACTATATAATCGAATTGGACAATTTTAATTTGGCTAACAGATTATGAAATAAATTAAATTAAATTCACCAGTACGAGGGTTGCCTTTTATATTTCGGGATTGGATAACCCTGACAGCTCCATCGTGAAGCTTGACATTTTCGATGTTATACGTTTTCAGAACGTTTTGACATATGAGCGTAACTTAAAAGATTCATCTCGCCCAAAAAATGGAATTAAATCGTTAACATTTTCTTGTGATTATTTTTTACAACTTTCGACGACTCAACAACAGTGCATCGATGAATTTAATTAAATTTTTGGCATTAGTGGAACCAGCATACATTCAATATAGCATGAACATTTGACCATCAAAAAAATTTGTTCGCGTTGGATGTCACACAATTTGTCAATCGATCAAAAAAAGGCTCGTGTCGATTGGTCGATCTCTGACATTGTGACAGGTGATGAATCGTGGATCTACGTGTATGAGTCCGAAAGTAAGCAGCAGTCGATTGTATGGGTGTTTCCAAATGAGCCAAATCCAACAAAAGTTGCTCGCGCACGAAGCACTTCCAAGCAAATGATTACCTGTTTTTTCGAAAAAACTGGACTGTCGTAATCGTACCTCTAGAACAACGCAGAACAGTCAATTCGGAGTGGTACACAACCACAAACCAACCGCCGAAGACGGATCACTCTTCACCACGATAACGCTCTCACACATCGGCTCAAACAACTGCATTTTTGAGCATTAAAAACATCGATTTGATGAGTCATCCGTCGTATAGTCCTGACTTGGCACCGAATGATTTCTTTTTTTTCCCTTACGTTAAATATAAAATGAGAAGTCAACGTTTTTCGACACCTGAAGAAGCGGTTGATGCGTTCAGAATACCTTAATCAGAGTTGCAAAAGTGCTTCGGCAATTGGTTCAAACGCATGCAAAAGTGTATAGATCATAATGGGGAATATTTTGAAAAACAATAAAGCGATTTTCAATGATTAATATTTGTATTTCTTCTCTAATCCCGAAATATAAAAGGCAACCCCTAGGAGTATTTTCCTTTTGTAGCGCAGCAAGAAACAAATTACTCCACCACTATCACAAAACCAACTTGCTATTCTAAACAATCGCCGATTTATGAATTATTTAGAGACCGAATAAATCTAGCGCAAAACGTGTGTAAAAAGAAAAAGTTTCAAAAAATATTTAAATTTAAGTAAAAAAATATTTAAATAAATGTTGATTATATTGCACTTCAATTTTGCGGTGTTTTAATTCATCCAGGAGGCCTTTCTGTTTTTTGTTTAAATTATTTATTGATATTTCGTATATGGAAATCGTGTCTTGTTTCTCATTTAGATGTAGAATAATTTCATTAAAATTTTATCGAAATTTTGCTTTTAGAAACAATTTCATTGCCGTTTTCTGTTTTTAGTAAAAATTTTGTTTTGATTAAAAATTTATATTTAAAATTTTGTTTTAAGTAAAAATGTCATTGAAATTTTGCCTTAAAAGAATGACCTTGTCTGTATTGAAAAAAAAACATTGACATTTTGTCCTTGAAAAAATTTGTCGCAATTTCGTCGTTATAAAAAATTGAGATTCCATTGCAGGATATTGTCCGGAATTAGACCACTGTTTAATGCTTTCTATTTAAAGTCAGCAAAAGTGTGTTATTAGAAGCATTTGATTGGTTTCCCTTATCGCGATTTCAATTTTAACCAAGTAATATCATCAGTAGTTATTAAAAGTTTTATTGCAATTTTGCCTTTCGAAAAAATTTCATTGCAATTTTGTTTTAGAAAAAATTTCATTGAAATTTTGTTTGCAGATTTTTTTTTTTTAATTATTGTTTTTAAAACAAATTTCATGAAACATTGTCTTTAGAAAAAATTTCATTGAAATTTTTATTTAGAAAAAAAATTATTGAAATTTTGTATAACTTCATTGAAAATAATTTATATTTTAAAAAGTTTTTATTAAAAATTGTATTAAGAAAAAGTATCATTCAATTTTTGTTTAAAAAAAATCATTGAATTTTGTCTTTAGAAAAAAAATTTCATTGAAATATTATGTTTAAATAGCATTCATTGAAATTTTGTATAACTTTATTGAAAATAGTTCATATTCTAAAAATTTTACATAAAATTATTAGTTGGCTCATGAGATGCATCGACTCTGGTAAGCAATATGTCCAAGATATTTTTTTATTTTCAATACGGATATTTTCCTATATATCAGGTGTAAAAGACAATCCGTAGATTGTATAAATTTCAATTTTATTTTTTTTACTTTGGTTTTTAGTTGGAAATCATGACATTGTTTATTAAAAAGTGCGTTGAACAGGTAATATCTTCGATTTATCGTCCATTAGTTTTCTATTTGAGCACCAATAGGAAAGGCTTTTTCGATGTGAATATTGCTCGATTTAATTTTAAAATCGGACATGATTGATAGCAGGAAAACGTGGGGTCTGCATCATTGTTCTATTGGCTACGTTGTACCTTTCCGATAATGTCGCTCCAAAAAGTGCCATAGCTCTGCAGAACAGTCCCCCTGAAATGGAGTAATATAAACACATACATATAGACAACCAAAAACAATGTCATTGTAAGTTAAAAAATAACAACTTTTTTCCATATACGAAATTTAAGACAAATAAACTTGGTTTGGGGTTGAGTTTCTATGTGATCCATAAACGCCCTCAAGAAACTGCTAAAACTAAAAACTTAATATTAGCATTAGTGTTGTTGCCTATAATAGAAATTAAAAATTTTATTGCAATTTTGCCTTTCGAAAAAATTTCATTGCAATTTTGTTTTAGAAAAAATTTCATTGAAATTTTGTTTGCAGAAATTTTTTTTTTTAATTATTGTTTTTAAAACAAATTTCATGAAACATTGTCTTTAGAAAAAGTTTCATTGAAATTTTTATTTAGAAAAAAATTATTGAAATTTTGTATAACTTCATTGAAAATAATTTATATTTTAAAAAGTTTTTATTAAAAATTGTATTAAGAAAAAGTGTCATTCAATTTTTGTTTAAAAAAAATCATTGAATTTTGTCTTTAGAAAAAAAATTTCATTGAAATATTATATTTAAATAGCATTCATTGAAATTTTGTATAACTTTATTGAAAATAGTTCATATTCTAAAAATTTTACATAAAATTATTAGTTGGGTCTTGAGATGCATCGACTCTGGTAAGCAATATGTCCAAGATATTTTTTTATTTTCAATACAGATATTTTCCAATATATCAGGTGTAAAAGACGATCCGTAGATTGTATAAATTTCAGTTTTATTTTTTTACTTTGGTTTTTAGTTGGAAATCATGACATTGTTTATTAAAAAGTGCGTTGAACAGGTAATATCTTCGATTTATCGTCCATTAGTTTTCTATTTGAGCACCAATAGGAAAGGCTTTTTCGATGTGAATATTGCTCGATTTAATTTTAAAATCGGACGTGATTGATAGCAGGAAAACGTGGGGTCTGCATCATTGTTCTATTGGCTACGTTGTACCTTTCCGATAATGTCGCTCCAAAAAGTGCCATAGCTCTGCAGAACAGTCCCCCTGAAATGGAGTAATATAAACACATATAGACAACCAAAAACAACGTCATTGTAAGTTAAAAAATAACAACTTTTTTCCATATACGAAATTTAAGACAAATAAACTTGGTTTGGGGTTGAGTTTCTATATGATCCATGAACGCCCTCAAGAAACTGCTAAAACTAAAAACTTAATATTAGCATTAGTGTTGTTGCCTATAATAGAAATTCCAAAAGACAACTTTACTCCAGTTAAAAAATTCCTGCCCAGTTATTCGGAACCTCATAATATCAAATACGCTTTAGTGAAAAATGTCGCTTGTAAAGAACAGTGAAACTTGGTGTAAAGAACCGTTAGTTTTTGGTGTGATTAAAATCGCTTTATTGAAATATCGCTTAACCGAAAAAGTTTTATACTTTAAATTTAATTTGTTTTCCTCCTATTAATGATGTCTTCGGGCAGGGGAGGCAGACTGATGATTTATGTACCGGCCTGAGCAATGTTTTTGGTAAATTCAATCGCTGTCTACACTTATATAAGGTTGAGGCTTTACCTATCTTAATAAATTAAGTTAAATCCTATTTATCTATGTTTATTGAGAACGTACAATTTGTTGATACTAAGCCAATTTTTGTGAAATCTGGTTCCGCATACGTGATCGAGTGCGCTTACGTATCGAATGAAGCTTCATCACGTATTAAATGAATATTATACCACGTTTATAAAGGGTGATTTTTTTGAGGTTAGGATTTTCATGCATTAGTATTTGACAGATCACGTGGGATTTCAGACATGGTGTCAAAGAGAAAGATGCTCAGTATGCTTTGACATTTCATCATGAATAGACTTACTAACGAGCAACGCTTGCAAATCATTGAATTTTATTACCAAAATCAGTGTTCGGTTCGAAATGTGTTCATTCACCGTTCAGCGATGAGGCTCATTTCTGGTTGAATGGCTACGTAAATAAGCAAAATTGCCGCATTTGGAGTGAAGAGCAACCAGAAGCCGTTCAAGAACTGCCCATGCATCCCGAAAAATGCACTGTTTGGTGTGGTTTGTACGCTGGTGGAATCATTGGACCGTATTTTTTCAAAGATGCTGTTGGACGCAACGTTACGGTGAATGAACACATTTCGAACCGAACACTGGTTTTGGTAATAAAATTCAATGATTTGCAAGCGTTGCTCGTTAGTAAGTCTATTCATGATGAAATGTCAAAGCATACTGAGCATCTTTCTCTTTGACACCATGTCTGAAATCCCACGTGATCTGTCAAATACTAATGCATGAAAATCCTAACCTCAAAAAAATCACCCTTTAAAATTTTTAATGTCTGTTATCTTGAATTTCAAAAATTCTCTTTCAATCAGGAGGTACATTATTCACAATACAGAGGTTTCGAACGATTTTACTCGTTTTCTACTTAAATATCTAATGCAACTTAACATTTTAAAATGTAAAGTAACGTCTTTTTAGAGAGCAGTACATTTGTCAAGAAGTTATTATCTAGATGATCTTGATGCTGTAGGATCTTTTCTTGACGCTGGTACTCTAGTAGACTCTTAGGCAATATATGTATATCCATGGTGGTAAATAAACCATTAAGCTCTCTTGGAGTCATGGAAGGATGGAGTAAAGAATTTATTGATGCTAAAGTTACTAAGACCTTTTACATTTCTCTTCTTCGCAGTACACTTGAGTATGGATCATTTTTTGGGATCTGGCTTATGTGATACACATGCTCACAAGTAATTTCTCTTGTTTTACCTTCGCTATAGGGGTTGGAATTGTCAAACACTTCCTTCCTATATACTAACCCAGAATGACTTTCTGATTCGATTTAGCTATGCCCGTCTGTCGATGTTAATTTGTGTACAAACTACAGGTCGCAGTTTTCATCCGATCGTCTTCAAATTTGGCACAGGCATGTTTTTCGGGCCAGAGACGAAGCCTATCGAAGTTGGAAATAATCGGTTCAGATTTAGATATAGCTTCCATATATATGTTCATCCGATTTGCAGTAATAATGCAAAAAATGGTAATATCAATTTCAATTTCAATCAATTTGATTATATCAATTTATCATTAATTTCAATATTCATTACTAAGGGAAATTACGCAAATTAAAAGTTTCGCTCATTCACATTCCTGTAACAATCAGGGGCAAACTTTTCCCATATCAATGAGTGCAGTCCGATTCCAGTTAAAGCTCAATGATAAGGGGCCTCCTTTTTATAGCCAAGTCCGAACGGCGTGCTGCAGTGCGACACCTCTTTGGAGAAAAGTTTGACATGGCATAGTACCTCCCAAATGTTGCCAGCAGGAGGAATTTTTTTTCCGCTGACCTCGTCAGGATTCGAACCCAGCTGTTCAGCGTCATAGGCGGACATGCTAACCTCTGAGCTACGGAGGACTCCAAAAAGGAAAATTATACGTCAAAGATTGAAAAAATAAATATGCCTTATATGGCTACAGGATTCACTGAATAAGGTTAAGCCAATCGATCAGCCGATATACTTTTTTTTTAATATTTGGCAGTACTTGGCATTGAGGATGTCAACTTGTTCTCTTTTTACATTCATTCTTTGTTTACGTTTTCTCCTATATGATGACATTTTCAATCGTCAGATTTGACATCCTTAATGATGTTTATGGGGCCTATCCACTTTGTGTTTTTGCATGTGACCTAACCTTCTATTAGTGAATCCTGATATGTCTATATGAGTACAAGGGAGGCATGTGTTTATAGATGTCATATAAACTCATGCCCGATATATTATCCCCGCGGCAGAAAGAGGTGTGCACCAGGCTTTTTAAAATGCCTGCAAAGAAGTCTGGAGGCATTTCAAAGCCATACGCGCTCGCTTTCATCTTTACTCGGCGTGTCATTGGCGAACAGGGCAACACCTTCTTCCACAATTAGCACTTATATAAGCCCTACTGAAAAAGTGTTTAAATAACGCCTTCTAAAAAAAATACCTGTCATGAAGTTCATTAGCACCCGTTTATGTTGATGTATATTGTTCAAATTTCACTTAAAACACACCTAATCATATCCTATTTACAAAAGAAAATGAAACAAGCAAAAACGTTCTAAGTTCGGCCGGGCCGTGACATTTTCTTTGGCTGACAAAATGCTGACTTTTAGCCCTTCTATAATGCAAGAAGTTAAGTGTTTATGTGTATAAGCTCTCTCACTTGTAAGGACAACTTTCATTAGTTTTTAAGAAGGGCAAGGTTTTTCACCGCTTGGTGTATTTTTACTATATATTTATATGGGAGCTATATGTATCTAACGTGGTTGTCATTACAGAAATAAATCAGATATTGTCTCAATGAAAAATATATTAGAAATATTGAAAGAGGCGGTTTCTCATTCTCCGGTTATATTTTATCGGTTCGATATTTTTATTCAGAAAAAAAAATTCGTTAACCAGAATTTGTTTTTCTTTATAAACATATATAAATGTATTAGCATAAATGCATATTGCTTATCCTATCGATAAACCTCTCCCGCTAAATGGCTGCCTGTTAGAGACTTATCGAACCGATAAATTAAAACAGATCAGCTGTTTTTTGTTTACCGATTGCTGCATTATATTAGGTGGGTTCGCGTAAGAGAGTGAGTAAGAAATTACTGCTGGGAAAACCTCCTGCAGAAATTTCCAATCTCTCATTTATAAAATCCTCCAAATGTTTTTCGCTCTCTTGAACGACTTTCAGTAAAAATTTTTGCAAATTTTTGAGTACACGATTGTTGATTGCATCAAATTTGGACAAGGGAATTGAGGGTCAGGCGTAAGACGAATTTCAGAGTTTGTGCAAAATTTTTGAGTACGAACATTCCTAAGGCCTAAACAAAATTAGTGCGTTGATAAGCGTCTGTAAATAAAAGTAAAAAAAGCAACTAGCAAAAGTTAAAAAATTTTTAACCTTGACGACTAAAAGCATTACTTCACGTGTGACAGCATAGAATTACGCTCGCTTTTAAGCATCAAAGTTGAAAATTTGTGGGATTTGTGTGCAGAGTTGCATTTTTGCAATGCTGCACTCTCAAAAACAAAGCTCAACGCGCTCAATCTGTTTCGTCCTATATTGCTGATTTCATCAAATTCGGACAAGGGAATTGAGGGTTAGGTGTTAATGGGTTAAGACTGGTACTATGTGCGTGGTTCACAGTTGTTTAAGCCAGTAAACGAAGCCAAGGATTCTCGTCGGCGGCTGGGGCAGAGCCGATAAACTCGCCGTCTGTATAAATTAGCATTTTTGATGATTTATCGCTGTTTTGATTTTTGTATTATTATTTCGGCTCAATCGATTTTTTTGCTGAGATCGGCGGCTCAAACTAAGCCGAGCCGATGAAAACGTCGACGGCTGAACTCCGCCGTCTGACATCGAATCCACTTCGTTCAAAGGTTGAAACCCTACAAAAATCTCAGTGGTATGGCAACCATGTAAAAACTATGTGCGTGGTTCACAGTTGTTTAAGCCAGTAAACGAAGCCAAGGATTCTCGTCGGCGGCTGGGGCAGAGCCGATAAACTCGGCGGCTGTATAAATTAGCATTTTTGATGATTTATCGCTGTTTTGATTTTAGTATTATTATTTCGGCTCAATCGATTTTTTTTGCTGAGATCGGCGGCTCAAACTAAGCCGAGACGATGAAAACATCGACGGCTGAACCCCGCCGTCTGATATCGAATTCACTTCGTTCAAAGGTTGAAACCCTACAAAAATCTCAGTGGTATGGCAGCCATGTAAAAACTATGTGCGTGGCTCACAGTTGTTTAAGCCAGTAAACGAAGCCAAGGATTCTCGTCGGCGGCTGGGGCAGAGCCGATAAACTCGGCGGCTGTATAAATTAGCATTTTTGATGATTTATCGCTGTTTTGATTTTAGTATTATTATTTCGGCTCAATCGATTTTTTTTGCTGAGATCGGTGGCTCAAACTAAGTCGAGCCGATGAAAACGTCGACGGCTGAACCCCGCCGTCTGATGTCGAATTCACTTCGTTCAAAGGTTGAAACCCTACAAAAATCTCAGTGGTATGGCAGCCATGTAAAAACTATGTGCTTGGTTCATAGTTGTTTAAGCCAGTAAACGAAGCCAAAGATTCTCGTCGGCGGCTGGGGCAGAGCCGATAAACTCGGCGGCTGTATAAATTAGCATTTTTGATGATTTATCGCTGTTTTGATTTTAGTATTATTATTTCGGCTCAATCGATTTTTTTTTGCTGAGATCGGCGGCTCAAACTAAGCCGAGCCGATGAAAACGTCGACGGCTGAACCCCGCCGTCTGACATCGAATCCACTTCGCTCAAAGGTTGAAACCCTACAAAAGTCTCAGTAGTATGGCAGCCATGTAAAAACTTCAGCCCAAAGAGGTGTCGCACTGCGCCACGCCGTTCGGACTCGGCTATAAGAAGTAGGCTCCTTATCATTGAGCTTAAACTTTAATCACACATTAATCATTAATATGTGAGAAGTTTGTCCCTGTTCCATAATGGAATGTTCACGGAAAAAAAGCACTTTACACAGATAGAAATTTGTACGATTCTTTGTCAATACCTCCTGGTATTATTTCATTTGCGTTATTGAAAAATATTTTTAATACCATTTGGTATCAATTTAACAGACTGACGGATGTGACATTTGTACTCTTTTCATCGCCTCAAAAGTGTTGTTCAGCCTTGTAGTTATAAAACATTTGTTTTAATTTAATAAAATGTTTTAACACGATTTGTGTGCGTAAAAACGTGTTTAAATATTGGACATCATTAAAAATTAAAATAGCACAATCTCAAAGGATGTCATCTTTGTGAGAGACTTTCTTCGCCCTGATAGAAAAGGACGGTTTCGACAATACCGGCTGGCATTATTATTTTATTCGCGTTATTAGCAAGTATTTTTAACACCATTTGGTATCACTATGATTCCAGACGAACGAGGTTATAAGGTTATGTCATAGCGGCAAAAGTGTAATTCAGCTTTGTACATAAAATATTGACGCCATTATAAAAAGGTTGTTTGAATTTACTAAAAAATTTTAATACGATTTACGTGCGAACGAAAGGGAAACACTATGGAAGTTATCTATGTATACCAAAAACATGAAAAATTCTTTTGCCGGGTAAACGATGCGTTTTGGTGTATTCATATGATAATCACTTCTGGGAATGGATATGGAATTAATTGCTGAATTTGTTGTTGTTGTTGTAGCAGTGTGTTGTACACTGAGGCGGCAGCTCTTGCCGATGAAGGACTTCATTGGGTCAATCCGGTACGCATAGCCATGGGATTGGCTTAATTTGTATTCAAGGTGGGTGTAAAATTAGTTTGTTGCTATTATTTACTTGTAATTATTAACATAAATAATCGAAATAAAATGAAATTGTTTTCGATGGTGTTTTGTTGAAGTTCATTAGGGCGTGGAATATTGGTACTAAAACCAATAACGATTTGGTACTAAGACCAAAACAGTTCGGTATTAACACCAACGCCAGTTCGGTTATAAGAATAGCACCAAAGGGTACTAAACATTTCATATTTCGGGCAAACCATACGGTATTGGTGTTGCTTAACTATCAATACTGTATAGTACTGAAATGAGCACGTTTGGTGTCAATTTTGCTCTGGGTGTAGGCAGCGAAATTATGTTCACGACACTAATCGCGACTCCCGAGAAATTCATCATTTACAAGACACTCACGAGAAAATCACCACTAACGTTAAGAGCGAAAATAATAACAAATAAAATTTTTTCTGTGCGTCTCAAATTTACGGTATTTTAACGTACGAATTGAGGCACATTGTTACTTTTTGAAAAGTTTGTAAGATGTAAAATAATTTCTGTCTACACCTAAAGAAAAATTGATGCCGTGTGGTATCAATGGTACTGAAAGTAAAAGAATACCGTGAATTAATGCTAAAACAATACTGTATGGTATTTATAATGCTTAACATCGTCAAAATACTCAAAAGAGTAAAGTTCGGGAAATTTTTACGACAAACAAAATACTTCTATCATAAAGTTTTGCTTTTATTGTAACAGTGTAACGTTTCGTTTCAACATATCGAACTAAAGGCAAAAAAAGTAGTATTATTGAACGTAGCTAACTTTGTTCATCGTAAAGCTTTTAAAAGCTTCGTTTACAGTAAAAGGACCTTCCTTTTGTTGTAAATCTAAAAACTCTTTAATTGCAAAGGTGCTTCGACCAAGTACCGGAAATCCCCAATAGCATGTTCTATATATCAATAATTAAAGGTACTTTCAGGGCAAAAAATGTACATTCGTCACAAATTCTTGCAAGAATTTATCGCAAAAATATGTAATTTTATTGTAAACAAAGTCCGACGTTTTAAGAAAAGAAGTTTACTTGGTGAAAATGTCCTCTATGTCAAATGAATTATTTTTTGCGTGTACCATACGTTATTGTTATTGGGATAACTTTACTATCAATACCGTTAGTATCAATTTTTCGTACATTAAAATACCATATGATTTAGGACACATGGAAACAAATTTTAGCTTCATGGGAAAATATTTGTTCAATCTTGAGTTTTTCGTGAGTCGTGCAAGTGTCTCGTGAGTCGTGCGTGATTAAAATGTTTGTCTCGTGAGCCTGCGTGAACGTGAGTCGACACAAAAAAGTCGCGAGCGGTGCGAAATTTTGCAAATACTCGCTGTTAATGTACTTCGGTTGAGATTATAAATGGGCCAAATCGGTCCATGTTTAGATATAGCTACCATTTAAAGCTATATGCCGATTAGACTTCTTGAGCTTAAAAAATTTTCCAATTGCCAATTTTTCTATGACCTAGAATAGCTGTACCAAGTATGGTTCAAATTGGTCCATTACCTGATATAGCTGCCGTTAAAACCGATCTTCAAATTTGACTTCTTGAGTCTTTGGAGGATGTTTTCTAACACAAAACGACAAAACAAGAGTAGTTAATATGGCCAATCTGTCTGGCTCTTTTGTTGATAGCAACACAATTGTTGAAATGTGGGACCGACTGTAGCGCGATTTCAGCAGACAGACGGACTGGCATGGACAATTCAAGGTATAATGTTACAAAGATCAAGAATTGGGCATTTGTTTTCTTCAGATAATTTTAAATTATATCTCACCTCATCTCCAAAGGATGGGGGAGTACTTAGTCGTTATTCCGTTTGCAACACTCGACGAAATTTTTTATTCAAAATAGGTACTGGTTTTCGATTGGTTAAAAAGAGAAAAGCAGATTTGATTGCTATATTTGCGAACTTTTCACTCTGCAATTTTTACTAATAAAACTTATGGTTGAGCTGTTTACCTTACAAAAATTAAAATTTTACTTTACAAAAATCAAAATCTGGCAAAGATCAAACATTTTATGTGCGTCTACGAAATTTTGAAAAAAAAAACTATCTTACGAAAAACTTTCCAACGATTTCAAAAATGGTACCAATAGAAATGTTAGATTTTTGGTTTTGAAGATATTACCGTTCAAAGTTGACCTATTTTCGAAAAAACAAGTATAATACTTCGAAACTAGGTAATATTTTATTTTTTCTATTGATTGGGTATACTTCATAAATGTAGGATTATCAAAAAAAAAAAAAAAAAAAAATAAATAATAATGACTTCTTTTAAATTCTCTATGCATAAAGTACCTATTTTTTCACAATTTTCCAACTTGGATGGAAAATGAAAGGATGAGTATTACCCCATCCTTTCGAGGTGAGTATAATAAAGAAAAGCCTATTAGGGGTTTTAGAACAGGTTTTGTGAGCATTTGACACACAAACTTTGTGTAGAGTGGCTTTGTAACCCATTTCTGTTAGCAGAGACCCCACATGAGTTTGACGCGTACGCTCGTCTGGCCGTTACTCAACTAGTCAGCTACTTTTCGAAAACTCAATGTTTGCGTAGCGAAAACACAAATGGCAGGTAAAACGCAAATGTCGACATAACCAGTTTGGCGTAGTGGTCCGGTCCAACATCAACGTACTTGTTGCAAAATCTTCACTCTTGACGCGGACGGCGGGGTATTGTGGCAAACTGACTTGCGAAAATGGAAGGCAATTAAAGCGAATTGAAGTGATAAGCAGCCAATGGGTAAGTCCGTGTCCGTCCTGTCCACATAAGTATGTGTGTATGTATATTGAAAGTGATATTTGAAATAATTGGTGGGATGCTTCAGTCCTATGGCGTGAACATTTAGAAGGAGAGAGAGAGAGGTAAGGGGTTGAACTTACGTGAAGTAAACTCGACCGCGCTTATTTTGGGGAGCTTTCCATATAAGTTTGGCGGCGAGTTTGTCGCGATTGTCGCCGTGTGTTATAGCAGAACATTCTGGAATGGTATTGGTGTTCTCACTGTGTAGCCATTCGCCGATCCATTCATTTGAATCGGCATCCCGTGCTTGTATGAAAAAACCACGGAACAACTCCTGTTTAGTATGGGGATATATGACCACTGTGGGCGAGATTCCAAAATTTAGAATTTTTGTCACGCATGCTACTCTTGGACAAACACTTACCTGATACTTCTTGGCCTGGGTGGTATGTTTCAGTGTCGGCCACCACGTTATAGGGATTATGCTCAAGTGGCTGGGATCTGGCCTGGCCATGATTGGGCTGGTTGGGACGTTTCTTTACACATGTGTCTGATGGAGCCCCATCGGGAAAAGCTGCTATTGTGGCCACGAATAAGAACACTAACAACACGGCCAAGACAATCTGGTTGCCATGAAATGACATGCTCTTTTCTTGTGTCTAAGAACGTTGCTCAGCTCAATACAAGCTTGCCGGTAGTAAGATTCGGCGATGTGATTTGACGGAAATTGTTGTTTAAAATCTTTTTAGTTTACCTTCAGGCTTGCTCTTTTATAAACTATAAACGTTGGAGCACTTAAGCTTTGTCGTATTGAAGAAAATCCCAAAAAATAACCAATCGAACGTTAGTAATGAGCTTTAACTTCCAAGCCAAGTCACTTACCAATGCAACGAGGGTGGTATGCAAAGTAACTAGAGGTTTATATTTTCATTAGGCAACAGCACATTTTTTAGTAGGATTAAGGTTAGTAACGGTGTACAGTGATATGTTTTAAACTGATCTGAAGAAAACAATTTCCCAATGTGGGGTTATTAATACTCAAGCCAATGTAGATTTTAAACTCGACGAAATTTGTTATTCAAAATAGCGGCTAGTTTTCGACTGCTTAAAAAGGGAAAAGCCACCGTAGGGCAGAGGTTAGCATGTCTGCCTATGACGCTGAACGCCTGGGTTCGAATCCAGGCGAGACCATCAGAAAAAAGTTTACAGCGGTGGTTGGACATCTTGAGCATTTCAAATGTTGATATGCTGCCAAATAATCATTTAAAGGTCGATCGCCATGATAATTTTTGCAAAAGAGAGAACTCGTAAAATCCTTTAATTTATTCATGTCTGGAATATCTACAATATCTACCATAAAATATTGGAATTTTGAAGTTTTTTTTTGAAGATTTCAGTCGGTATTTTTGAAATTATGGGACTATTTCTTCACAGTTTGCAAATCTGAATTCGCGATTGAAAAATCGTTTATGCAGATTGTCCTTTCCTACCAAAAGTTATACAGTTCTTAACTCAAAATTTCAAAAAAAAAATTTTATTACGAATTGTGATGAAAACTGAAAAAAATATTTGATTTTTTTATGTTTGGTTAATAATTTTAACATATTAAAGTTTACCGCTTTAATATGTTAAAATTAAGAAAAAATCGACAATTGAAAGAAAAAACATTTGTTCTCCACTTAGTTACCTTTTTTGGACAAATTTTGACTTTGATGAGCATATTTTAGCGCCTACAAGGCATAGCACCCTTTCCAAACATTCATTTCATAGGCTGAACACTAATCTATTATATGCTGTTTAAATAATTCAATTATCTTATTGGGTTCAAAATGATATGATGGGATATGATTTTTGCAACCAAAAAACTCAGACCACGCCACTGTGTAGCTGTTATTTTTGCAAACTGTTCGCACCTATGGGGAGATCCGAATCGTGAAAAGACGAATCTGTTGTTTGAAAGGAAGTAAGAAGGGGTCAGTTTTGCTTTCAGTATCATAACGGGACACATAGGACTACGAGCTCACTGCAAAATCGGTGCGGCAAGTGATTGAATGTGTAGGGCAAGTGATCGAATGTGTAGGGCTGTTGTAGTATTTAGAGCGCACAACAAGTTACTGGCGCCGGTTACTGGCTTAGGTGTATGTCCATTATGTATTAATATCCGCACCCTCTTTTCAACCTAACCCAACTATGAAACAGCTAAAATATTGATCGCATTCCACTGCTCAACCGACAAACCACCTAGTTTGCAATTTCAACTAATAAAAGTTTGAATTTAAAAAAGTAGCTACTTTTACTTGTATTTTTGTTTCAGTAATTAACAAATTCAACGTGGATAGCTAAACAGCGCGTTAAGATTGTTGAGAACTTTAACAAAATATGGTCGCCTATTTCAAAATACAATTTGTGTACTTTTATGTGATATTTTGATCAACATAATCGTTAAATATGTCCACAACATGTATACAAATTTCAAATTTAGCACAAAATATAGCACATCTTATTTTAATATGCATAAGGAAAGATAGACCCAACGCTAAAAAATGTGGCGGAACAGGTATTAAATTATAAAAAAAGTTTTTATTTATTTGTTTATAAAGTGTGGTGTCATAATAAATTACAATTAAAAGTTCTAATACAATATCATAAGATGATTTATTCTATCGAAATCATCTTATGATATTGTATTCTAAATTTTCTCTTATGTACATCTACATTATAATAACATATTATTTTTTGTACTAATTTTATATGCTTCATTTTCGTTTCGTTTAACTTAAATTGAATTTTCTTAAATCATTTAAAAAAACACGAATTTTGGACTTTTCCACATAGCACTCATAATAATGATCTAACAAATACAAATATTCAGCAATTTGCTCCTTCTGCGTCTACCGGCAATGATTTAAAATTACACAATCGCTTCAGGTTTAACTTTAAATTGATAATAATATTACTCCAATGCCTTTTTATAGACTCGAAAACAAATTGAACCTATATTTCTGGTAATAAATTTAGTAATGTCTCGATAAAAATAATATTTTTAAGCAAACGAAATAACCACCCAAAAAGATGAAATAATCCTTTTTCTAAAGACTAAGTCGGAGGCCACCGTAGCGCAGAGGTTAGCATGTCCGCCCATGACGCTGAACGCCTGGGTTCGAATCCTGGCGAGACCATCAGAAAAAATTTTCAGCGGTGGTTTTTCCCCTCCTAATGCTGGCAACATTTGTGAGGTACTATGCCAAGTAAAACTTCTCTCCAAAGAGGTGTCTCATTGCACCACGCCGTTCGGACTGCACTCATTGATATGTGAGAAGTTTGCCCCTTTTCCTTGGTGGAATGTTCATGGGCAAAATTTGCAAATTTGCAAAGACTAAGTTTTAATGAATTTTTTTTTGGGTCCGAATTTCAGCGAAAACCTCTCTGAAGACAACCTAACTTCGAGATTATCTTTTTAAAGCCAAAAATTGCATTTTTCGACACTACATTTTGAACGAATTTTTAAGTTTTTTTGTTATGCTTACTTATCTGTCCAAAAAATATTTCCTAAAATTCTTTCTATTGACAAAATTTAATAAAAAATTTTCACCCATTTGCCTGACCCTCGATTCCGATGTCCTATTTTGATGAAATCATGTATTTTCTTAATTTAGAGAAATTATATTGACGTAGCAATTTTTTAAAAAGTTTTTGAGAAAAGAAAAATCTATTTAGTTCGTAAGCCTCAACAAATTGCAAAAAAATATTTTCTCAATATTTTATGACCATTTAGCGAAAAAAGCTGGATTTAATGATTTTGGCATAAAATCGCACCTGCTGTCTGTCAAAAGAAGTAGGGTTATAGCCATAAATTTATTTTTTTAATATAGAAACTATCAAATGCAACAATACATTAAAGCGGATTCCAGAAATCTGGTTCTTAAGAATTTTGAGAAATTTATTTGTTTGATTTTTGGGATATAAAAAATTGCCGACTTTCGACAAACATAGGGCGAAAAATTGTTGCAATTGTAATCCAAATTTCATTACGATACCTCTTTCCTAATTCGAGATAGAATTTTTTTATGGCAGATCTTTTTTTGGGTATTTTTCGTCGTTAATGGTTTAATGCGACTTTTTCAAAGACCAAACAACAATGTAATTTTTTTCAAAAGATAAAAAAAGATAAAATTGTTGTTTTAAACGAAAATTTACAAACAGTTTCTTTAAGCCAAAAAGTTTCTTTTATAAAAAATGTTCTAGAAAATAAACAATTAACAAGAAAATAAACAATTAACAACTTACGTTAGCCGCTGGGTCATTTGACATCAATTAGAGGGAAGAAAAAAGTTTACAACTGCAATAGCGTAGAAATGTTTTCGTGTTTGTGATTTGTATTTATACCTCCTTTTCTTATTTTATCTTCAATAAATGAGGAAAACTTAAAGACTTATAAAGACATGAAGGAAATTATAAACATATACGACAACAGTTGGATTCAATTTTAATTGGACATCTTTTCCGTCAAAACCTGAGTTTCGATCGATTGGTTAACAATTTTACAATTATAGTTGCGTAATGTTTTCAGTTTGTTTGTGAAAAATTGTATATAAATAAGAGTCACTTAAAAGAACAGCATTTTTTATATATGTCATAATTTTTAGGCTGTTGATCAAGACATTCAGTGCTACGGGTTCTTTTTCTATCAACAATCAGACCCACATTAATTGATTTGTTTATCGTATTGATTATATACTTTCAATATCATATTACAAAGCTGCCACATGAGAAACAAAAACTTCAAAGATCCTCTGGGCCTTCCTGTTAATTTTAAGGCGAAAACTGTGCTCTAGTACCACAGATCTTTCATTGATGTACTTTTCTATCCCGAATGGCTCTCATGAGTTTTTTTCTTAATTTACTTATTTACTCAAATGATAGGTATTTGGGATTAAAGCACGAAATTGATATCCACTTTCGGGACCAACCTTTCCCTTTCCCAAACCACCCTCCAAACAGGACTTATTTACTGACCATGGATATATGGGGCTCAAATACATTTTCCCGGTAGCTTTTTACCGCAAGATCTAGAGGTTCTTTCTTGTAGCGCTGAACCTCACGCTCTAGACCAAGTAGATCTACCTTAAGGCTTCTGGATGATGATTTGGATCATCATCTCCAAGATGATGATTTGGATGGTCACTGCAATAACAGTCCAAAAGGTATTGCTTAGACAGCATGTAGTAATGTCTTCGCACTGGTAGGATCTTTGTCTCCTGATGGTGGTGGTCCATATGAGAACTGAGGAGATAGCCCGTCGTAGCTCGGAGGGCGGCATTCTGACAGAACTGAATATTATTCCACTGCGTTCACAGAGCTGACGAGACCACACTGCCGCTTAATAACTTACCACAGACCTGCCGGTCCTTTCTAATGCTAGGCAGATGTGCTACCAACTAGGCTAAAGGAAAGCAAATACAAATGTCTATTATTATTGGGTTGCCCAAAAAGTAATTGCGGATTTTCATATAGTCGGCGTTGACAATTTTTTTCACAGCTTGTGACTCTGTAATTGGATTCTTTATTCTGTCAGTTATCAGCTGTTACTTTTAGCTTGCTTTAGGCTAAAGGAAAGCAAATACAATTGTCTGTTATTAGAACAAACAGCATCGTCTCTGCTTTCGTCGACACTAATTATTTTTTGAGAAATCTTGGAAAGTAGTTAAGAGATTACTCTCACTCTTTGTGTTTTGGGTTGTACTTCAATAGTGAACAAATCGGTGCCTCGTGCTTTTTCTCTCTGGGGAATCTGCTCTCTTTAAACAGCAGAAATAAAAGCAAACCACGAACATTATTCAGTGCGGCTTAGGCAACAGATGAAGAAGTTTGTGTTATCGCTTGCCGTTTACATATAAAATTAATGAATATGTAGACTTACCAATGCAAATGGGAAATGACCTAGTCCCAAAGTTGTGTTGAAAAGTGAGGTTAATTTTTTTCAAAATGAAATTTGTTTTATTCAAAGAATAAAATAAATTTCTTCAGTTATTATGTTTTTATTGCTAAAAAAAACATTTTGTGCCTTTTGCCTTTTGATTTAATGCCTTAATCATAAATTCGTGGCTGTAGTCCAAATTCTAACGCCATACATTTTTTTAATTATACAAATCTTAAAATGCAACAAGACACTAAAATAGTTTTTAAAAATTTGAATCCTAAGAGTTTGATTTGGAGAAAATTTTTGTTTTTTAATGGTTTGTATAATTTTGACATAAGTCGCCCTAAAAAAAAACAAACGATTAAATGCGTATTTGAAATCAAATTTCAAGAACCACACATTTCCAAAAATACACACATAGCCAAAATAAGTGCTAATACACAGGCTAAGTTCTTGAACGGGCTTAATCGAATCATATTTGGATATATCTGCCAATTAGATCGATCTTGTGATTTAGGGTCTTAAGCCCATAAATGGCGCATGGATTATCCGATTTTGCTGAAATTAGGATCAGTGGCCTTTTTTAACCTACCGTGATCCGACCCGACATTTCAGATCGGACCATGTTTCGATATAGCTGCCATATAGACCGATTTGCCGATTTAGGGTCTTAGGCCATAAAAGCTGCATTTATTATCCGATTGTGCTGAAATTTGAAACAGTGAGTGAGTTGTATTAAGACTCTTGATGTCTGTCCTGAATATGGCAATGATCGGCCCATATTTATATATAGCTTAAGCCCATATGTCTCGCATTTACTATTCGATTGTGCCGACATTTTGAACAGTGAGTTGTTTTAAGCTTTTTGTCATGCCATGCAAATATGCTCCAGATCCGGACACATCTGGATATAGCTGGTATATAGATCAATATAACGATTTATTGTCTTAATCTCGTTAAAAGCGCATTTATTTTCCGATTTGGTTGAAATTTACAACAGTGAGCTGCTCAAAGTGGACTATATTTAGATATAGCTGTCATATAGACCGATTTAGGGACTTTAGTCCATAAAAGGAGTATTAACTATCCGATTTCGCTGAAATTACATCCTTGCCAATTCCGGTCCTGAGTCAAGTATGATGTACATTTATCCCATTGGCCAAACGTAGAATAGAATAGCCTAGCCAACGCAACCGTTGTATTTTGATGCGTTTAACTATGCTATCGTCGTCATACAGCTCGTAGTTCATACGATGCCTATATTCTCCATTAACACAAACTGGTCCATATATTTTACGAAGGATTTTTCTCCATTTTTCGCAAGTACCCATGCTTCGGTACTAGAACTACCCCCCATACAACAGGGGGGTAGTTCTAGTATCTTTTATAGTGTAATTTTCGTTTTTTCGTCAGTTGAGAAATTAGCATCTGTTAGTCAATATTATCCTTAATTTTATTTCAAAACTGGTGTCATTTGTTTCGGTTACGGCGGTGCCGAGGTTGATAAAGTTGCTGACTATTTTAAAGTTGTTATTTCCAACTTTTTTCATGTTCAATTGCCTCTTCCGGCTACCGAACCTTAATTTCGATGTCGTCGACATAGGCGAGTAGCATATGTTCTCTTGTGAGCAGTGTGCTATGGCTAATCACACCTGCATAATTGTTTAATCTTCTGCAGCAGGATATTATAGAGATCACCTGATAGGCTGTCTCTCTATCTGAAACGTCGTTTGATATTGATCGGTTCGGAGAGGTTCTTTCCTATTTTATATGAGAAGCGTGTATCAGCAAGCGTCATCCTGCAAAGTCGTATCAGTTTTGAGGGATACCAAACTCAGACATGGCTTGAAATACCTTTGAACTTGTAGGGCTGTCGAAGTTGTCAACGAAAAGATGGTAAGTATAGATTTGACCCGAGCATTTCCAGGATTTGGCGCAGTATAAATATCTGATATATGGTGGATTTACTAGGTCTAAAGGCCATTGATAGGGCCCAATTATTTCGTTTCGTTTAGACTTTGATCTTTCACACAGTACATTCGATAGTATCTTTTATGCGATGGGGAGGAGACTTATTCCTCTGTAGTTGGGACATACCGTCATGTCCCCTTTTTTGTGTATGGGACTTAGTATGCTGAGGTTCCAATCATCGGGTATGTGTTCTTCTAGCCAATTGCGCAGACGAGTTGATGCATACGCCTTATGAGCGTGTCGCCTCGGTCTTAAACAGTTTAGCCGGCCACATATCGGCCCCTGTTGCCTTATTGTTTTTCAGCCCGGATCTCGTTTTGAATAGGTGGTACACATTCTATACCATCTCTGTATCAGTTACCAGATTTCCTTGTTTGTCTCCGCAGGAGGATGTGTCTGTATCAAAGCCGTCAGTTTTATGTTTATTTCTTTGGTAGAATTTTCGGACTTCATTCTGGCTCCTGAACATCTCGATTTGCTCACTCTCACGTGTTTCTATTTCCGTCTTCTTCCTGCGGAAGAGACGCCCGATTTCACCCGATACCTCTATTTCGCCTGGCACGTTGCTATTGACTGTAATGTTGTCCTGTATGCCGCATTCTTGGCACTCCTGGTCGTACCATGGGTTCTTTGGGGAAGGTTTTTCGTACCCAAGTACGGATGTTGCTGTACTATCGGGACGGGGAGTGCTTTCTTCAAGCAAGTGGAGTATGCCGTTGCCACCTGTTGTGTTTACAGCTTTCCGATGTCCAGCTTTTGTACAGTGTCAGATTGTACGTTTCTCGCCACACTGAAACGAGTGCGAATGGTAGTGATTCGAATCGATATTCGGTCCTCGTATAGATCGTATATCTAACACCATGGTTGAATGCCTTCCATCTATCACATCATGATCTATTTGGTTTCTCGCATTTTGATTGGGTGACAGCCTTGTGACCGTGTGAATTTTTCGATGTTGGAATCTGGTGCTGCTAACCAAAATATCCTTGGTCTGTTCGTCCTTGTCTTCCGTCGGGGCATGGGCGCAAAAAAGGCTGACGTTGAAGAAGAATTTGACCTTTATGCTGATTGTGGGTAGGCTTTCATCCACAGAAGTAAACCTGGCGACAAGGTGTTTCAGTCTCCGACTAACCACAAATCCACAGCAAAATGCATGCCTTGTTTTATGGCAGCTATTATATAGGGCGTCAATTCTCGGTGTTATTGTGTAGCCCTTCCCGCACTTCCTGCATGGCGATAAAGTCTGCCTGTATTTCTTCAATACATCCGCCAGTGCGTATTCCAGGTGCAGATACGCAAATCGTTTGCGGGGATCGTCAAAATAGGGGGATCCGGTTTTAATCTTCTTCGTTTTTTCATAGAAATTTTTTCAAGTTTTCCGGGTGATGCACTACTAACCCGACGCCTCAACCTATCCTTTTATCGTTCTACTGGTGAACTAGTGGCACATTTTTGCTCACTACCCTTAACGGTTTTTAAGGGTAGTGAGCGATGTTAAGTGACCCCGCGGGGAGGTTGGTGTCCACATTTGAGATGAAAGAAGACCAAAATAAGCCTGAATTTTGCCAAGTCAAAACCATTCAGAGCCGTCGCTAGGTTTCCAATATCTCAAAGTCACCATTATGCGTTTTTGTTTATTTTATGTGTGCTGTATTTAAGGCTTCATAAGATTTAAAAAGACACCTCATGCTTTGTAAAGATTGGACCAAAATTGTGGCTTCTAAACACTTAAAAGGCCATATCAGATGAAAGATATATGTGGGAGCTATATCTATGAAATTTTGCACACGTATTAAGACGTCAAATTGAACGTCTTATGCTATATTTTGTAAAGATCGAACAGCCTTAACAGACCATATCGGATGAAAGTTATGTACGGGACCATGTTTAAATCTGATCAGATTTAATGGCGTTCATCCTTAGAAGAAAAAAGTGACTTGTGCAAAATTTTACGGCAAGCGGACAACATATGTTACCTTTACGTTGATTACAGAAATACATGGACAGAGAGACACAGGGTCGTAGCTAAACCAAATCAGAAAGTGATTCTAAGCTGAACGGTTTGCTTATCAATGAGTCTAACTCTTCTACTTTTGAGCGTTGCAAACAAATGCACCAAGATATAATACCCAAAATAGTGGTTTAGGGTATAAAAAGCAAACTAAGGAGACAAATGTAGGAGTTGTCATGGAAAGACTAGTGACATTCTGTACTTAGTATTTTCTCAAGCGGTCCTTAATCTGATATAGCTCCCATATAAACCTATCTCCCAAATGTATTATATCTCATTCATTTAGCCATATTCTAAGAAGTTGTCATGGAAAGACTAGTGACATTCTGTACCTAGTATTTTTTGAACCGGTCCTTAACCTGATATAGCTCCCATATAAACCTATCTCCCAATTTAGTTGGCACAATGCAAATTTTGCCCATGAACATTCCACTAAGGAACAGGGGCAAACTTCTTACATATCAATGAGCGCAGTCCGATTCAAGTTTTAGCTCAATGATAAGGGGCCTCCATTTTACAGCCGAGTCCGAGCGGCGTGCCGCAGTACCTCACAAATGTCGCCAGCATTAGTAGGGGAAACCCCCCGCTGAAAATTTTTTCAATATACAATATTATATAAATTTCTCGTCTGAGCGCCGACATTGTTCATAAAAAATGCAATATCTCGTAAAGCTACAAGTGGACGCATATGATTCATACCGCACAATAATCAAAAGGCAACATAGTAATTTACGACAACGAAACTAGATTGAACCCCCTTCAATCCCGCAGTTGCAGTCATGGAAATCATAATTTGTTTTTGCAGTTTTGGTATAAGCTACCTAAACATAAATATGTTTTTTATAAAATTAGCACAGGTCACAAATATATTTTTTTCAAGTTAATACATACCACTCTCAATGAAAAACACAAATTTTTTGTCCACAAACGCAAATTTATAGCCTGTTTGATAACGATAGCTTACAGCAGTTCTACGAATCTAATCAGTCAATGCAGAACTGATTTCAAAGATCAGTGGAAAATTTGTTATCGATTGAGACCATTTTGCCGGTTTAAAAACAAATTGAAAATTGAGTTTTGAGGCGCTAGATTGGTCATTTCGCCCATAGTGAGACGGAGTAACTCTTATCCGATTTGACAAAAATTTTGACTTGAAATTTTTCTATGACCTCTAACATATGTGCCAGATATGGTCTGAATCGGCCCATAACCTGATAAAGCTCCCATGTACACCGATTTTCCGATTTTACTTCTTGAGCCCTATAGGGCTTAATTCTTATCCGATTTGGCGAAGTATAGCCCGTTTGCCTATAAAGTAAAATAAAGTGCTAGGCAAAGAACTTGACCAATGCTATGCATGGTGGAGGGTATATAAGATTCGGCCGGCTGAACTTAGCACGATTTTACTTGATTTAGTTGAATATGCGATTATTTTAATGAACTTTTTTTCAATCACCTGTTTATTCGTTTTTTTTTTTTGAGTGTAGGAACGCCTTTGTGCTATCTACAGTTTTAGAGATGCAGTTGTTAATTTTTTCTCTCATTAAGAGAAGAAGCACAACACCGAATGTGCCTTTACATTTTCTCAAAATTCCACACCTACCTCGTGCCTATGCTTTTTTAGTTTAAAAATTCAAAAGCTTTTCACTAATTTCCAAACTTGCTAACATATTATTTACGACAAAAAAGTCAATAAAACGTAACAGAAATCTAGTTATGCCAAGAAACGGTTCTGTTTTTGGGAATTAACTTTTGCTAGTTTTTCTTCTGCATGGCACAATGGCTGAAAACGAAACCCAAAATGTGACACATTTTTCGTTGGAACTTTAGGCTGAACGTAATCTTTTGCGTACACGCAAAAAAAACAAAAATCAGTGGCCATTGACGAAATTGTTGTAAGTAAAGTTCTTTTGTAAAAAAACTTGGGACTTTATACACGATGGAAATGTTATGTTAAGTTCATACAAGAATTTGTGAGCAATGCAATATTTCGAGAAAATCCTTGCAAAATTTTAGTCACTTTATTGAAATTTGACTCAAAATTGGATGAACATAGCGTATATTGGAGCTAAACCTAACTTTACTTTAATGACATAAACATCTTGCTATGAATGTTAAGGATGAGTTAATATTTTAATTAACCTTATTCCCTACAAGCTAGAATGAAAATAAAGAAACTAGTAAAAGCGTGCTAAGTTCGGCCGGGCCAAATCTTATAAACCCTCCACCATGAATCGCATTTGTCAAATTCCTCGCCCAGTATCTCTTCATAGGTAAACGAAGGATAATGGATAAACATTGTCATACTATTGGAGCCATATCAGGTTATGGACCGATTCGGACCATACTTGGTTTGTATGCTGGAGACCATAGTAGAAGTCATTGTGAAAAATGTCAGCAAAATCGAATAACAGTTGCGCCTTACTGGGGCTCAAGAAGTAATAACGGGAGATAGGTTTATATGGGAGATATATGAGATTATAGACCGATTCAGACCATATTAGGCACGCATATTAAAGGTCATCGGAGAAGTCGTTGTACAAAATTTCAGGCAAATCGGATAAGGATGGGGATATAAATCAGGTTATATGGGAGATAAATCAGGTTATGAACCGATTTCGATCATACTTAAGATAGTTGTTGGAAGTCAAAACATCATAATTGCGCTCTCTAGCGGCTTAAGATTTCAAGATCTGAGATTGGTTAAATGGCAGCTACATCAAGTTGACCAAACCTGGCACACTTGTTATAAGTCATAACAAAACACTTCATACCAAATTTCAGGCAAATCGGTTAGTTTTTTTATACCCACCACCGTAGGATAGGGCGTATATTCATTTAGTGATTCCGTTTGCAACACATAGAAATATCAATTTCCGACCCTACAAAATATATATATTTCGGATCGTCTTCAAATTCAAAGACGATTTAACGATGTCCGTGTGTCTGTCCGTCTGATCCTCCTTCTCCTTCTCCTAATCACTCTAGAGCCTTCAAAAATTGAGATATTGAGCTGAAATTTGGCACAGATACGTATTTTTGATGCATGCTGGTAAAGTTCTTGAACGGCCAAACCGGATCATATTTGGATATAGCTGCTATATAGACCGATTTTCCGATAAAGGGTCTTATGCCCATAAAAACTTTATTTTTCACCCGATTTTGGTGAAATTTTAAGCAGTGAGTAGTTTAAGGCTTCCTAACAACTGAGCCAAATATGGTAAGGGTCGGTTGGACGAACGTGGAATAAAATGTTCACCGAACTCGTATTTCAATAAGTCCATTATTACGCGAGCTTTGTGGCAGGTAGCACCGTCTTGTTACGATCTGCATCATCTTTGAAGAATGCGGTTCAATGAAGCCACCAGCCCATAAATCGCACCAAACTGTGACTTTTGCTGGATGCATTGTAAGCTCTTGGAATGCTTTTGGCTTATGTTCACTCCAAAATCGACAATTCCGCTTATTTACGTACCCATTGAGCCAAAAATGAGCTTCGTCGCTCAATGGAAGAGGGGGGGCGATGAACTTTCTTAACAGAAAGTTCATAATAAAATTCAACAATTTGCAAGCGTTGTTTGTATGTAAGACGATTCATGATCTTAAAGTTTCCCTTATTTATTGGAGATAAAAAAAGAAAACGTGGCAGAACTAAAATCAGAAACACGATTTTTATTAATTTTCACAGTAAAATTTAATATTTTTACGATTACTTTTAGTAGATAATAGATTTTGAAGCAAAAAGACTTCTGATTTCAATCATTGGGGCTGTTCCATTACTTATGATAAAATTTTAATAAAAGTCTTATGTTATCAGTGATATTTTTGTAGTTTTTCAAAACAGTAATCGTGAAAGACATGATTATTTCAATGCGAACCACGATCTTAATATCCACCTTTTCGTTAACGTGCAATTTTACTCGTCGAAATTCATTAAAGATTTTCCTGTTATGTAGGAAAATATTATTCGCAAAATCTTTTCATTGTAACAAGATTATCTTGGAAGAAAATCAAAACTTCAAAAATAAATTCTAATATGTTTTAAGTAATTTTTCACTGTGCTCAACGGTCAAAGCCAACAGAACTAACGAATTTCCGTCCCTTAATGAATATTAGCTGCGCATCAATGCCTTAAATACTGTATTGTGAATAATGGAATTCCAAGAATAAAAACTTAATGGTCCTATTTGAAATTATTAGTCCTAAATATTACCAATTATTGTTTATTTCTCTTTTGAGACGAGCTCAATGATCAGGGATTTTTTTTTGCAATTGGAAAAGGAAAACCAGAGATCGCAACACACACCAACCACTATGGCACACGTTTCGTAATTTGGTTACAATTACTCATCAGCCATATTAGGTGTGAAGTCGTCAAGGGCCCCACATTGGTTTGTTGTACTTATATATTATTTATTGCGAAATCGCCTTGATGATACAAATACCACAATAACCACGATCGACAACCCTGTCCATTATCTGTACTTTTCCTAATGCATGTGTTTTGTGTAATGGCAAAATTTCTGTCTGCACAAATTAAGCTACTCCCATGGTATGCACATGATTCTATGCATCTGTTGGAAGTTGTATTGATGGCTTCGAACGCTAGGCAACGGCAACGGCTCTCGCTGTTGCTCCGTATGCCCAGGTTCGAATCCCGGCCGGGCTCTGCTGAAATTTTCTATTTTAAAGTTTTTTGTCTGTTAGGGCGAAGATCATTTATATTTACAACTTTTGTTTGTTTCTCTCGAGACGAGCTCAATGATCGAAGATATTCATTACAAATTATTCTTTGGAAAAGTTTTTCAGACTAACAAGCAAATATTTTATTTAAAGACATTTTTTAAATAAAAAATAGAATGATAAAATTTCAATTAAAATAATAAAACGAGAATTAAGAGAAAATTCATATAGAATTATGTCTCAGAAAAATGTTTGTTAAATGTTTGGCAAGAAAATTCCTTTTAAAACAATCACAAAAATTTAATGTTTTGAAAAAATTATATTGCGATTTGGTCTTTCAAAAATGAATTATAAAGACTTTAAAAATGTTTATACAAAATGAAGTGTCGCGAAATGCAACATTTTATTGAAATTTTGGTCTTAAAAAATAATCTCGAGGAGAGTTTTTCACTGAAATTTAGTGCTTAAAAAATCATTAAAATTTAGTCTTTAGGACAAGTTTTATTAAAATTTTGTCTCTTGAAAATAATTGGAGGGAGGTCTGACCCGTGCTGAAGTTTTGTTACGCTGAAACTTTGTCGTTGTCGGGCCCGAGGGCCCCCTGTGGTGGATGTATTTGATATTCTGCCAGTATTCGGATTTATGAATACTACTGTAATTTTCATTAAGACTTTTCTTGTACAGGCAGAATTAAAATCATAATTATTCTTTACATTACTTGTGTTTTATCTTCACTACCTGAAAAATAGGTACTTTTCGTCAATGTAATGTTTTACAATATAGGGTAGTTGATGTAATCGCGGTGAATTAATTGAAATAAAAATTATTTATTTCCGTTATTAATTCCAGTTAATTGATTCACGAATAACCGGTACTAAATCGTAAAAATTGTTTCACTTCAACGAATTTTTTATCGACTTTTTAATGTTGTAAACTAGGCATAGACAATTTATGCATACATATGTAGTCTATGTTATTTTTGAAAGTGAAAAAAAAAAAAAATAAAATAATAGCACTTTTAATGACCGTTTTTTTTACTTCCCATTAATATACTATTTTGAATAATTTCAGCTTCATCGCTAATTTTCGAGCCAATACGATTTATTTTGCTTGATCCGAGCTTTTCTAAACAATGAATAAATAACATCCGCATAAGGGAAAAGGATTAAGTATTTGTAAGTGTATTTAAATATATTATTATTAAACACAGTAGTTTTGAATTATCTGCCAATCTGCCAAAAATAAAGAAACAAGTCTATTTCCTTCCAATTCTCTATACAAATAATTATTTTTAAGTGAATATTTCATTTAACCACCTACAATATTTCGAAAGATACCGCCATATCCACTTAAATCTTTTTATATACCAGCCACCAATAATAAAATCTTGCTTTAGTTGACACACACTTATACATTGAACTTTTTGTGGCGAATGGAAGAAAATTGAGTTTCTGCCTGAAAATTATACTTAAGAGCCAATTCTGTGTTAGGTAGTCGAATCGGATAATTGTTAATTATTCACTTTCTACACGTTTTGAATATTGGAGTCACCGTAGCTCAGAGTCTAGCATATCCGCCTTTCACGTTGTATGCCTGGGTTAAAATCCCGGCGAGAAAATCGGAAAAACTTTTCAGCGGTGGGATCCCTTCCAACATTCGACGAAATTTGTTTATTCAAAATATCGAAAATGTTTGCTAAAGTAACTGTTTTTGTCTGCTGAAAATGGTAAAGCTGTCATTACAGTTCTTTTACAGGCCAGCAGTTTTAACACACATTTTCGGCTGCTACTTAAAATATGTGCTATAAATGTGCAGTTTGAAGACATGTTTTGTTTTTTATGCTATTATTCATGTTTGCCTATTAGGCCTGTCATGTGATTTGATTATTTAATGCCTTTCTTCAAAAGCAAGTCAAGCTAATGACCATGGGAAAATATGTTGGAACTCAATACTTCAATGGAATGTGGAATATTGCTCATAACGAATTACCTGTTCAACAGATTCCTTGTACACACGACATCGCAACCATTGGTGGGTGGCTAAAGTCGCTCGTCAATTTTATTGCTCTGTCAATGTACTCATTACTGTCGATGCTACTTATGACTATTTCATATGAAAAATGAATAAGGAATGTAAATTGCCCCTGTTCCTTAAAGGAATGTTCATGCGAAAATTTGCATTTACAAACATCCACCGGCCTACTGGTTAACATTTCAGTCATGAAACTTCTTTAAATCTACCTTTCATGTGCCAACATTTTTTCCATTTTTTGGGCTACCTAACACAACATCATTTTTTCCATGCTGTCCCTTGATAGAAATTACAGCAAAGTTCTGTCCCTAGCTTTCTATCCCCTGCTGTGTTATGTTGTTGTTTGTTATTGGAATAATTTTTTTATACCTTCTTCCATAGGATGGGGGTATACTAACTTCGCTATTCAGTTTGCAAATCTATTGATTTAAGACCGCATAAGTCGATTTAGCCACGTCCGTCTGTCTGTGGAAAGCACGGTAACTTTCGAAGGAGTAAAGCTAAGCGCTTGAAATTTTGCACAAATACTTCCTGTTAGTGTAGGTAGGTTGAAAATGTAAATAGGTCATATCGGTAGATGTTTTGATGTAGCTGCCATATAAACCGATGTTAGATATTAATTTCTTGAGCCTCTAGAGGGCGCAATTCTTATACAATTGGGCTTAAATTTTGCATGAGGTGTTTTGTTATAACGTTCAACATACGTGCTTAGTATGGTCAAAAGCGGTTCATAACTTGCCATATAAACCGATCTCGGATGTTGACTTCCTGCGCCTCTAGACGGCGCGATTCTTATCCGAATTGGCTAACATTTTGTAGGAGGTGGTTTGCCATGACTTTCAACATGCGTCCTAAGTATGCTCCAAATAGGATCATTACCTGATATAGCTGCCATATAAACCGATCTCGGATTTTGACTTCTTGAGCCTTTGGATGGCGCAATTCTTATACGATTTGGTAAACATTTTGTGTGAGGTGTTTTGTTATGACTTTCAGCAACCTGGTATAGCTCCCATATAACCCCATTACCTGATTTTACTGCTTGAGCCCATATAGGACGCAATTCTTATTATCCTCTGTTTGCCTATAAAGAGATGCTGGGGAAGAAACATGACTCATGCGATCCATGGGGGAGGGTATATAAGATTCGGGCCGGCCGAACTAAGCACTCTTTCACTTGTTTAGTGCTATTTTTTATTGTTGGGTGTTGTTTTTTTTTTATTTGAAACTCCTTTTTTATTGTTATTTTTCATTACTTGAATTTTGTTTTGTTTCGCATACCACGCGTGATCTTTGGAATGTTGGCTATAATCTATGTTTGATTATTTTAGGAATTTTTTTCTGGTTGCGATCAGGCAAGTTCTTTTCTTTACAAAAATTTAAATCTTCTCTTTCATTTTATTTTATTTTAGTTTCCAGAAATCATCATAAAAAATCATAAACTAAGCAGCACATATTTACAGTTGACAACAGCTTTAACCGGATATAGCTCATGTCAACCGGTCTCTCGATCATACCTGTTCGGTTCCTAGAAGCTTTAATTTTTGCTGGTTTGACAGAAGTTTGGTATGTAGAATAAAATTATGACCTACAACTTAATTTATTTTGCTTAAATTTTTAGCAGAATCCAGGTGGTGGGTTCCCAAAGTTCGGCCCCGTCGAACTTAGCACTGTTTTACTTGTTATATATGAGAAGCTATGTGCCTAATAGGTTGGGTAAAAATTGGCATACAAAACTGCGAGGCACAAAAAACCAACAGCTTGTTGACAAGGTTGACGAGCGTGGTTAATGTGGTATTTATATCATAGAGGCGTTTTCGCAATAAATAACATATAAGTATAACATACCAACATACGGCCCTTGAAACCTTCACACCTTATATGGCCGATGAGTTATTCTAAACAAATGACAAAACGCATCTCATAGTGGTTGGTGTGTGTAGTGATCTTTGCTACGTCCATGCATCTATGCGTTCAAAAATATCCTTAATCGACTTTTGCAATTGCAAAAGTCTACGTCCCTGCATCTATGCGTTCAAAAATATCCCTAATCGACTTTTGCAATTGCCGTATTTTATTGTATTTTAGGTTTTTGATTAAATCCCGTTTACACTGCTCATTAAATCCGGATTTAAGGCTCTCGTCAGCTGAAGGTAAAACAGATGATCGAGCCATTAAATCCGGATTTACAGCGCAGTGTAAACGGGGTTTTAAGTTTTGTGTAACAAAAAGTGCGATTCGGAAGGGAGAAAATAGCATTTACATAAATGACAAATAGAATAATAATATTGTAGTTATTTTTTAATCAGACTTCGTGTACGACCGAAACATATTTTAAGTAATCTTTCCCGTGCTTTTGATAAGGTATGTTACGTTATGCAGTATTTTTAAATGATTGGTAAGTAAAAACCTCGATTATTTTTCCTTTTTTTATACCCACTACCGACGGATTGGAGTATATTCATTTTGTCATTCCGTTTGCAACACATCGAAATATCCATTTCCGACCCTATAAAGTATATACAATATATTCTTGATCAGCGTAAAAATTTAAGACGATCTAGACATGTCCGTCCGTCTGTCCGTCTGTCTGTTGAAATCACGCTACAGTCTTCAAAAATGGAGATATTGAGCTGAAACTTTGCACAGATTCTTTTTTTGTCCATAAGCAGATGGACGAAGATGGGCTATATCGGACTATATCTTGATATAGCCCCCATATATACCGATCCTCCGATTTAAGGTCTTAGGCCCATATAAGCCACATTTATTATGAAATTTGGGACAGTGGGTTGTGTTAGGCCCTTCGACATCCTTCGTTAATATGGCTTAGATCGGTTCAGATTTGGATATAGCTGCCATATAGACCGATCCTCAAATCTAGGATCTTAGGCCCATAAAAGCCACATTTATTATCCGATTTTGCTATAATTTGGGACAGTGAGTTGTGTTGGGCTCTTCAACGTCCTTCTTTAATTTGGCTCAGATCGGTTTAGATTTGGATATAGCTGCCATATAGACCGATCCTCCGATTTAGGGTCATAGGCTCATAAAAGCTGCATTTATTATCCGATTTTGCTGAAATTTGAGACAGTGCGCTGTCTTAGGACCTCCGACATCCTCCGTCAACTTGGCTCAGATCGGTCCAGAATTGGATATAGCTGCCATATAGACCGATCCTTAGATTTGGGGTCTTGGGCTCATAAAACACGCATTTATTGTCCGATGTCGCCGAAATTTGGGACAGTGAGTTAAGTTAAGCCCCTTGACATACTTCTGCATTATCGCACAGATCGGTCCAGATTTGGATATAGCTGCCATATAGACCGATCTCTCGGTTTTAGGTTTTGGGGCCATAAAAAGCGAATTTATTGTCCGATGTTGCCGAAATTGTGGACAAAGAGCTAAGTTAGGGGCTTAACTTAGCTCTTTGTGCACATATTTCTGCTATGGGACATAAGATATGAGTTTTGCACCACATTTTGACGAAAGGTGGTTTACATATATACCCGAGGTGGTGGGTATCCAAAGTTCGGCCCGGCCGAACTTAACGCCTTTTTACTTGTTATCTCTCAGCTCTCCACATCTTTGTCAAGTTTGGCCTGAATTATTTCTTGTTATGGCTGATATTTTAAAATGACTCCTTGAGCGCCTGCACTCAAAAAATATTCGTTTCACGTAAAGAAAGTTTGCGATACGTAAATTTTTTTTGTGAAAATCGTTGGACTTTGTTTGATATGAAAGTATAGTTTTTTGCGTTAATTTGAAATAAAAAAAAATAAAGCTTTTTGACCCTGACAATACCTTTCATGCTCGACATCTATACACATGTTATTCGGGGTTTCAACTAGTTTTTCTTTGCATATAAAAAAAACTTAACGTTATGCCTATGCATATGTATATTCTTTTGAATTTGATTCCAAACTAGATATTGAAAATATTCGTTTCACGTAAAGAAAGTTTGCGATACGTAAATTTTTTTTGTGAAAATCGTTGGACTTTGTTTGATATGAAAGTATAGTTTTTTGCGTTAATTTGAAATAAAAAAAATAAAGCTTTTTGACCCTGACAATACCTTTCATGCTCGACATCTATACACATGTTATTCGGGGTTTCAACTAGTTTTTCTTTGCATATAAAAAAAACTTAACGTTATGCCTATGCATATGTATATTCTTTTGAATTTGATTCCAAACTAGATATTGAAAGGATTGTTCAAACTCGAATTTTTACCAATTACAATATAAGCAGCAGGGCTCAGTTGGTAATTCAAACTTTTTCAGCGTTTATATTGATGTAATAAAACACAATTATATTGGAAGCTTTCCATTTTCGCACAACTCCATCATGGTTTTGTATTGTGATCTGAAGTCAGCATGATGCTGAACGCCTAGGTTCAAATCCGGGCGTAAACATCAGGAAAAAAATGTCAGCGATGGTTATTTCCTTACAAATGCTGGTTATATTTGTTACGTATCCAGCCGTGTTAAAAGTACTCCAACCAGTGGTGTCGCTAATCGGCACTCCGTTCGGACTCGGCATCTCTGCACGCTTACGTCTACTAACTAACGTCTGCGGTAAATGGACCGCCCTTTTCTTGTAAAACCAAAAACCTTTTAATTGCAAAAGTGCTGCGATATCGCAAACGATTGTTCGTGTACTGGACCAATAATCATTCTCTTTTCTATTTCTTAGGCACATACATTGTTTGATAACATTTACACGCTAAAAAGAAATATCCACCACAAAGTAGGTATTTCAATGTGCGAATAACGAATACATCAGATCATAATACAAACCCCTAATGGGGTGCGCGAAAATGTAAGGTTGATAATATAATAACAATTACCAACTGACATCTGCTTATAATACGTAAAATTTGAGTTTGAATTATGATACAACGTTAAATTGAACATGTCAATATGCACAATTCATGTTAAACGTTTGACGTAAAATCTTATAAAGGGTGATTTTTTTGAGGTTAGGATTTTCATGCATTAGTATTTGACAGATCACGTGGGATTTCAGACATGGTGTCAAAGAGAAAGATGCTCAGTATGCTTTGACATTTCATCATGAATAGACTTACTAACGAGCAACGCTTGCAAATCATTGAATTTTATTACCAAAATCAGTGTTCGCTTCGAAATGTGTTCATTCACCGTAACGTTGCGTCCAACAGCATCTTTGAAAAAATACGGTCCAATGATTCCACCAGCGTACAAACCACACCAAACAGTGCATTTTTCGGGATGCATGGGCAGTTCTTGAACGGCTTCTGGTTGCTCTTCACTCCAAATGCGGCAATTTTGCTTATTTACGTAGCCATTCAACCAGAAATGAGCCTCATCGCTGAACGGTGAATGAACACATTTCGAACCGAACACTGATTTTGGTAATAAAATTCAATAATTTGCAAGCGTTGCTTGTTAGTAAGTCTATTCATGATGAAATGTCAAAGCATACTGAGCATCTTTCTCTTTGACACCATGTCTGAAATCCACGTGATCTGTCAAATACTAATGCATGAAAATCCTAACCTCAAAAAAATCACCCTATATATAAAAATCAATTTGTATTTGTTTGTTTGTATTTCTGTGTCAGAAACGGCTGAACCGATTTTCTTGAAATTTTCACAGATGGTGCACAATGACCCCGTGGTGAAAAAAGGGTACAACATTTTTGATATCTGAAGGGGGGGAGGGGGGGGCGGACCCTCCCCCTTACCTTAATTTTCAGAAACGCCAGATCTTGGAGATGGGTGGTGCGATTTAAGCGAAATTTTGTGTGCTCTCATATAGTACCGTAAAAATAAAAATTGGGATCCGAATTTCGGATGGGGTATCTATGGGGGATGGGGTATTTAGACCAATCACGACAATATGGGTATCCAATGAAAGGTATTTAGGATGAGAAAACGTATCTGATATCCAATTGTCGGACCAAGTGCTAGGGGGACCACCCCAAGCCCCAAAACACCCCTAAATCAGACATATTTATCGACCATGGCACTATGGGACTCAAATCAAAGGTATTTGCGAGTAGAATACGAATCTGATATCCAAATGTGGCCCTGAGGGTCCACCCCTTTCCCAAAACACCCCCCAAACTGGACTTATTTACTGACCATGGGAATATGGGGCTTCAATAAAAGGTGTTTGAATGTAGAATACGAATCTGTTATCCAATTATGGGACCAAGTGTTTGGGGGGCCGCCTCTCACCAAAAACATCCCCCAAAGGGGGACAATTTACGACCATAGCAATATGGGGCTCAAATGAAAGGTCTTTGGGAGTAAAGCACGAATTTGATATCAATGTTCGAAAGAATTGTCTGTGGGGCCACCCCACTCACTCAGTGGCCGCCCATCCCCCAAAACACCCCCCAAGCCGGTCATATGGGGCTCAAATTAAAGGTATGTGAGAGTAGATCACGTATCTGATATCAACATTAGGAGTCAACTGTCTAGCGGACGTCCCATCACCATAACAACCTCCAAATAGAACGTATTTGCTCACCAAGACAATTTGGGTCTTAAAGAGAGTGGAATACCTCAAACCGGACATATTTGCTGACTTTTGCAAAAAGGAGTTTAAATGAGATTAGAAAACGAATTTGATATCTAATTTTGAGGGCAATGGAAATATGGGGTTCAAATAAATGATGTATAGATATATGAGAATAGAGCACGTTGCTGATATATTTTCAGGGCTTAGTGTTTGGTGGACCACCCCAATCCCCAAAACACCCCTAAATCGGGTATATTTACCGACCAAGTCAATGTGGAGCTTAAATGAAAAGTAGTGGGGGGTAGAGCAAGAATTGATACCCATTTTCGAGACCAATTTTCTTCGGGTCCACCCCTTTCCCAAAATACCCCACAAACAGCAATTTTTTAGTGACCATCGCAATATGGGGCTCATATAAAGGTATTTGGGAGTAGAATACGAATTTGATATCCAAATTTAGGACCATGTATTTAGGGAATCACCCCTTCCCCAAAACACCCCCCATAGGGTAAAAATTTTTCGGCCATGCCAATATGTAGTATTTAAGATTAGAAAACGAATTTGATAACCTATTTTGGGGCCATGTGTTTGGGGGACGCCTCATCCTGTAATCTCCTCTTAAGCCAATGGCAATATGGGGTTTAAATAAATGGTATTTGAGAGAAGAGCACGATGCTGATATTTTGTCAGCGCCATGTATCTGGGGGATCACCTCTCCCCCGAAAACACCACTAAATCCGACATCATGAGAATATCGGGTTGAAATGAAGTATTTTAAGAATGGATAGTATTTCACTAAAATATCTTTAATTGTCGAAAATAAATATTCCAAGAAAATTTTTGTTCCATATAAAGTAAAAGAAGGCGCAGCGGAGCGGGCCCGGGTCAGCTAGTTAATTTATAAATAAAGAAAAACTAGTTCAAACTCTGAATAACATGTTCTTGTATTGGCGCAGCGACATGTCGCTACTATTTTGTATATAGAACTCAGTACCAATTCTACGGAATTTGTTCGCATTTTCTTCGTCACCATATTTTTTTTTAAATGCGTTTTGACAGTTGTTCGGCCGAAAAGTCGAAGTCAGTACTACGCTTGAGGGAAAAATTACTGCTATCGCTTGTCGGCAGAATTTTTCCTGTTACAGCAAACATTTTTGCTGTTTTTACCATCAAAGGTCTCTGAGTGAAGGACAACTTCGGCAGTATAAAGTTTGACCCAACGAAATTGCACCCCAAACCCAAAATGAAAATATGCCCCCAACAGGTATATGGAGAACAATAACATAACTTTTGGTACCTATTTGCGGCTTTATAGGGCCTTTTTCCAAGCTGCCATTTGGGCCTTAAGTTTGTCCTCAGCTATATCCAAATTTTTTTATTTAAGGTATAAATAATATTGAGCTTTGTTTTGAGACTCAAATTTATTCGAGTATTTTGAGGCTCAAATTTATTCGATTTGCTACAAAAACAGCAAAGTGGGGCTTATTAAACAAACAAGGGCAATGGCTTGCAGTTTGAAATGACATCTTAAATGCACGGCTAACTGTTTACATGACAACAAAGCAATATTTTGCACTAAGCAATCTGCAAAACTAAAAAAATTAAAAAAATGTGTTTAAAAATCACTTGATTTTTTAAAACATTTTTCGACTGCGGCGCTTTTTATGCGTCCTCAAAAATTAATCTCATTTTTCTAAAAAAGCATCTGAAGCTTGAAAATATTTTTTGCCAGAAGCGTATTTTATAATTTTTAAAAAAGTAAAAGTTGTCAACATCTTCATTGACGCGGCCGTTTGTAGTGAGCGGTGTCAAACTTGTTGTTCCTACCCTCATCAACTTGGTCTTAGCTATGTTTATTTCCAGGCCTAATTTCGCAGCATTTTCATTGAAACGTTCCAATTTCGCCTTTATGGGGGCAAAGCGGTGTGCAAAGAGGCATATATCATCCGCATAGTTAATGTATCCAAAGAAGTCTTATACACCCCACCGAATGCCAAAGGGTGCCTGAGCATCGTTGTCTCATAGATGGCTTTCCTTTGCGATAGGATGTACCCTTGCTGAAACTTCATCAATCAGCGTGACGATCTTTCCAGGGGTGCCTTATTCAGCATCGTACTCCAATTCGACCTTCTCGAAACTGTGTCAAAAGCACGCTCCAAGTCGTTAAATAAAACGTATATCTACAAAACCAATTTGCATGATTAAGGACTCTGGAGAAAGAACTTGAGAAAATCTAAAGAAAACGTGCATATACTATTATAAATAAATAGGGCCATTAAAGAAATATGAATAGTTTTATTTTAAAATATCAAAAATTTGCTTCGATTTTTCCGTGCCAGTATATGTGTGCACACATTAAAAGAAGAATCATGTCAAAATATTTTGCGGTTAAAAAATTGCATTTTTTCATAGGAAAAATATTATTTTTTGTCAACAATTTTTAAACTATTCCGAAAAACGTACATCTAATGCCTTCAAGTTTCCGTAGACTTGGACCATCAAAGCATTATCATTTCTTTTCATGTTCATTAATTTCGATATCAAACCACAATGTTATCTTAATATCGATATCACATTTTTTCTTTTTACTGAATTTTCAAAAGTTTTACACTGGCTAAAAAGTTTCCAATTTTTGCATAAGCATGCATGGGTCTAGGATGATTTTTCGAGGTTTTATTAAGTGAAATATTGCCTCCTGGGAAGGTTTTCGTCAAAACCGCTTGAAACTAAATGAGAGAAAAGTTGGAGAAAATGGAAAAAAAACTAATAAAAATTTTCAAAACTCTTTTTTTTTGCTGGAAAGTGCTTAAAAACCTCTACAAAAAGTTTAGGGGATATATGAGTTTTAACTAATTTTAAAATTTTTATTTTTTTTGGCCGAGATTGGCTTTGTATTTGGATTTATGACAAACCAATTTGACGCAAAAAGTGTCCGCATCTGATTATTCAGTTAAAAGTTATACAGTTTTGGGTCAAGAAAAGTATTATCATTGATAAATCTTTATTGAAAAAACTTGCTAAAATACCTTAATTTGTTCTTTTTTTGTAAAGAACGTTAAATAATTGTGTATATAAAATATGATTAAGAGCTTATGGATTCAATTTTATTTACTTTCTGCTTAAGAACATTCTCATCTTCATTGATAGGACCAATTTTAATATCGGGTATATCTAGGACTCTCTTTGATCATTATTAATAATAGATTGTATAGAAGCAGTTTAGGTTTTCAATTTACTATTTATTCTAGTAATCAGTTTCAGTTGATTAGGTGATTCAGAGCTGTTTATTTTAGGAGTACCCGTTACGTTATTGCAATGTATTTTTCATATATCTTCTAGGTGTTTCCTTATCCATAGTGAATACGACGGATTTACCAAATGGGATCTTTAAAGTTTTGGTTAAATACATTTTTAAAGTATACATTTAGGCACAAAACTGTTAAAGCTTCAATTTCGGTTTGTGTATTGGCTTCAAGCGAGGTTAAAGATGGCAAGAGATTTGAGCAAAGCTTCCTCTCACTAAGCTGTATTTTAAAGTTTACTCTCGACTCTCGCTTTATACACTTGGTACACTCTTAACTGCAAAAGTAGTTGGTCTAGGTGTAGCTTGTGTTTAATTAACAATGACTGCCTTACATACTTTATGCTTAAATTAAATTCTAAAAAATTCTTGTATATGTCATTAATGTAACACAATTATAAAGATTGATGATGGCAGAAAGATCTTAAAAAGGCAGAGGGAGCCTGCTAGACCTTGTCACTTATCTTGGATGGACATGAAATTGGGCCAACATGAACAAAACGTAAATCTTCTATTTGCAATTGCAGTATATTAAACATATTACAAAAAGATATGACAAAGAGTAAAAAGTTCAGTGTGAACAATGTTCACTGGACATAGGGCATCCATTTAACTCTATCGTTGGCCAAAGCCTCAAATTGATTCCACGATATATGCGTTGATTCCAACTCTTTTTTCGTACGGATTCCAGTCTAGGGCATTTCTTGCTATATAATCGGGCTGTCGGCGTAGGATATGACTCAACAAAGACCATTTTCTCTTCCGCCGAAAAAATTTAAGCATTTTGTGGGAAGTCTGAACGAGAATGGCCCCTTGGCCACTCGGCAATCCTTAATTAGGTCCAATCATAGGTCCAAACTTTACGAGTAGGGCTCGACAACAATGAGGCTGCTGTTCTTGTCTTACTTGACCGCTCGAAAGCATTTGACTTTGACGACCTTTCAATATTTTCTGGGAAATCGATAAATAATTTTAACTTTTTTAACACTGCCCCAAGGCTATTGTACTCATACATATCGAAAAGATTGCAATATTGCAACAACGGTTCTAAAAACTCGAATTAACTGCCACTGTTTAGAGGTGTCCCACAAGGTTCCATTCTTGGACCTCTACTTCAATCCATGTATGCGTATGATTTACCAAATGAAGTTCGATTTGCAAATATGCATGTGTGCCGATGATGTATAATTGTATTTAACATTTTTTTTTTTCTCATTTTAAGGCTTATTTTGGTATTTCTGCTGCAATAGCAGAAATACTGCTGTAATAGCAGAACTACTGCTACAATAGCAGCAAAATTAGCTACTTACATTTAGCAGACAATGTTCGCTATTTTCAGCAAACAAATAGCTGCCATATAAACTGATCTAGGATCTTGACTTATTGAGCCTCAAGACGGCACATTTTTTATGAGGTGTTTTGTTATGGCTTCTAATAACTGTGTTAAGTATGGTCAAATCGGTTCGTAACTTGATATAGCTGCCATATAAGCCCATTTCAGCAGGTTAGGTTCGAAGATGGGCTATATCGGACTGTATACCTTGATATAGCCCCCATATAGACCGATCCGACGATTTAGGGTCGGATCGCCTTAAGACAATAAAAACCACATTTATTATCCGATTTTGCTGAAATTCGGGACAGTGAGTTGTGTTAGGCCCTTCAACCTGCTTCTTTAATTTGGCCCAGATCGGTCCAGATTTGGATATAGCTGCCAAATAGACCAATTCGCCGATTTAGGGTCTTAGGCCCATAAAAGCCACATTTATTATCCGATTTTGCTGAAATTTGTTATAGTGAGTTGTGTAAGGCCCTTCGACAACCTTCAATTGGCTCAGATCGGTTTAGATTTAGATTTAAGGTTTTCGGCCCATAAAAGGCGCATTTGTTGTCCGATGTGGCCGAAAATTGGGACAGTGAGTTAAGTGAAACCCTTCGACATGCTTCTTCAATTTGGCCCAGATCGGTCCAGATTTGGATATAGCTGCCAAATATGCCGATCCGCCGATTTAGGGTCTTAGGCCCATAAAAGCCACATTTATTATCCGATTTTGCTGAAATTTGTTATAGTGAGCTGTGTTAGGCCCTTCGACATACTTCTGCAATATGGCCTAGATCGGTACAGATTTGGATATAGCTGCCATAAAGACCGATCACTCGATTTAAGGTCTTGCGCCTATAAAAGGCGCATTTATTGACCGATGTGGCCGAAATTTGGGACAGTGAGTTGTGTTAGGTCCTTCGACATACTTCTGAAATTTGGCTCAGATCGGTCCAGATTTGGATATAGTTGCCATATTGACCGATCTCTCGATTTAAGGTTTTGGGCCTATAAAAAGCGTATTTATTGTCCCATATCGCCGAAATTTAGGACAGTGAGTTATGTTAGGCTCTCCGACATTTTTCTGAAACTTGTCTCAAATCAGTCCAGATTTGAATATAGCTGCTATATAGACCGATATGTCGATTTAAAGTCTTGACCCCATAAAGGCGCATTTATAATCCGATTTCGCTGAAATTTGTGACTTATGTTAGGCATTTCGACATCCGTGTCGTATATGGTTCAAAAAGGTTTATTTTTAGATATAGCTTCTTAAAAGACCAACATTTTGTTATTCACAATTGAACAATGACTTGTACTTATAAATCCAAAACGGAACATATTTCGATATGGCTGCTATGGGCCATAAGGTATGCATTTTTCACCGGATTTCGACGAAAGGTGGTTTACATATATACCCTAGGTGGTGGGTATCCATAGTTCGGCCCGGCCGAACTTAACGCCTTTTTACTTGTTTTTATTTCTTTCGAGACGAGCTTAGTGATCGAAGAATTCTCTTTACAATGGAATTTTTAAGTTTTTATTAAATAGTTTTTGAATTTTTGGGCCGTTTGCCGTTAACGTATTGGGTTATGTATCAATACTGCTATTATTTTGAACAGTGAATTTTGGGTAAAAATTTATTTTATGGAATATTTTAAATTTTTGTAGCTAAAAATAATTTGTTGTTATACAATTTAGATAAAGGATTAAAAATTAATCTTGCGTTAATAAATTTTAACAATTTTTTTGTTTATGGAAGCAAACATTTTTTTAGAGGAGCACACTCTTTTTATTTTGAATGTGTATGTCAGGCGCTGTTACATCTAACATTTCCTTTTGAATCTCATAATAGATATGTAGCGAAAAGCCTCAAGGGACGAAACATTTTGGACGAGAAATAATGAACAACCTTAAATTGGCAGAATATGCATATGTATATATGCAAAATATTTTTAATATTATGCAATCTGAAATGAAATAGCACTGAAAGAACAAAATTCAGTTATTTGTAGTACAAGGTATACATGTATATAGCCCACGATATAATTATATCTAAGGCCGTATATACTTATATGTAGCATGTCTTTTTTGATGTAATTTGATGTAATTAATAAAACCCGCAAAAAAATCGCTTTAATTGTACGAGACAATTAAAGCGATTTTTTTGTTTGTCGACCCTGTGGGAGATATGAAAACACTGTGTGCCCCTGACAAGCCATGTAGGAATGCTAGGCAATTGTCAAATGAAAAAAAAAAAAAAAAAATACTACAGGTGTTCCAATTTTCATTCGTCGCAATGCAATGCTACCTCACCCTTAACCGGCCGAATCCAGATCCAAGGATGGATAAAGTATACTTACCGTGCACGACATTATTTTCCCTTTTTGTGCTCTCATGGAACGGAGAGAACTTAATACAGAGTGGAAAAGGACAAAATGGAAAAACTGTGTCAATCTGTACGTCTTAAAAACTCATGTTGTTATGATGGGTCATTTATTATACGCAAGCGCTAGATTTGGTAAACCATCTATGAAGAGTGTCTATGGGTCAGAGTTTACGCTTTTCAATGATATTAACATGTATATTGACGTTTATTGTAATGGATTTCTTTTTTGGACCTGGTTTTTTTTCATAACCCGAAATAGGAGCTGCATTCGATCTCGATGACAACTATAAATTGATGACAAACTTTACGTTCAAATTTCAGCCAAACGGATAGTAATTGTGCCCTCTAGATGCTCAAGAAGTCAGATCGAATTTATTTGAAGCTATTGTATATCAGATTATATAGGACCGATTTGAACGATAAGGTTGTTGAAAGTCATAGAAAAATCGGGAAATAATTGCGTCTCTTTGAGGCTCAAATCTGTTAGGCGGATGGGTTTTATGTGCAAACAGAAAGACTGTCATTCAATGGACGTTCAACAATTTGACGACTCACAAATGAAACGACAATATTAATATATCCCCATACTAAGGTGAAGGGTATAAAAACCTATTTTTTATCCGATTTTGCCGAATTTGCCGAATTTGGTACTGTGGTACAGTAAAGGATCCTTCCATACCATAGTCGGACCATAGCCTCCTGAATATTGTCGAGATAGGACCATCTTTGGATATAGCTGCCATATAGTCTGATCTATCGAGTAGGTCCCAATGCTATAAAAGACGTATTTTTCCGATTATGCTGAAATTCTAGGTTCCTTTCGAATTTCAGCATACGAGTATGTTACAGATCACAGTTAGATATTGAAGTTATGTTAACCTATTACTTTTTATTAATTACTTATTTTGAAATATTTCTGTCCTTTGTACACTGAAATAAGCTAAGGTGCATGTTGAGCAGGTATCCTTCTTCTGCATTTATTAACCCGTTATAAGGATATATTGTATCAATATACTTGCATGTACATTAAGTATGGTGTTTACATGCACACCTATGTTAAAAAAATAGGTAAAATTTGTTGGTATGTCACAATATAGTGATATTCTAACACTAGTATTTACAAAACTTAATGTAGATTTGAAATGGGTTTATTTGACAGAGTTCCTTTATTGATCTGTCAAATGAACCTCTTTAAAGGCTTTATTAGGTCTTGTAAATACGGTCGTTGGCGTACATAGAAGCTCATAATAAATATAAAATTCCCGATATTGATTGTTTCCTCGTTTTGGCATTGCATCACATTGTTCAAAATAATAGGAGTACGAATGATTTATCATAAAAAATTATAAAAAAAGCATTAAATTTAAAAGAAAAGGAGTGAAATCTAAATGTAGAAAAGTGACATTGAAGTTGTTGAAGAAATAAGGCAATATTATGATGCTTTGATCAAATTATTGTAAATGTCTCATCATCCAGCCAAATCTCTTAGTACTAAATAACCAGGACACAGTGTTGTGGAAAAAGGGCGAAAGTTCTTTCAGGAAAAAGGGCGAAAGTTCTGATATTGACTGTAACTGGTACGATTGTCAAGGAATCTCTTCCAAATTTCATAAATTCTGGGTAAGAAATGCGGCTTTTGTGCTTTCAATGCATTCATTCAAAAAAAAAAAAGATATATGGCAGCTGCATATAAATATGGTCAGATCTGGTCCATACTCAGATGTTCTATAGAAATCAAATTTGATGTGTTGCAAATGGAATCACAAAATTGACAACTCTTCGCTGGTGGGTATAAAAAAATAACCCGTATTCTTGGCTTGTAGAACATTTGGTAGTTTCTGGTAAGTTTTGATAGGATTTGATCGGATTTGGAACGATTTTTCTTAAATTTTGGTAGGAAATAATTTTCTTGAGTGGCAACACTGGTTATGATACAAAATTATATTAAAAGCCTTTAGTTTTAGCACAAATCCATTAAAGTTCTGTATTATGATCTTCTGTGTTCGTACAAATACAACAAAAAATTACTTATGGAAGTTCTAGCTTTCGTACATTTAAACTATTACTTTGGGATGGATATATCTTTATCGTGTTCATAATACAATTCAATGTATGAGCCTTAAAATTCCCTGTTGTTTTTTCTTGTACCTGACAGTCAGTCAGACAGTTTTTGTCATTGGACATACCAAAGTTACGACTCCTTTTGATCGCCATGTGCCCATAGACTGCTTGTATCGGATGGAAAGAGCTGATAGATTGAAAGTTGCCAGTAACGACTTCTCCAGAAGCTGTGAGGATGTCGAGGAAGAAAAGACATCATCTGCTGTGTGTTCCACTGCCGAGCAGAAAGAGTTCCACTTTCTGAATTAGTGGTGAAACATTCGCAAGGTTCAACGGTAGGAACTAGAAGACATTTTTCTTCTCCTGTTCCCATAGTATCACGATGCACGAACATGTCTAAGTGAGCCTGACCGAACCTAACCCAACTTTGGAGTTGGATTGCACCACGAACATTTTGCGTGGTGCAATCCCAGTAGACAAAAATGTAAAAATCCAAAATGAAAATTATTATGAAATCTTTTACAAATCTTTTAAAATACACTTCAAACAACAAGAATTTAAGAAAAACTGATCGGTTTTTTTAACAAACGTATCCTACATATTTATTTGCACAAATTAAAACTTTTCCTTTTGTAAACCAAAACAGAATTAGGTCTTAAGGAGGATATAATTGACAGCACATATGTCAACGTAAGGTGTCATAAACATGAACATATGGTTAGTACCATTACTTTTAAATAAGAGACAAAAATAAAAAAACAATAACTGTTTAAATTGAAGTTTTCAGCGGTGCGGATCTAAAAAAGTCCAACTTGGTCCACCGTAATTCTTTTTCGGTGAATTAAAATGAATAAATGAATTTAAAATGTCAGCTACACGAACTTGCACCGTTTGTATTCTTCAATATTCTTCAAATATGTTCGCCGGAAACTTCTGCTATAGTCTCCTGTTCCCATAGTATCACGATGCACGAACATGTCTAAGTGAGCCTGACCGAACCTAACCCAACTTTGGAGTTGGATTGCACCACGAACATTTTGCGTGGTGCAATCCCAGTAGACAAAAATGTAAAAATCCAAAATGAAAATTATTATGAAATCTTTTACAAATCTTTTAAAATACACTTCAAACAACAAGAATTTAAGAAAAACTGATCGGTTTTTTTAACAAACGTATCCTACATATTTATTTGCACAAATTAAAACTTTTCCTTTTGTAAACCAAAACAGAATTAGGTCTTAAGGAGGATATAATTGACAGCACATATGTCAACGTAAGGTGTCATAAACATGAACATATGGTTAGTACCATTACTTTTAAATAAGAGACAAAAATAAAAAAACAATAACTGTTTAAATTGAAGTTTTCAGCGGTGCGGATCTAAAAAAGTCCAACTTGGTCCACCGTAATTCTTTTTCGGTGAATTAAAATGAATAAATGAATTTAAAATGTCAGCTACACGAACTTGCCCGGTTGTATTCTTCAATATTCTTCAAATATGTTCGCCGGAAACTTCTGCTATAGTCCTCTGAATACACCAAAACCCAAAACATAATATAAACGCCGGAAATTAGTAAAACGTATGGATAAAGTCCTACGTTTAAGTATACGCTTTCAATAGGCTTAGGAACTCCAATCAAGAGATTAGTTTATATGGGAGCTTTATCAGGTTATATGTATACCGAACTGCACCACACTTAGCACAGCAAAATTTCATCTAAATCAAATTATAATTGCACCTCTAGAGGATCAAGAAGGTAAAACGGAAGATCGGCTTATTTGGGAGCTATACCAGGTTGGACCATACTCCACATCTTTCTATATTATACTCAAAAATACGTCTGTACAAAATTTTAGAGCTCTATGTTTACTCTTACTATTTTTGTCTTACGAATATATGTAGAGGAAACACTGTGTGACGTACAGTGGCTTCGATTTTTTCAATAATTTCGCTAGATTTGGAAAAGTAATTTGTATTAGGGCCCTACACATTCTTGCTGAGTATGGTTCAGATCGGACTGCTGGCATATAACCCAAACTCACGATGAGACGGGCAAATTTCACGCCCTCTTGGTCATTTTACTAAGGTCCCCATTTGCTTTGGTAAGTTTCGTGCATATATCTCTATCCGTTCTCTAGAACTGTTCCCATTATGTCTCACTCTGGCATATGCCCTACATACAACTTCCTGAACCAAATGGGGCAAGTACGGGCAGCTAAACTCCTTTGAATTATGTTAAGGGGCAATCAAAGAACATAGTTTGAAAATAGGGCAAAGGTTGAAAACTAGTGGAAAAAATGTACTATTTAAATAGTGACTTACCTGGAGAAGGTCAAAGTAATCATTATAAGTGTTTTTATACCCTACACCACTACTATGGTACAGGGTATTCCAGAAGGAAGGGAGATATACCCATTGATAAGTATACCGATCGACTCAGAATCACTTTCTAATTCGATTTAGCTATGTCCGTCTGTCTGTCTGTGCATGTTAATTTGTGTACAAAGTACAGGTCGCAATTTTCATCCGATGGTCTTCAAATTTGGCACAAGCATTTTCTTGGGCCTAGAGACGAAGCCTATTGAAATTGGAAAACTCGCTTCAGATTTAGATGAAGCTCCCATACACATGTTCGTCCGATTCGGACTAAAATTGCAATTATATCGTCATTTGTAAACTGGTTCTCACGAAGTTTTGCACGAGGGATTATCTTATAAGTTTCGACATTATTGGTGAATTTCATAGAAATCGTTTCAGGACGTATAGTATTGCAACAATTTGGTCATTTGTTATCCTCGAAAATTGGCACAAAGGATTCCCTTTTGACCCCCGGTATAGAGTTATATCTCTTGTTCAGTTTCAGATATAGCTCCTATATATTATATGCATTTTCCGTTTTTCACTTTTAAGGCCTTTGCTAATGCATTTATCAATCGATCTTCTCAATAATCTGCACAACGGTTTATCCTATGGCTCTTCCAATATGTACAAATTTTGATCGGAAATCCGCATATCAAATTTAAGCAAATTTTAAATTCGAATAACTATACATTTATTAAGTACATCAGTCAATAGACCCGTACTTAGTTTTCGAGATATTACACCAAATTACCTGAAAATTTTCAGTTTTTTCTAAAACCAAAAATCGGGCAATTTTGAACGGTCATATCTTCTGGTCATTACCATTTTCGGGTACCACGTTTGAAATCGTTGGAAAGTTTTACATACGACGGTCGATAAGTGTAACAACTCAACTGTGGCACTTTTGCCAAGCAAAACTGGAATCCTCTGTTAAACGGCCTTCGAGTTGCATACTGACAACTTTAACTATAATTTCCGTTTTTATATTCGCTACAAACAATTGGCAATCCTAGTGTGAGAGTAAAAGCTAATGGGAGAGCCAAGAATTGCCAGAGCCGTATACGGAAACTAGACGTACATACGTTCGCTCGCACTATTTCTTTGCTCTGCTTCGTTTGATGAAAATCTCCATTTCACGCTGCCGTCACCATTCAGACGTAAGTGAGCTGTTCGAACGCATAAACGTTTTGTTTTAAAAAACGCTTCAAACTTAAGTAACACACCATCCAATCAGAATTTTAAACATAAAAAAATACCTTCAAAGTGAGTGGTGGCCTAATTGTAGGTCGAACATTTAATTTTTGTAGTGTCTTAAAATCGGATAATGAGGATAGAAGCCAAAGCCTCGTAACGCAATTTTCAAATGGAGCAGTGCTTAATAGTGGATTTTTCTCAATAAGAACGGTACGAATAAATTCAGCTTTAGCTGGATATAATTTCTTTATATCCGACACAATATATCCTATAAGAAAAAGTGAACACACATACGCACATGCATAGGTGTATGTGTACCCATGGAGTATTTGGGTGTAAGTGTATAAATGTACTGATTCTTGTACATGTTTTTGGTGCTTACATGTCAGCAGTAGATGTTCACACACACACACGCACACATGCGTTTGTGTGCAAGTCAATTTGTAGGGTATATGAACTAACTATAGTAGTGGATTATTCAAAATCGGCCCGAACACGAAAATAAAACGTAATTTTCCCTTCGAAAACGAATTGAAAACATCAAAGTGTAGTAAGTTATTTGGCAACGGGTTGTTTCTGTTGCTGTCGCTGTTTCCCTTGTAAGGATATTCTTGTTTTTCGTGCTTAAGGCGATTGTTTTGTTCGTTTGTTGTAATTGTTGTTGCGTAGTTGTGAAAACTCCGATTCATTTCACGTGACGTTCATACTGACACGGGCCGTAAAAGGGCTCATGTTTCATCCATCTAACTTGAAGGAGGTAGGTTGTGTACACATGCACCAAGCGTAGCACGTACCCATCCTCAAAATGGGCCATATATACCTGGCACACAGCCACAGAGCCCACTACTAAGCTTTTGTGTGCGAGTAAACGTGTACGTGCGTACGTGTGTGCGGACGAATTTGTTGTGCCATGTCATGCCACGCCACGACCAACTAGCACGTCGTGTAACATTCGCAATTTAATTCTCTCGTAGTCTTGCGGTCGTCGTTGTCGTCCGCCTTCCTGCTCCTTGTGGCATCAGGCCCCAAGACAACCGCAAAACAATGCCCTTTGTTATTTTCTATTTTGTTTCCACTGATGTTCCATTTATGGAGGGTCTTTTCCCAAAGTATGATTCATAGAGAAACGCAGCAGTAATACGACATGGGAAATGTGTACCAAATCGTCGAGGGGGCGAGCCGAAGGGGAATTGGGAGAAATGTAAATAAAAACAAGAACCAACTCAACTAAATATATCACTAAACACAACTCACTCCCACCCACGCCGACGCACCCGCACATACATACACCGTCGCTCTTCGCAGCCCACATACATATTGTATTCTCGTGGATATGTATCGGACGCCAAAAGGATTAACTCCTCCATTCGACCACATTGTGCAGTGTCAAACCACTTGACTGTCACTCATCAAATATTAATAAAACGTTAAATGTGTTGATTTACAAACTGCAAACACACTTTTATCCGACTCGCAGAAGCAACAAATCCCCCACACTTTCAACTGCCAGTGTTCAAATTGGTAAGGGTTTTCGCAAGTATGATTTCAGTTTTCGACCACTATGGCAGCTGTGGGTCAATGTGAGTAATAAAGAAATGTGACTGTTTTTTCATCAAAACAGTGGCTTACAACCTCCTGCTACCGTTTCACCAGATTGTTGGCGGGTTTTGCAAACAATTTGCCTATTATCGTAGCTTACGCCATTTATTTGGTTGTAAAGCGAAATGACAACGTGCCCATCTGCTGTTGCGTGGTCTAGTGGTGAAGCTCCTAGAGCGCGCTTTTTACGACATTTATGACGTGACGTCTGTCGTAAATAAGAACTAGCAGGTATTTTCTGCTTTAACGCATATTTGAACGATTGTGCTAACAAAGAAATCTTGAACTAGCAAACATTTTGATTTCAACAATCTTAACGCCTAGAGTACCTTTCCAAGGATTTAAGTAAACCAACCAATCTATCAACGTCTATTGCAAATTTCGTTGATTGTATGCTTTCGAAATATGAGCAGCATCAGTGATCGGTTCCCTAACTGGCACTTGTGAAGAGGTGCATCTACGACAATGCAAAAATTGCAAGTCACCCCACACCCAAGGAAATGAGTTTGCTGATATCAGCAACCATTCTCTGCTGATGTTAAATTTAGTTGTACAACATACCAACTTACGGCCTTCGAAGCCTCCACACCTAATATAGCTGATGAGTTATTCTAACCAAACGACATAACGCGTCGCATAGTGGTTGGTGTTTGGTGATCTTTGGCTTTCCTTTTCCATTGCAAAAAAATCGTTGATCATTGAGCTCGTTTCGAGAGAGAGAAACAAACGTAAATGGCTTGTACTTTGGAAGTGAATCATTTTAAATATCGTCGGCCTATTGCTATCTTGCTCCATATGCCATTTTGTGCAATTGAGAAAAAACACACTTTAAGTTGGACCTTCAATTACTCAAAACTGGACCAAAAAGGATGGGATTTTTTACGTTACCATGTTTGAAACTTTGTCGTCCATAATGGACGCTTTATTATCCATTTTCTGAAAATAGTTAATTGCTGTTTTGTTCCACATCCAAATTTCTTGACCATTTTTGGAATATTGTATTACGATCAAGAACTTGCGAATGAAAGAACTGTCGGGTCGGATAATCCAATAACATTCATTCTGTGGGACTTCTTTCCAGAATCAAATCCATGTTATTTTCCTTTTCTATTTTTTATACCCCCACTGTGGTACAGGGTATTACAACTTTGTGCATTTGTTTGCAACGCTGCACAGAAAAAATGAAAAACTTGTTCAATTAAGAAATTTGTACATTCAATTAAAAAATTTGCTGAAATCGGACCTATAAAGGAATTTTTTATTACTGATTAATAATTTTGAAATGAAGATTTTCGATAAAAATTCGTACATATTGTAGGAGCCACAGAGTAAATCGTTGCGGAAATTTTTGAAAGATCGATTGATAAATGCGTTAGCAAAGGCCTTAAAAATGAAAATCGGAAGATGCATATTATACATAGGAGCTATATCTAAAACAGAACAAATTTCTATGAAATTTATCAGTCATCAGAAGAGTTATGAGAGATATTACTCTATACTGGGAGTCATAAGAGAATCCTTTGTGCGAATTTTCGTGTGGATTGGTTAACATATGACCAAATTATTGCAATAATAGTCCTAATCGGAAGAACATTTATATGGGAACTATATCTAACTTATAAGATAATCTCTCGTGCAAAACTTCGTGAGAATCAGTCTACAAATGACGATATAATTGCAATTTTACTCCAAATCGGACGAACGTATATATGGGACCTATATCCAAATCTGAACCGATTTTTTCCACAGTAGTGGTGCAGGGTATTATATCTGCAAGGATTAATCCTATAAGTTAAAAATTCGAATTCCGACGAATTTAGACCCATCGTTCTTCTTCCTATTTTTCCAAGGTGGTTGATAATTGGATAAGTTCCAACCGATTATCTGTTAATTCTTCTAAGACTTAGGCTTTATTTTTCGTTTTGAAAACCATCTCAACCGGTCACACTAGTTGAGATGCTTTGGAAACTTTGTACTTTTTCACAATCCATGTTTATTTTTCTTCCATATATATTTTTTGACTTTATTCAGGGCTGTGTATATTTTGCATAATTTGAGCATTTGAATGACTCGTTTTTGTGGCAAACGAGTCGTTTTGCCCTTATAAATTGTAAAGGAAAAACGAATTGTTTTCAGAGCGTTATAAAGGGAACACGAGTCGTTATAACTGAAAAGATTTCTCGTCATCAGATAACATCTATCGATAAAGATTACTAGTTATTTTGCAACACCTTTTTTTGGCTCAATGGTTACGTAACTAGGCAAAATGATCGATTTTGGAGTGAAGATCATCTAGGAGCATTGCAAAAGCTACCAATGCATCCAGAAAAAGTAACAGTTTGGTGCGGTTTATGGGCTGGTGCATCATTGGACCGTACTTCTTCAAAGATGATGCGAATCGTAACGTAACTGTAAATGGTGAGACGATCCAACTTTTTTCGCCCAAAACGCAAGAGCTTGACTTTGCATGACATGTGTTTTCAACTAGATGTGCCACATTCCACACAGCACGCGTAATAATGGACTTATTGAGAGGCGAATTCGATGAACATTTTATTTGACGTTCGGGACCGGTTAATTGGCCGCCTAGATAGTGCGATTTAACGCCTTTAGACTATTAAAGCATTTATCCGTGATATACCGGCCGAAATGTTGGAAAGAGTATCCCAAAATTAGACAAAGCGGATGGACCATTTGGGGCGCAGTCACAGTTAACATTTGCGTGAAATAATCTTCAAACATTAAATTACATGAACCGTACTATCGATTCAAATAAAGATTTTATGCATTTTTCGGAATATAGCTCTTAAAAAATCTCCCTTTACATTTACATACATTCAGATATGTTTGTTTTTTTGTTTTTCATCCTGTTCTTATACCCACCACCGAAGGATGGGGGTATAGTAATTTTGTCAATCCGTTTGCTACATATCGAAGTATCCATATCCCGCCCCATAAAGCATATATATTCTTGATCGTCGTACAAATCTAAGACGATCTAGCCATGTCCGTCCGTTCGTCTATTCGTCCGTCTGTTGAAATCACGCTGCAGTTTTTGAACCATGCTACAGTCAGATGGGGTTATATTAATTTTGTTACTCCGTTTGCAACACGTCGAAATATACATTTCCCACCCCGTGAGCATATATATTTTTGATCATTGTAAAAATCTAAGACGATCTGCCAATCACGCTGCAGTCTTTAAAAATGAATATATTGAGTTGAAACTTTGCACAAATTCTCTTGTTTGTTCATAGGCGGGTAAAGTTCGAATCTGGGCTCTATCGGACTATATCTTGATATAGCACCAGATTTAAGGTATTAGGTAAATTTTGGATGTAAGTGTCATATAGGCCGATGTCTAGATTTAGGGTCTTGGGCCCATAATAGGCACATTTATTGTCCGATGTCGCAGAAATTTGATGTAGCAAGTTGTGTTGGGCTCTTCGATATCTCTGTTCAATACGGCACATCGGTCCAGATTTGGATATAGCTCCCATACATACCGATCAAACGATATAAGGTTTTATTAAAGGTGAATTTATTAACCGATTTTGATGAAATTGTGCACAATGAGTTGCGTTAGAGCCCTCGATATTTGTACCGAGTATCATCTAGATCGGACTATATTTGGACATACATAACTCCCATATGCACCGATTACTCGAATTAAGTTCTTGGGAAAAAAGCACAAACGTGCTGTTTTCGCTGAAATTTGACACATTGGGCTGTGTTTCGGTCTTCGGTCTATATCTGGATAAAGCTGTCATATACATGTACCGATCACCCGATTTAAGTCCTTAGGACCATGAAAGGTGTAGTTTTTAACCGATTAATGTGGTACAATGATATGTGTTAGACCCTTACAAAGCCTTGCGTGCTGGAGATCAGACTATTAGATATAGCTGCTATGGATACATAATGATTCATTTTTCACTGTATTGTGACGAAAGGTTTTTTATATATGTCCTAGGTGGTGGGTATCCAAAGTTCGTCCCGGCTGAACTTAGGCCTTTTTACTAGTTTATTATCTAGTTGGGAACCAAAATATTTTGTCATATTGATATTTTTTTATTTTTTTTGTTATAATCTTTTCAAATAATAATATTAAATACCTTTTGATTGTATTGGAATATAATAAATAGTTAATTTTCTGATCTTAGTTTTTTAAGTCATTATTATAGAGTCAAGTTGCATTATCTGAATCTAAAATGAAAAAACAAAAATGGGTATAAAACAAGATAGCATTAGGACGAGATGTGTTAATACTCATTTTTGCTCATTTTAGACGTAAATTATTTACTAAAAGCACAAATGTCGGTTGGCTCTCCTCTTATTTGAAATCCTCAAATAACTGTCAAATTGTAGAAACTTAGAACAAATTTTAAATTATATGCCCTTCAAACTAAAATGTAAGATGTTATAAAAACATTTTTGTATACTTATGACATTTCACTTTGTGAACATTCTGTTTTCTAAAAACAAAAAACTACAACTATCCCATTTCCAGTAGATTTCCTGATGCAACAGCAAACATGTTTGCTGTTTTAACTAACAAATTTCGCCGAGTGCGTGAACATAAAGGAACTGCGACAAGCTCCTTTTCAAAGCCGACAATGAGCTACAGCACGAAGTAGAAAAGTTTAACATGGTCATGGTCGACAGGTTTGATGAGGGGACTACCACCCTGAAATTTTTTTAAAGTAGACCACCAAAAAAACCAATTTCGAGGAAAAACAAACAGTTGCGGTGTAAAGAATTTATTTTATTTTTGCTTATGTCCCTTCGAAAAACACCTCAACCGATCATGCTCCAGCATAAATGTTATGATGCACTGTTCTTAAGATTTATTTTTTTTTGTTTGGGAAAAATTTATTTTTATTTTTGCCATTATTCAGGGCTGTGTTTTTTTAGCACAATTTAGGCATTTGTAATAATATAAATGTTATGATGCATTATTGTTAAGATTTTTTTTCTAGCTTTATCTGTAAAATTTTATAGATTTTATAATTTTTTATGTAAAAATTCTATTTTTACTTTTTGACATTATTCAGGGCTGTGTTTATTTATTGCACAATTTAAGCATTTATTTGGGCTTGGAAAAACGACTCGTTTTCAGAGAATTATAAGTGGTGCTTGCAAAATGAACAAAAGTGAAACTTAAGCCCTTTATATAATGTGATCAAATTGGGCAATTCATTCTCATAATACTTTTGGCGTATACGCTATTCTCAAGAATATTGCTCATACGCCCAACGTTTATACATTTGAGTCCGACATTGAGCAGAATACACCCACTTGCTAGAAACTGGTTTCAAATAACAAAAACAATTAATTAGAGAAGAGCTCGAGCGCGTTTTTTTTCTTTTGGTGTCACTTGTAATGCAGAAGCAGACAGTAAAGGGTGAAAAGTGGTGGAAAATTTAAGAGATCTTGAGTGCCACTCAAACGTTATGCTATACTGGCGACACCATGAATGTGTGGGAGTGCTCGTAAGAACACTTGCAAAATGAAAAGAAACCCCTTGGCTTGTTTGTTACAGCAAAATACACATTCTAATATATCCCATTTTCCATTAAATTGAATTTGTCTCCAAAACAGTACAAATACAAATATCTTTGACATACTGCTATGCCATTTTAGCACATCAAGCACTAAGCACTTTATTGATGGATTTAAGATAAGATTTTGTGAGAATGCTCTTTTATATGTTTGAGTGTTCTGTCCAGTAATAAATGTTTAATTTTATTCTAGCTGAACCTAGCCCTTCAATAGCTTTTGCCAAAGTGCCATATTGCATGAAATGGAAGTCCACAATTTTAAGAGATCCATTGTCCAACCGTACACCACCCTAATGGACATAGAAGATGTGTGGTACTAACAGAATGGTGCCACTTGTCGCACGTGGTAATTGGCCGCGATGACCATGCGGGGTTGGTTAAAAAAAAATTCATCAACAGGCTAAGAAAAACGAGAAAAGAAAATTCGTCACATTATGCATAGAATTTTACATGTTGTTTTTAGCAAACACCACACTTTTCAGCAGTCAGTCTGTAATGTTTCTGCTATAACAGCACGGTCTCCCAATATCGGAACCAAGTATGGTCTACATACGATATAGATATGTTTAGATATAGCTGCCATATAGACTGATCTAAAGCTTATTGAAGGTGCATTTGTTAACTGATTTTGCTGAAACTTGGAACGGTAAGTTCCATTAGAACCCTTGACCAAATATGACCCTTCATGCCAAATATGATCCCAATTGAATTAAATATAGGTACATATAGCTGCCATATAGACCGATCCCCTGATAGTATAATATTTATTACCGGCTAAAATTTGAAACTGTGACTTGTATAAGGGTTCTCGGCATCTAAACCAAATATGATCCAAACAGTCCATAGTGAGATGTTAGTATGGTTATAGTGGAGTTTTAAAAATAAGGTATACTATATCTATTCATGGTGATGGGTATCCAAAGATCGCCTCTGCCGAACATAATAAAATGTTCTTTGTTCTTTTTTTTGGCAATTCTTGCTGATATTAAAATCGTTAGAAATGATAACGTTGTAGAAAGAAAATTAAAATATAGTAGCACGTTAACATTGAAATTTTTATGATCTGGCTTTAACTAAATCAAAAAACAAATCCTTTCTACTTACACTGCGTTTTTGGGGATTTACGTGACATACACAAGCGTACATGCATTAACATGAATGGGCATATCTCAATTCTTGAAAACAGTTGCATATTTGGTACTGTTGTCGATTATTCAACCATGAAATCGAGTTTATTTAGGGTTAAAAAATAAATCCTGCAAAAATGGGATTTATTTTTGTATGGTAAAAACGGCAAAAAACACAGGATTTAGCCCTTAAATCTCAAAAAGGCCATAAGTCCGGATTTGGTGGCCATTTTAAACGTACCTTAGGTTAAAATATACACACATCTTTGAAGTATTTATAAAATTTTTAAACTTATCTTATATTTTACCATCTGAAAACGAAGAAAGTATTTGCTGTTTTAGCAAAAAATTAATGTTGTCCCATTTTCATCCGATTATGTGTTATTACAGCAATCTTTTGAATCTACCCGAACCAAATGTTGACATCTCGTTGTCCTTCTAGAGAATAAAGAGTCCATTCTTGGAATTGATTTAAATGGTTGCCTTATTGACATTTAATCCATCGACCACTAATTATTTAAGGCGTAATGACAATTTTATCGAAGAATGCAATGCACAAATGTGGTGCGAGTTTATTCGGTGATGGTCGAAATTGTTTGAATGTTTTCGAAACTAAACGGCCTATGCCTGTTTTTGGGCAGTCTCTGCCCAGAATTTTTACGAGCTTAGGGTGCTATCGCAAGACATGTATTTGTCATAAGACATGTCAACTTTCAGAATCGGCTATAAAACGGAGGTCCTTATCCATTGAGTTTAAAATTGAATCGGACAGCATTCAGTTTGTCCCTGTTTCTTGCCAACTCCAACTGTAGACTTTAGCTTATGTGATAGCTATGATGAAAAATGAAAAGATGAAAAACGAATTTTGGAATAAATATGAAATTTTTTCTATAAAAGCAAGGTCTTTTTTCATCGAACAAACATTTTGGCACATGTGTATAGAAAAAATTAAAATACTTACACTTGTGGATAAAAGTCTGCTTAAAATGGGAAACTTTATCCGCTGTCTGTTAGTACAATAGTTAACTTTGCTGCTATTACAGCAGTTGATCTGGTGTTATAGTTTTTTTTTTTTGCAATTTTAGAATTGCAAGTTGGTTGCTAAAAAGTCTGGAAGAAAAATAAGAAAGGTCTGATCCCAGCCAGAAAAAATACCTAAAATAATCAAAACACATGACCGGCAGTTACAAGCGGATACAAATAATGGCATAACATTCCACAGATCTCGCGAGGTCTGCGACACAAAATAACATTCAGGTGTTGCTGTGGTTGTTGTGTTTCAATGAAAAATAGCTCCAGAAAAGGGTATTAAAATAAAAGACAACAACAACATCCAAAAGCCGGGGACAGATAGAAAGGGGCAGAACATTGTTGTTGCATTGCATATAATTGATGTCATACTGTTTTGTTGCTGTGCTTTCTATCACCAATGGATAATAAATAGGCAGTGGTGTTGTGGTAGTCAATGTATTACTCATGCATACATGGAATAAATGTTGACATATGTATTATTTTATCCAGTGAAAGTTGTAGTCAATGGAACATAGTCCAACAAAATTATAAAAAATAAATCTACCTCTAAGCAGGTTTCGTGACTGCGATGTTGCCCATTAGGCAAACTGTAATATGTGGCTCAGTTGAAATTTAAAGTTCATATTCTTTTTATACCCATCACCATAGGATAGTGAGTGCATTCATTTAGTCATTCCGTTTGCCACACATCGACATATCCATTTCTGACGCTACAAAGTATATATATTTCTGATCGGACGATTTAACAACGTCCGTGTGTCTGTTCGTCCGTGTGTCCGACAGTTCCAATCACTCTACAGTCTTTAAAAATTTAGATATTGATTTTATATTTTGCACAGACTCGTATGGGCCATATCGAACCACATTTACATATAGCTGCCATATAGACCGATATGCCGGTTTAGAGTCTTAAGCCCGTAACAGGCGCATTTATTGTCCGATTTAGATGAAATTAAAAAAGAGAGTTGTTTTAAGCCTCCCGACATCCGATTGAACTATATATAGATATAGCTGCCATATAGACCGATCTGCCGATTTAGGGCCTTAAGCCCATAAAAACCGCAATTACTGTCCGATTTCGCTGAAATTTTAAATAGTGAGTTGATTAAAGTATCCGATTAAGTACATCCGACTCAAATGTACACATTAAAAGATCAATAAAATGATGACCAATTAATGCGATGGCATGTGTACAAGGAATCTGTATTGTTCAGGTATTGTTCTTTCCACAAATTAAAATCTTCCCTTTCAACATAATTTCTCATGGTTATTTCCCACCTGAAAATTACAGTTGTAAATGCAGAAAGTGGCGGTGCATGAGACAAGTACATGTAGTGGGATAGCGCCTTTATCAAGTTCTACTTTACAATGGACAATGTCCATTGGACATAATGTCTTTATGTGGCTAAGTTAGAAGAGCCGTCAGACTGTTGATACATATTCCGCACAGCCAGCGAAATTGACTTGCATGCTGGAAAATTTCTGCATGCTGGATTTTGAAAGCCCACTTCAAAGAGGGAAAAGTTTGGATAATATGAGAATGTATATCATGAAACTACAATAGATCAATTGAAAAACTCATTATATAAAAGGGCAATTTGATCACAATGAGTCGGCTTCCTCATATAGTTGCCGTTTGTTGTTGTGTGGACAAAGGTTAAGCGTTGGAACATAATCTCTTAAACTGATACTGTTCTTACTATAATGCCCTTTGGCTCAGGAAAAAGCATTGATGGGTCAAGCTTTAGGTAATGCTCTCCATGTGAGCCACTTGTTAATAATGCGTACCTTCAGCAGTATTTCCTTTTCCGGTATGGTTTGTCCCTCTGCCCTAAGCAATGTGGCGACTTGTGTATGTGTGTGTGCGTATATGCATTTGTAGGAACATTGTCCCTTATTGCTATGGATTAAATAATGATTTAAATTATTCAGGTCCTTATTGCACCAGAACAGTTAAGCAAGCATCTAGCCACACTTGCCAATGCCTCCACATTTAATTTCGTAGTTCCGTTTGTCAGTGTACTCGTTTTTGCTCGGGGTTCTGTTTGGTACTTGCGCATTTACTTTCGTTCTCTTGGGTCATACATTAAATGGTCTGTAGCATTAAAGATTGTTTCCCCTCTCGAATAACCCCTTAAGTGACATTAAGTCATAAGCATGAAAGACAATTCCATCGATTTTAATCGATTTAATCGGTGTGGTGCCAACTGAAATATATTACAGTTTTAAATTTTAAAATTCAAAGGTTTATTGTTGTTTCCATGGGAGTGGGAGGTTTCAATTAACTTGGTCATTTTAGTTGCAACATATCGCAATGTCCACTTCCGACCCGTAATTTTAAGACGATATTGCCATGTTTGTCCGCCCCACCGTCACTCCGTCGAAATCACGCTTCAGTCTGTGAAGATTAATTAATTGTGCTGAAATTTTGCTCTAGTTTACTATAGGCTGATAAATTGATGCAGTCCTCACATAGACAAGTCTCCCAATGCTCATAAAAGGCGTAGTTTTTATTATTTAATTTAGATATTTAGGACAGTCACGCACCAATCACTTTGAAATTATATTTTTTATGAAAAAAAAAAATATTTTGTTTTTTAAATCATACAAATCCAAAAATGTGTCAAGTCTTATAGATTTCACGAAAAGACACATAACCTATGAACAAATCGAGATATTGGTCGTGAACATCGATTTATATACTTCGTATTTTATAAATAGTTAAGTGAAGGTACCCCATTTGGAATAATTTTTGGAAAAAACGTTGACGACTTTATGACGACAAAAGGTAATGTAATTTTTATGCTTGTGTTAGAAAACCAATAAACTCTCTTAAATTTATGCTGAACTGCATATCTGATTAAGACATTTGTGTAAAATTATCAAAACTTCTAAAAGACAACGACGGCTGCAGAAAAAAAACAAACTTTGGTTTATTGAAGGAATTGTTTGACATAGCCAAGGTAAGAAGCGAATGGATGTGCAAAGAATTGATACGATTGACAAACGGGGCATTTTTCAATAGAGTAGAGAGGCTTTTTTTAAAATTTCCAGTGGTTTTTGATCGGTTTTAATTACAAGTTTTTTAAATAATACTTCGTAATGTGGTAACCAGTACCATTCCACGTCTTTTTAGAAGGTCTCGGGGGAAGCTGTTATTTCTGAAAAGTTTGTGATGAATTTGCAAAGATATGTAGCCATACCCAGTATTCTCTGTAGCTGAGCGCGATTTTCCGACGTTTTGAGATGATTAGTTGCCGATATTTTATTGGGATCAGCAGCTATTTTTTTCTGAAGTTGTGTCTTAAAAATTTAACTTTGGTGGCGTTAAATACACATTTGTCTTTATTGAGCTTCAAACCTACATTTGATAATATCTTCTCCGGACCTGACGCCAGTCTGAATGATAAACGTTTGTATGAATAACGACCCCATGGTGTTGCCATTGTTAGGTATTTCCGTGTCCCCTCACTGACCACAATCTGCCAAAATCCCTTTTTGCAATCTAATAGGATACTTATATTTGCAGTTATTTCATCAATGAGCCCCTACAAAGCGCAATTCTTATCCGAATGAACTGAAATATTACACAATGACTTCTACAATGTTCAGCATTCATTTATGGTCCGAATCGGACTATAACTTGATATAGCTCCAATGGCATAACAGATCTTATTCAATATTCTCTGTTTGCATAAAAAGAGATACCGCGCATAGATCTCGACAAATGCGATCCATGGTGGAGGGTATATAAGATTCGGCCCAGCCGAACTTAACACGCTCTTACTTGTTTTTGTTTACAACACTCAATGGAATGACATTGCATTGTGCTGCGGTGTCCAGTTTGAATTTGATTTTCTTTCCATCCAGTATTGTTTCTTCATACCAATTGTTTTTTTCATCTTTATTTGTTTCTGACATTCTGACAGTTAGCATAAACAGATCGCTGTCAGCGTCAGTCTCGGCGCTTAGATTCTGCTGCAGAGGATTGATTCACTTTTTGTTACTATGTTAACTTCGAAAACAGAACTGCCCTCTTTGTTGGTAGTTGTCTTGCAAACTCTTTTTGTTCCCGTGTGGCCATATCACTTGCTCTGCAGATCTTAATAGCTCTTTCCAAATTTATATCGTCTTCAGATAACAGTTTCTTTTTGACTGCATCATTTTCAACACCAACAACTATTTTATCGCGCAGCAGAGAATCTTCTATTTTACCAAAGTCACACTTTTTTGCTTGATTTTTTATTTTTGTAAAAAATTCTTCAAATGTTTTACCTTCATTTTGGTAGAGTGTGTTAAAGGAATATCTCTCAAACGTTACACTGACCTTAGGAGTGAAGTATTCCTCTTAAATTTTTTCTTATATATCTATTTTTTTCGTTCATTGGAGTTCAGCGAAAAAGAATTGAAAATATTAACGGCATCTGCTCCAATCGATGACATAAACGTAGTCACTTGAGTTTTGGGTGATTTTTTGTCCATTTGTGCCGCGGTCGCAAACCATTTGTATTGTTGAATCCAACTTTTCCAGGATGTCGACACGTGAGATGATAACTGAGTACTGCAATAATGAGAGTAGAACGTTCAGGAGGACTACTGGGTGAGCACGCTTTATCTGGGGAAGTGAAGCATGCACTTTGACGGCAAACTCCTTGAGAGCGTTGAATATCAAACCGTGGTCCTCGAGAATGAATCCAAAGATATTAAGTTGACTGCGCTAAAACTAAAAGATGGGAAAGCTCAAACAATCGCAGAAGGACTGCAGAACGTGTTAAATGAGTTCAACCTGTGGGTTGCCAGCATCATGTGGTGCTGGCAACTGATTCGCGTTATTCGCATTGTCATGAACGATAAGCTCTATGGATCGAATAGATCACCAAAAATCGGAATCGAAAAATTGTGCAGGAATTGCTGAGCAATTATGATGAATTGAAAGCAGCCTTCAAAAATGGTAAAACTCCGTCCCTTCACTGAGAGGAGTGAATTCCCTTTTGTAAAGTTTAACCAAATCCGAAAAATAGGAAACCTTTTATATAATCGAAATCTACAAATAGGATGTGAAAACAGATATGTTAATGAGAGTATCATTTAAAAAAATAATATATATTCATAGACATTCTCAATGTGATAATATTTCATTCAGGATGCCTCCGTTGAATATTCCCAACGATTCTTATTTATAATTTTTAGACATTTATTTCGAATTATATGATGTTTAGCAGATTTGCACCAGAAAGAGCACGCAAAAGTCAGGTTTGGTGTTATCATACTTTTGTAGAGCAAATTTTTGTGGCTTAGTGCTGATATTTTTGCTTAGCAGGGGCCAAAGTGCACATATATGTTGTGTTGCTGTTATCTCACTTTGTTTTTGTGACGGAATGTTGATATTTTTACTAGGAATGGGCCAAAGTGCTTCAACGATTTTCAACTATGAATTTTGAAATAAGGTTTTTGTTTTTTGTCATACCCCTACAAAGAGGACAGAAATATAAGGTAGATAGCTACCAAGTGAAGATGATGTTGGATGCTGCAGAATAATACGCGTACTACTATCAAAAGGCTCAAATAGGATCATTGTGACTAGAACTCGATCAGGTCATTTGAAGAGAACAGTTAAAGTTTCTTGGCTACGAGGATGACGTTGTCATTATGGTGTGTGGCCGTGTGCCAAGATTGGCCAATGGGCTTCATGTATCCCCCGAAAAATAAAGTTTGTGCTATTCACCAATATGAGGTAACTTGGTGTGTCCACAGGGGATCTCTTCTAGATGGTGTGGAGCTATCGCTCTCATTGCAATGTCAAGACTTTGACGTCGTGTTGGACTTACGTTTGATTTGTGGGGATGAGGAGAAGTTTTAGACGGTTAAGCACCCATTGTGGTACTGCCCCGAAAATCCGGGATTATTTGCAGGATTATGGCTAAACGAACATCCTTTTTATGTCTAAATTATCTTCAGGCAGATTGGAAGGAATTCTCCAGCCCGCCTGGCTGCCGTTATTTCATGCATGTTGGCTCCTTCATCATTCTAATGTCTGACGTTGTACTGACGTAAATTTTATCTATGTGCTTTTTTAATCTTTTTGAGGGCGAATGTACCAAATAGTACCAAAAATAACAACTCTTTTTTCCACTTTGGTTCTACTTTTCAAAATGTACGGATTTAAAAAAAAATCTAGTCGCCAAATTTATACTTGTAAGGTGTTCCTGTATCCAAAATTACAGAGCTGTAGCTCAGTCTGTAAAGAAAGTAAAATTTTTTGCGTATCATTTTGTGTGTTGACCCTAGTAGATATGTGAAGTACAAAATTAATATTTTTTACGAAAAACTGAAAAGCGCCTAATCTACTAAACATGTCAGCTATAACGACTTCAAATTTCGAGGACAAAATTCGATTTTGTTCAATATGTTTGTAATACTTTCACGTCTGAGCGAGCTTAGTGCTCATTTTCTAGTCATAGCGCACGCGACAGCTTCCATTGGGATAATTGAGCTTTGGTTTCCAAGTCATAACCATAAATTCATGATTCGTCGTCAGTTATGATCCTATGTAGCTGAGTCCAGTCGTCTTGGACTGAGTTCCACGTCTCCTGAGCAATGTCAACGCGACGCTTTATCGCGATACTTTTCGAATGTCGTAGTCTTGCCCCAATTTGTTCGAATTTAATCTTACCGCACATATCTAGCTAGATTATTGCCATGGCCCAGTAAGAAATGTATAAAATTTGTCTACGATTATCAGTAAAATCAATTTATTTCACATGGAAATAAATGAAATTAGTTTTCCAAAGTGAACAGTTTTTAGTAATGAACCTTTACACCGATCTTTCGATTTAAGGATTTGATCCAATAAACCCTATATTTGTAATCCGTTTTCGATGAAATTTGATACTTCAAGTTTTTTGCCTCTTGGGGCGAAGATCATTAAATTTCACAATGTTTGTTTGTTTCTCCTTCGAGACGAGCTTAATGATCGGAGATCTTCTTTGCAAATGGAAAAAGAAAGCCAGAGATCGCAACTCGCCAACCACAATGGGACGCGTTTCTTCTTTGGTTAGAAGTCATATCAGATGAAAATTGAGGCTTCCAGGGCTCAATTGAAAAATTGAGGGCTCAAAAAGTCAAATCGGGAGATCGGTTTATATGGGAGCTATATCCAAATCTGTGCTGATATTGCCCATTTGCAATCCCCAAAGACCTACATCAATATTAAGTATCTGTGCAAAATTTCAAGCGGCTACCTTTACGCGCTCGACCGCTATCGTGATTTCGACAGACGGACAAGGTGGGCATGTCTAGATTGACTAGTGATGTCTCTGTAGTTAGTTGAAAAAGTAAATCCTATTTAGTAAAATAATTAATTTTTTGTCGATTTATTAACCATTAAAAATCAAAGCAAAGATTGCTACAACGATTTATTCATATTTCTTCCCATCTCAAATTTTTGATATTGTCACAATAGGGCCATTAGTTGTTTACCTTTGCGCTCTTACCAAGTGCCCCCCTCACAAAATAAAAAAGCAAACTGATCACAATTGAAGCCATAATTCTTTACCCTGCACGAAACCAAAACACAAAGAAATATGTATGTTTGTATGTACAATATTGACATACCAGACCTGCGGTGTGCAACCCTTTATGTTGTGTTATGTTGATTCCAACCACAAAACATGCTCAAAATAAACTCACACATATGCAATGCTGGACAAAATAGATATAAATTTACACCTTCAACCAACAAACACAATTTAATCAATCGATTTTTGGCAAGACGTTGTTGTCTACTTGGCGCAGATCTTATTATAAAATTTTAAATGGGATTATTGACATATTAAACATAACAAATTTAACAAGAAATGCTGACCGTTTTGTAAAGCAGTATATCTTTTACAAGCTGCTATGAAAAATGTTGCGAGAGAGCATTTACACATTTAGAGGATCATGTAGAACTTTTCTCACTCCACACCAACTAGCTCTTACAATGTGATTGAATTCATATTGACAAGGCCTCAAAATCAATGTTAATAAGCTTAAGTAAAAGTTTGCTAAATAATTTTTTTTTCATATAACATTTTTTTGGTCTGTCATGGATAACAATTCACGATATAATTTTCTTTACCGCTGGTATTTTTGAACCTGAGTTAAATTTTTTTAACTGGTGGCAAGGAAAAATTTTTATGAAATTTCCATAACCACTTGCAGTATATGAACTATTTTCAGTTTATTTGGTAATGGGATATGTTTCCGTAGTTTTTGCAAAATTTCAGATAATAAGAGAAAATTTTCATAAGGCGTATTAAAATTTGTATGCCAGCTTTGAGTAAATTTTGTACTAGATTATACGAAGCCCTTTTTGTTCAGGGTTTCTATTTTGCCATTTGATTAACGAGTTTCGTTTAGAGTAGCAGTTAGAGAACTTGTGTAGAGAAATGGTTTTCTTCAAAAATTTTTAAATTATTTAATATCAGCTAACTAATTTATTTATTTGTGTGTCTGTGTGTCATGTTGCATTATACCATATACCATATATTATCGATTGTGTTTTTTTTTTTCTTATGTCTTAGATGTCAACTCGATGTTAGATCTATGAATTTGTTATTTCACAGGAATACCGGAACTAATTCAAAGGACCCACGATTCAATTAAATGACAAGTGTAGCTCCCCTTACACCTCGTGAAAAGACAAAAACCAACCGGGAAGTTAGCCTACAATCGACAAGCTACCAATGTGCCGAGGAGAAGCCCATTTAAGGGTAAGTTGGTGTTTATTAATTCATTTGATGACTGAATTAGACGACATTTACATCAAATTTGATGTAAAGTCCATGAGAAAGTTTACAACTGATTCGATAGCAAGTTACTGTTCGCCCCTATCTTTGTTGACTAAGTTGACTACCCTGATCTACCTAACATTCTTGAGGCTCTAACTTTGCAACTACTGAACCGATTTAATTGGTTTTGTGCCGTTTATTAGACAAAGCTCGTTTTATTGTATAATATTTCATAGGATTTATTTTATATTTTCTTGTTGTGCTGGTGCTGATCGCAAATCAGAGAATTCATTTAAATCAAGATACACCCACAGAAATTTGTCTGCTGATATCAGCATAACATTTGAACAATTTCCGCTTTACCTTTTAGTTTTATAACTGTGAAGTTGCCACAGTGGTATGAAGCTACATGTTTATGATACATTCGAATTGCATACTTGTACCAAGTGTTTGTTTATCGTTTTTAACATCATACAATATCCGGAGTCCAAAACAAATTCATTGGAATATTCAAGGGTGATATTTTAGGTAAAAAAAAGATTGACATATACGTAGATGTGATTATTTTCTCTTCCATTTAATTTGAATGTTTGTGGAAATTTTTAAACTAAAATTTCCGGCAACCCGGGGAAGGAACATGCGAAACCCCAAACAACAGTCACAAGACAATTCTATGTACCAAATTTCGTGAGGATCGTTAAAAAAATTGCCACATAACTGCAATTTTGCTCGAAATCGGACGAACCTGAAACCATTTTTTACAATTGGCTTCGAGACCAAAAAAAAAAACAAGTAAGAGCGTGCTAAGTTGGGCCGGGCCGAATCTTATATACCCTCCACCATGGATAGCATCTTTGCGCAGTATCTCTTTTTAGCCCAACAAAGAATAATGAATAAGGAAGGAGGGGGAGGAGGACGAGGATGAGGAGGAGCCATATCAAGTTATAATCCGATTCGCGGCTCAAGGAGTAACATCGGGAGATCGGTTTATATGGGAGTTGTATGAAGCTATAGATCGATTAAGACCATATTGCACACGTATGTTGACAAATTTTTTCAACGGCTTGTGATTCTGTAATTGCATTCTTTCTTCTGTCAGTTATCAGCTGTTACCTTTAGCTTGCTTTAGAAAAAAAGTGCGCGAAATTTTGTTTAAATTTGTTTGTTTGGCGTCAATTTTAATATGGAGTCCACAAAGGAGCATTTTCGTCATATTACTTTATTATTTCCGTAAAGGAAAAAACGCGGAGCAGGTTGCTAAAAAGTTACGAGATGTGTATGGTGATAAAGCCTTAAAAGGAAGACAGTGTCAAAATTGGTTTCGCAAATTCCGTTCTGGAGATTTTTCACTTAAAGAAGAGCCACGTTCAGGTCGGCCAAATGAAGTTGATGATGACCAAATCAAAGCATTAATCGAATTGGATCGTCATGCAACTGAGCGTGAGATAGAAGAGAGTTAAATATAGCAAAATCAACCGTTCATTATCACATAAAAAGTCTTGGACTGGTGAAAAAGCTTGATATTTGGGTACCACATGTATTGAAAGAAATTCATTTAACAAACCGAATCAACGCTTGTGATATGCACCTTAAACGCAATGAATTCGATCCGTTTTTAAAACGAATCATAACTGGAGATGAAAAATGGATTGTTTACAACAACGTTAGTCGAAAACGATCATGGTCCAAGCATGGTGAACCAGTAGATTTTGAGCTGCTTCCAAGGAACCAAACGATTAATTCGGATGTTTTCAGTCAACAATTGGACAAATTGAATACAGCCATCAAGGAGAAGCGACCAGAATCGGTCAATCGTAAAGGTGTCATATTCCACCAGGACAACGCTAGACCGCACACATCTTTGGTCACTCGCCAAAAACTGAGTGAGCTTTGCTGGGAACTTTTGATGCATCCACCATATAGCCCTGACCTTGCACCATCAGACTACCATTTATTTCAATCTTTGCAGAACTCCTTAAATGGTAAAACTTTCGGCAATGATGAGGCTATAAAATCGCACTTGGTTCAGTTTTTTGCAGATAAAGGCCAGAAGTTCTATGAGCGTGGAATACTAAATTTGCCAGGAAGATGGCAAAAGGTTATCGAACAAAATGGCAATTATATATTTGATTAAAGTTCATTCCAAGTTTTATTAAAAATGCATTTACTTTCTTTTAAAAAATCCGCAATTACCTTTTGGGCAACCCAATAATTGCTCTCTCTAGAGGCTCAAGAAGTCAAGATCCCAGATCGGTTTATATGGCAGCTATATCAGGTTATGTAGCGATTTGCGCCATACTCTTCACATTTGTTGGGAGAGAATTGCGCCCTCCAGCGGCTTAAGAATTCAAGATCCAAGATCGGTCTATATGGCACCTTTACCAGTTTATGGACCGATTTGGACCATACTTCGCACAAATGTTGGATGTGATATGTGATTGCGCCCTCTAGTGGCTCAAGAATTCAAGACCCAAGATCGGTTTATATGGCAGCTTTTTTTTATCACAACATGGACCGTTTTATTCCATTTACAATCCCAACCGACCTACACTAATAAGAATTATTTGTGCAACATTTCAAACGGCTAGCATTTACTCTTCAAAAGTTAGCGTGCTTTTGACAGACAGACGGACGGACATTGCAAGTTCTACTTAAAATCTCACGACAATCAAAAATATATTTAGTTTATGGGGTCTTAGACGCATATTTCGAGGTGTTAAAAACAGAATGACGAAATTAGTATTCGCCCATCCTATGGTGAAGGGTATAAAAATGCCTGTGTCACATTTTAAGATGATTAGATGAAAATTGCGAGCTGTAGTAAGCTAAATCTAATCAGAATGTGGCTCTGAGTCGATCCAAATACTTATCAATGGGAGTTCATATTTCTCTTCAAAGCAATACGCTAAGTTATAATACCGCATTACCGCAGTAGTGGTTCCAATTAAGATATATTAATTTACAGGTAGGTAGTGGCAGTTGCTCAACAACAAAATATTAAGTGCACTATCTGTCAAAACCAGAGATTAGTGCAACTCTGATTTTGTGTATGTTATTAGTTCGCGCAATTTTTCGTTGTTTGTCTATCGGTCCATCATATCAGGCCCGTCAGGCCCGTCGCTTGTTAAATATGGGGGTTCCAAAAATACTATAGCTTCAAAAAATAAACGAAAAGGTATGGCCAAATGTTGTTTAAGCAACATTGCCCAGCGCGTCCCCAGGAACAACTGCCACCATGAAGTATCAGCAATGTATACGCATTTTCATTTGTTGTTGTCGGCATCGCATTGTCAAATAAGACGAGTCATTCAACATACGGTTGAGTGGAAATTGTTGTTCATTAAATAATGCCCATGAGTAACATAAAGTAACAACAATAAGACATGTTCCATGAAACACGGCAGTCAGAGAATATCAATGAAAGGCATCACCTACCAAAATGAAACATACTACTATGTATCAGTGTTGCCGCTAAAGAAAATTATTTCCCATCTACATTTTTGAAAAATCCTATCAAAACCTACCAAAAATTTTATAAACAAGAAAATACGGAGTACTTTTTTATACCACCAAACACTCACACTATCACAGTCAAAATTTTTAGAAAAGTGGTAATAATTGAAAATTTTTTTAATATTAGATTTTTTGGCTTGTCAAAGGTTTTAATCAAAATAGGTGCTAGTCTCTTTCGTATTTGATTCAGATCCCGAGAAATCAGCGAAATCAAGCAATGAATCCGCTTTTCATGGGAATAAGACCCTAAATTGGAGGATCGGTCTATATGGTACCTATATCTAAATACGATCTGACCTGTCCGGTCCATATGGCAGCTATATTAAAATAAAGTCCGATCTAAGCCATATTTGAGTCGGATGTCGGGAAGCTTAGAACAACTCAAATTTCAACGAAATCGGATAGTAAATCAATTTTAAGACGATCCGAAATATATATACTTTTTATGGTTGAAATGGATATTTCGATATGTTGCAAACGGAATGACTAAATGAATATACCCTCTATCCTATGGTGGTGGGTATAAAAATTATCAACCAAAACATAAAAGAAAATATTTCTTTGACAGTAATTTAGTATTTTCGGAAGTTGTAAGTTGTGAAGCGTATTACTTAGTAGGAATGTACAATTTATATATATTTTTTTTATGAGATTTACAACCGGTTTTGAAATAGTCCCACAATTTCAAAAATACCAACGATAACTTGATTGAAATCTTAAAAAATGTAAACCCAATATCTCATTAACCGTTCGAGATATTCCAGACATAAAGCTATGTTTTTTGTAGAATTTTACGAGCTCTATCTTTTGCGAAAAGAATCATGAAGATCAAACTATAATAGGTTTTTTATGTGGCACATCATGATCGTACTGATCGTGTATACGCGTTGATCAGAGCTTTTGCCAAACACGTACATGGATTCTTTAATTTTATTTAATGTTTTCTTTATCTGGGAAGTAATGATTACACATTTCTGTATTACGGCTATTTTTGAGTAATACAGCGCAAACCATTTGTTATCGACTATTTTTGCAAGATATCGAAAGCTATCTATCCAGTATAACTTGGCACTGGGCATTTTTTTAGTTCACACAACTTGCATTGAATGAAAAATAAATTTTTTAAAAGTTCAACAATTGTATATCCATCACGTGACACAAATCCTAAGTGCGTTTGGTCGTTAGTAAAAAATAATATGTCGCATATTTTTGTCGAAGAAATTAATTCCGATATACAAATAAAAACTATTTAGTCCTTTTTTAAAACCTATAAAAGTTTTTTTTTTGGATATTTTTTTGTTGAGATTAACTTGTAATTTGGGACAAAAGAATCGAAATTTGGGGACAAAGGGTGGAAAATACTGGCAAAAATGTGTTATTGTGGAATAAAGGGCTGCAAAAGCTGAATTGAATGCCATTGTCCGGTTGAGTTATGTTATAAAAATTGGGTCGCAATCACGGGCCACTACAACTGAGCACCACACAGGCTGAAATATTGAGGTCCCATCTGTGTGGCGTTCAGTTCGTTCGTTGTCAAGAGAAGCTTGGCTTCTAGCTACCGGACGCGTTCACAGGTTGCTCCATACGGAGTAGCTGCAACTGCAGTCGCGGACAATTAGCGGTATCGAGCAGAGAGTCTCAATGAGAGGCCAGACCGCACCGGTTCTTGTACTAATTCTGAGTGCCTATGATGTAAGGCGGGTTATTGGCACCTTCAAATAACCAATGGCTACACTGTTCCCGCGGCGATCGGTCCCTTGGACCGGAACGAGCTTGCTCATCTACAGGAGCTTGATGAGGATCGCCACCTCCACATAAAATGTGGATACAACAACCACAACTGAATATGACACTCACAAATGTCATACTCAAGAGCGGCATGGCGTGCAGTAACAGCGACTTTTAGTTGAGGATCATCGCAGGCAACAAATCATGCCGTGAGCGTGTTTTGTTGCCATGGGCTATTTCATACGCGAGTGAGCCCGCAAAGAGAAATATGGTGTATATTTTCCAAAAACTAAATATATGGTTAAGAAATGCATTTTATACATTTAGGAGAATTTCAAAGTGAAGAATAAAGTGTGTTAATTCTTCAATAAAGCCAACTATATGTCACGTTCTGGGAAAAAATTGGATTGTCAAAAGTCAGTTATTTAAAAAATATATATATAATTCTAAAAACTCAACACAAAATGTTTATGCTGTCTTTTTAAAAATATTGGTATAGCGATGGGCGCACTGAGATCTGTTTTCGACTGCCTGACCATAATACGGTCCTGCAGGAGGAGATCCAAGCGATCACGAAATATGTGAGGTGGTGTGGTATTAACGCGAGGACGTCGAGTGTGAACATCTTTACGAACAGTAAACTGTAAACTGTGACATAGACGGCGTAAGATTGCAAACACATTCGTAAGAATCAATGCTGACTACATTCGTATTTATGCATGCAATCTGGCGTTTAAGTATAAAAATTTGCCATGAGTTTTTGGTTATAGATTACAATTTAAGAGCTTCATTCATAACAGTATACTGTAATAGGCGATATGGTACTCATCTAAAATGAAATTTAGATTAGATTGTGAATTATGCGGCGAGGCATTTTTGAAAAAATTTATAAAAAAAGGGAAAAAAATAATAAATTAATTAATTTAATTCAAGTTTTCTATTCAACTCTACAATTTCAATTTAAAGTATTGTGGCCTTTTTGTTTCCAAAATGCCTACTCTAATGATTTCACTACATTTGAAGGCACGATATTCCACTGTTAGCACGTCTAAAATCGTAGTTGCTCAAAAGAGAACTCAGTGGAACTCTTAGACCAGTCTCTTTTTTTAATTTTTTACGGTATGAAATGACGCACTCATATCATACCCCCTTAAATTTGTAAAATCGTCAACTTTGACGCCCTCTAATTAACCTATTTATATCTAGTCAATCTAATTCTGTGATTCTGAAATCGTATGTTCTCCTCCAAAAATGCCTAAAACATTTTAAAGGCCACGGCTAATAGATAAAATATTGCATACCTTTTCCCAGTTTTTTCGGTTTGCATCACTGTGTGACGTTATACTCAACTTCAATTCAATTGTTTCGTTTAACGTTATAAAAGAAGGTGTACAACTTGTGCAAACGTTTTGTAACTTACATGCAATAAAGAATCACACAGCATAGTTTAAATTATTATTTTATATAATTAGTAGTTAAGCTCATCGATTAACATCGTTCTATATTTTAGTGCTTCTTTCAACTATTTGTATAAGTGCAGCCAACAAAAACCATCCACACCATTTAGAATGGTAATAATTTCATTTCGGGATAATATAATTCATTCGAAATATGTGACACGCATACTTTTCACTACTGGACAGCAGCCTATGAAATATTTAAAGTCTCTGCTTCTCCCAGGTTACAAAGAGAATGTCTGTGGTCAACTGCTTTGGTGTATTTATTAAAACTCAACCAGAGTAGTTTCCGTCTAGCTTCCCCTCTTGACCACGTTGAATTTATGAACATTTTCGTTGATTCTTATTTATTTTAAAAGGTGTTCAGTAAACGATAATTTGGGTGTTAATATCATTCCTAAGTATTTATATTCTTATACTTTCTCCTTTAAATGCCCATTTTTCATCTACCGAGAGTTTACCTTCTTTCTTAGAAATCTTTATTCCGGATTTCATCCCCCATCTGTCACAGTACGATTCTAGATTTTCTATCATCCGTTGCAAAACAGTATGGGAGACAATAAACAACCTTGTTTTACACCAGTATAAGTAACAAAATGATCCGAGATTTGGGTGCCTGGCCAAATTGCAGATTCTGTGTTTCTATGGTCTATCTCATGAAGTTTGTATATAAGGAGTTTCCTTTGCACTCTATCGCAAGCTGCCTTAAAATCTACAAAGTACTCGTATGCTTTTTGTTGTCATCTAATTTGAGACTGACTATTGCTGCGAAGTTAAGTATATTATCGACGGTAGGATAGCTTTTTCTGAAGCCCTCCTGAACTCGTTTAAAAATTGGTATCCATTCCCCCATTCAGTTATTCTGCAGTTACACAGGAAAAATATAGACCTAAATTTGACCGATTAAATATGGTATTGACTTATAAAAAACATTTCAAACAAGGTGTTAATTGCTTTAATAATTTCATTTCTTTCCATTTTGACAAAGTGGAGGTGTTAAGAAAAATTGTACGTGCTAATTTGAATCATTTCGGTATCAAACCAGTAATACATCAAAGAGTAATACAGCCAATTTTTGTACTAAATTTCGAAAGTTTCACTCTGGCAAAAAAGTTCCACGGGGAGTTTTTTGATAGCGAAAACACTTCGCATCGGCATGTAAATTAGTTACTTCCGAAATAAAAAAGCATTTTAGTTTTGTATTATTTTATATTATTCTCTACAAAATAATAATTTAATGATATAAATATAATAATAAAATAGTATAAATATATTGTATAATATAAACAACAAACAGAAATAGATGCCAACTTTACATCAATTTTTGTGACATCATTAATACCATTGAGAATGAGATTGTACAAGGACCAATCTTCATCATCGAAAGAAAATGAATTTGAAGATATATGGTTAAATAGAACGCCAGAGTTGTCGCCCAATTCGGTTCGAGCATACGAAGGAAGCCCGGAACAAAATACAAGCTTTGGTGGACGAGATAAAGGAAAAAATTGCTGCAATACCCATGATTGTTATAAACCAATCAGGAAGAAATATAAAAGTTTCGTTTCAACTACAACTCACTATGATAAATGGAAAGGTAGTTGAAAGGAAGTTGACTGGCGTTATGGACATGTAATATTTATGGCAAGAAAAATGGGCAATTCGATGAAAAGTCTGACGAAAATGTAGTAAGCGAAAATGCTCCCAATTTCGGTATTTCGCTCCTGCACTGTAGAATTCGATTCATGGATTGTTGGCAGTTATAATATGACCTTAAAAATTGGACTAGCCCTGGAAACCGTGATGTCTCTGCTAGAAACAAACAAAATCTCCACAAAATGAGGCAAGAAGGGAAGAATCGAATCCAGTTGGAGTTTAAGCAAAAGGGACTTATAATAGATAAGCCTTTATACGGATACGGAAGTACAAATGATGGCAACACGGCAAGGCGCTTTTTTGAGGACCCCGTATCGACATCTAAAATAACCGGACTTGATGAACTCTTGCTTAGACGATTCAAAGTGATTTTGGCTGTGATCAATAGCAAGAAGATGATAAATTCAACCAATTTCAAGTATATAGTATTGATACAAACAGCATTTTACCTGTTTTATATTCGTGGAAAGCTTTTACACCGACAGTACATAAAGTCACTGTAAGAAAATTGTGCAATACGACATACTTCCGTTAGAAGAACTTACAGAAGAAGCTCAGAAATCACGATATAGAGTTTTTCCGTCTTTTCAATACCCAAAAGAGCAGCAAATTTAACCAAAACTATAATTTGATTTATTATTTATCGTTATCGTTTGATCCGGTACTATGCAGCATCAGAACTAAATGGCTACCTAACATATGTGAATATATATTTTCATGATTCTTTATGTGTTTTGTAGTAGAAGTGAAAAGTTTCTCACACACATGTGCAATAAAATGTGACGAAGTACTTGTTTTTTAACAGTGAATATAGCACTTCTTGAAAATAGACCTAAGATCTGTTGGAAACATTTCAAACATTAATTCAAGCTCAAAAACAAAACAAAAAACTATCCGTGGAACTTGTTTGTCAGAGTGAAACTTTTGAAATTTAGTGAACAAATTTGGCCGTATTGGTCTTAAGATAACAGGGTGGTTTTATAACGAAATGAGTCAAATTAGCACTTAATTTTTCTGAATACCTCCACTTTGTGAAAATGGAAAGAAATGATAATGTTTTCATGGCCAAAGTTTGCAAAAACTTGAAGGAAATGGGAGTATATTTTTTGAAAAATTTTGCAAATATTTGACAAAAAAAGTATTTTTCATATTGAAAACGATGCGGTTTTTAAACCGCTAATTATGCGGACATGATTATTTTTTTATTTTGTGCATACCTATACTGGCACAAATTGTGTGAAATTTGAAGTTTATAGCTTAAAGGTTGACGGATTTATTAAAAAAACAAGTCACTGAAAAAACCAAGTCAAAATTTTGATATTTAAAAACAACTCACAACCCGTTAACAGACCATTGAGGCACAGCCACGTCCAACATTTGCGCGAAATAATTTTCAAACATTAAATTATGTGGACCGTACTATGGATTCAAGATTTCATGTCTTCCAAGGAATTTTATGTGTTTTTCTTAAAAAAAAAATTCCAATAGCTCTTAAAAATCACCCTTTATCATTAGAAAATAGTCATAACAACCTAGGGCCTGATGTCCGCTATATGGGCGGTCTTAAGCCCAATTTCATTTTGGGCCTTATAATAGTTGGGCTTTATTAGAGGCCGCCATTTTTTCCACATTTCCAAAATGTTTTAATGTCCATTTTTGACAGCTTTCACACAATCGGTAAAGAAAAGAAAGGTGAAACTATATCCCAGTTTTGAGCACCTAAATGAACGAATTTCAAACAAATCTTCTAGTCAACCGATGTACACCGCAAGGTGTAATTGTATCCTAATTTTTAGAACCTTAGCCCAATTCGTCACGAAATAACTTTTTCGTTCTTGTGTTTCTTTTGTTTTCCAATTTTAAGAGCTGTAGCTCAGTCTGTAAGGAAAGTACCACTTTGTACGGTTTAGTACCTAAATGTACGAATTTCAAAAAAAAATCTTCTTGTCGCCCGTTATTTACTGTCAATGTGTAATTGTATCCCAATTTAAATAGCTGTACCTCAGTCTGTAAAGTACCATTTGTACGTTTTAGTACTCAAATGTACGAATTTAAAAAAAAAAAAATGTTTCCAATTTCCCAATATATACTGCCAGGGTGTTCCTGTATACCAAATTTTAGAGCTGAAGCTCGTCTGCAAAAAAAAAGTACGCAATAGTACCAATTACAGCGCTTAGGTACGTTTTCTTCTACATTTCGTATTTGATGCACTTCAACGTATTTTTGGCAAAACTACGACAATTTTTACCAAATTATTTAATTTTACATGAATCCGTTCGTAGTTTTCATATATTTATCTATCTAAACCCATTATTTCGCAACATCAACATCAACACCCAGGTATTTTGCGCTTTCAGTAAATGATATGGAACATTCGCTCCTCCCAAGGAGACAGGTACCACTGTGGGTTACTTGTGTCTCCTGCTAAAGAACTACTTCCGTCTTGCACGGATTGACGCGTAGACCACTTTCGGTAGCCTACTTCGCTGTCGCACTTAGAGCTTCCTGAAGTATATCACTAAGAGACCCGCAATAGCCATGTCATCAGACCAGGTTTAACCTTTTTCTTCCAGAGCAATAATACATTGTCTAAAGTAGAGGAGGTCCCTGGAGACTGGCGATCTCTACGGATCTTTCCCCTTAGATATGTTTCTAATCGGAAGCAAATCTGGTAAGGTTTTCCTGCTTTTGGAATGAAAATTACCTTTGTGTCCCTTCATCCGACAGGTATATGCGACAAGCTTATAGAAGTAGAGTATATCTCCCTAAGCCAAGGAGTCAGTCTGTCGGACACAGCTTGGAATTCAACCGGTGATACTTCATCAGGGACTGGCGATTTAATGCAGTCGAATCTTTTTTCCTCCCAAAGGATTTCGACTCAGATACAATTTCTCCAGGGGCCTTCGTGATCCGCCTATATGTATATGTCGTCCGCAGTTTCCTCTTCCTTTTGTGGTCTGGAAGGGATATGCGTGCATAATTTGTGAGGAAATTTAGCCCAATCCGTCTTTCTTCTGTCCTCCAACAATGATGACCTTCTTCCCTTCAAAACCGACTTCAACAAGCAACTTAAAGGCTGCCAAGGGATGCCAGCCTGTAATCAGATTGATTATTTTCAAGGCTGGCTACTACGGAATTTTCAGCGCTAAGCTACGGAAGAAGAAAAAATATTTAGACTACTCTTTACAAAATTTCGTATTTGGTACAACTTATCGTATTTTTTAAAGACTACGAGCATGTTTACCAAATTATTTAATTTTGGCTGTCGCAGTTCGCTGCACACGAAAATTTGCTATTTTAAACAATTTTCCACAAATTTTTTGACTTTAGACTCCAACTCCGGAGTCAAACTCGATTACTCAAGCTTTTCAATTTTTTTCTTAATTTTTAAAAATTTTAAAAGAAATCTGTAAGCCACTTTGCTTTTATAATAAAAAACAATAAATGTATTAATATTTTATGACTATTTAGCGAAGAACAGTGGATATTAATGGCATTGACATAAGACCACACCTGCTATCAAAAGAAGAAGGTTTATCGCCATTATTTTTTTTAATACAGAAGTCATCAAATGCAACAAGACTCTGAAACGGATTTTGAGAAATCTGACTCCTAAGAAAATTGCCGATTTTCGACAAGATCTTATATGACGGGAATTTTTTTTTAACAGTTTCATTCTTTCACTTTACGCCAATACAAATTTAATTAGTATACCTCTTTTCTAACTCAAGCTATAATTTTCCTAAGACAGTTCTATTCTTAGGTATATTTTTACCCAGTCTTCATTAATGGGCTAAGTTAGTCTACCCATATTCGTTCGTCCGTTCAACGGATATCCGAAAACACGATGGCGTTCTAATAAATGAGGCTACCTGCATGACATTTTTCATAAATACTTCTTATTCAGTATTCAGTTTAAAATACTAAAGTAACTACGTTTGTGAGATTCGACTTCGAAACTGTTCGAAAATTGAGTTTTATATTTTTACACCCTATAGACCGTCCGTCATAGGAATCGGTTCAGATTTATGTGTCGACCGATTCTAGAGCGTTTGCATTTCTCAACCGATCTTGTCAAAATTTTGCACAAAATATGTACGGATTTTGGTTGAAAATCTACATAGAGACAAGATTTTAATAAAATTTTCCCAAAAACAAAATTTCAATGCTAATATTTCCAAAAAATTTTAAAGACGACATTTTATTTATTTTTAATAAAAATTTTTCAAAAACAAAATTTCAATGCAATTTTTTCAAAAACAAAATTTCAATGCAATTTTTCTTAAGACAAAATTTGAATTAAAATTTTTCTAGCATACCAGTTTTATGAAATTCTTTCCAAACACAAAATCTTATGAAAGTTTTTTAACGAAACTGCAATGCAATTTTTCTAAATTTTTCACACATTTTAAATAAAACAATTTTTAAACACAAAATTATTCATAAAATTGTTATAATTTCGTCATTCCATAAGTAACACCTCGAAATATTCGCCTAAGGCCCCATAAAGTAAATATATTATTGATCGTCATGACATTTTAATTCGATTTAGCCATGTCCGTCCGTCCGTCAATCCGTCTGTCGAAAACACGATAACTTTCGAAGCAGTAAAGCTAGGCACTTGAAGTTTTGAACAAATACTTCTTATTATAGGTCATATCGGTTTATGTTTCGACATAGCTGCCATATAAAGCGATCTTGGATCTTGACTTCTTGAGCTTCTAGAGTACGCAATTCTTAACCGATTTTGCTGAAATTTTGCACATATCGTTTTGGTATGACATTCAAAAACTGTGCCATGTTTGGTCTAAACCAGTCTATAACCTGATATAGCTGCCATATAAACCGATCTTGGCTCTTGATTTCTTGAGCTTCTAGAGGCGCAATTCTTATCCGATTTGGCTGAAATTGTGCACATATCGTTTTGTTATGACTTACAACCACTGTGTCTAAAGTATGATCTAAATCAGTCCCGATTAGATTCCTTGCGCCTATAGAGCGCTATTGCTATCCAATTTGGCTGAAAATTTTCACATGCCTAGACGGCGCAATTCTTATTGAACTTTTCTTATATCGTTTTCGTATGACTTCCAACAACTGTGCCAAGATAGTCTAAATCGGTTCATAACCTGAAATAGCTGCCATATAAACCGATCCTCCAATTTGAGTTTCTGAGCCTCTTGAAGGCGCAATTATTACTCGATTTGATATAGCTCATATATATTTGAAAAAGTTATTCAAAGAACTTGAAAATGCGATCCATGGTGGAGGGTATATAAGATCCGCCCCGGGCGAACTTAGCACGCTTTTACTTGTTTCATTTCAAGCTTGGGGTCTTTCTGTTTTTATACCCTCCACCATAAGATGGGGTATACTAATTATGTCATTCTGTTTTAAACACATCGAAATATTGATCTGAGACCCTATAAAGTATATATATTGTCGATCGTCTTAACATTCTGAGTCGATTTAGCCATGTCCGTCCGTCTGGCCGTTAGTTTGGTCTGTTGTCTAATTAGTGTAGGTCAGTTGGAAGTGTAAATGGGCCAAGTCAGTCCATGTTTTGATGTAGCTGTCATATAAACCGATTTAGGATCTTGACTTCCTGAGCCTCGAGAGGGGCGCAATTTTTAAGCAACCTGATTTGGCTCATGAGTATAAGGTGTCTTGCTGTAACTTCCAACAATTCAGCCAAGCATTGTCCACATATGCATATTACATTCAGGTTACACTAAATATCTGAACAAAAAATTCGCTTAAATCGTGGCTACTACAATCATAAAAAAGCATATCGGATAACAGAAATGTAGAAATGGGAGCTATATCTTAATCTGCAGCATTTATTTTTCTTTCAAATTAGGTAGCGTTTGTCCTTGGGCCAATAAAGTGACATGTGCAAGATTATATGGCAACAGCACAACAAACAGTGGAAAAACAAACGCACAACGTGATAGTCTCACATTCACTTCTTTCATTAACTTTTGTTTGGTCAGAGGTGCGGACAAGTTGAATTTGCCCCATGTATTTGATGAAGTGTCAGTTACGACATGTGACAATTGTTTTCATTGTTTGTGCCAACAAACCGTTGCTTACTGAAATAAGAAAGTCGAAGCTAATAAACGCGAACGAGGACGCCACACAGCTATGTTGTTTGCCTAGCCATTCCTTGGAGTATTTAAAATAAATTGTTGCAACTGAGCCTGTCCATCCAGCTGCCTAATTAACTTGGGTGCTAACAAAAATTCATTCTTTCTTGCGGCAGGGTTGGGTTTTTGAGGGTCTAACCACAGTGTGCTCAATAGTTCACTTTTGCAACTCCTCTTCAATCTCCCAAACCATGTTGGAGTCCATTCCAAATTCAGCGCACGCACAAATTACACTTGTGTCCGTGTCATGATAGTCTGCTCTTGGAATTAATTAAAAAGTAATTATCCTCCACCTTTGTTCATATTTCGCATCCCAAATGAATTGCTAATATGTCTGGGAACTACGCTTCATTTTCCCCAAAAACGGGACTTCATGAGGCTTCTGTTGCCAAGATTATAATTAATTAACAGAATGAGCGCGCATATTAATAACAAGACTAAATGTAAAACCGCTTCCAACGCAGCTGTTCTCTCGTTCTGTGTCTTGGGATGTAAATTCCCAACGGTCAGTATATTCGCAGGCATCAACCAAACAATTCAGTTTGGCATTGCCATTTCCTAACTGATGATGAACGTAATACACTATCACTGGGTGCAGCCAACAACCCAACCAAATATGGTCTAAGGGCCCATTCACGATGACATGGGTGAGTCCATTGTGGTTTCTGAACACCAGCGCCTAGCAGATGTGTACATTAAGGGTGGTGCTTGTGTCAGGCTATCCAATGCCTTTCGTCAACTTTGTATATAGAGAAATATCTTGATTTACTTTGTCAAAACATTGTCTTAATAAGTATAAATATTAATTCGTGATATAAGCAAATAAAACTAAAAATCGGAAAAATCATTCCGTTTGTAACACATCGAAATATTGAACTACCAAATATCCTCGAAATATAGATCGTCCAGACATTTTGAGTCGTTCTAGCCATACCCGTGCGTTCGTCTGTCGAAATCACGATAGCGGTCGAACTCATAAAGCTAGTCGCTTGAAATTTCGCACCGATACATATTATTGATGTAGGTCGTTAGAGATTGCAAATGGGCCATATCGATTCAAATTTAGATATAGCTCACATATAAACCTATCTCCCGATTTGACATATTTAGCTCCTAGAAGCCGTAATTGGATCTGGATCCCCTGCAAATGTTTGTCCGATTTGGCTAAAAATTTTCACGAGGTGTTCTATTACGACTTCCAACAACTGTGTCAAGTACAGTCCAAATCGGTTTTCAACCTGATTTTTACTTGTTATATTTTGCCTCTTTTATTTGGCAATCTAGCGGATTCACTAGCTTATGGATAAATAAAGCGAGCTTCCTGCAAAATGCTTTGTATTTGCCGTTGGCCTACAGAAACACGCCTAAGAAAAAATCAAATTTCAAGAAATAAACCTTTTATTAATTTAGATTTTATTGAAATTCATAGCAATATTTGCATCCCAGAACTTTAAATCAAATTAATATGGTGGGTTTTTCCTCTTTTAGCCATTGCCATTCAGATTGAATGGTTGGCGCATGACTCCAAATTGATTTTTATACCCACCACCGAAGGATAGGGGTGTATTCATTTTGTCATTCCGTTTGCAACACATCGAAATAATCATTTCCGGCCCTATGAAGTATATAAGTATATTCTTGGTCCTCGTAAAAATCTGAGACCATCTAGTCCTATCCGTCTGTCTGTTGAAATCACGCTGTAGTCTTTAAAAACGGAGATATTGAGCTGAAACATTGCACAGATTCTTTTTTTGTCCAGCTTAAGGCAGCTTAAGTTCGGAAATGGGCTATATTGGACTACATATTTTTTAATATAGCCCTTATATTATACACCGATTTCCCAATTTAGGGTCTTAGGCTCATAAAAGCTGTATTTATAATGCCATTTGGCTAAAATTGTGGCACAATGATGTGTGCTAAGATCCCCGACATCTGTGCCAAATATAATCCAGATCGGTTTGTATATTAGTATAGCCCCATATATAGCGATCACCCGATTTAAAGACCTAGGCCCATTAAAGCCACATTTATTGCCCAATTTCCCTAAAATTTGGCACAATGACTTCTAATAAGATCCCTGACATCCGTGCTTGGTCATTTTAAGTCTATATATAATAGCCCCCATATAGACCGATCTCCTGACTAAGAGTCTTATGTTCATAAAAGCTGCCCTTATTACCCGATTGGACTAGAATTTGCACAAATCGGTCTTTATATTAATATGGTCCCCATTTAGACCAATTTCCCGATTTAAGGTCTCAGACCAATATTAGCCGCATTTATTGAAATATAACACCATTTCCCTGAAATATAACACAATGAGCTGTTTTCGGCCCTTCGACGACAGTGTCAAGTATGGTTTAGATCGATCTGTAATTGGATATAGCCCCCATATTGGCCAATCTTCCTATTAAAGGTTTTTCACCCATAAATAGCGAATTTATTCCCCTATTTTTAAATTAAGTAGAGTGAACAATGTTAAACCCCTTCATATCATCCCCGAATATGGTGCAGATCGTATCATTTTTGGATATAGCTGTGATAAATATATATATCGATTGGCCGCTTAATGGTCTTGAACCCATATAAGACTCTTTTATTACCAGATTTTGCTAAAATTTTGGCGAGTTTCGTCCAGATGGCAGAATACTGCCATGGGGTCAGAATTTTTCACCGGGTTTTAACGAAATGTTGTTTATATATACCCGAGTAGGTGGATATCCAAAGTTCGGCCAGGCCGAACTTAATGCCTTTTTACTTGTTTAGCTTTTTTTGCCGGAGCGAAAGCGTAATTTTTAGAATCCGCAGCGGTTTCCAATTTCAAAATACGCTCCATTCCGACAAAATAAAAAGCTTTAAAAAAATTTAGTTTTTTGTTTTACGAACTAAATTTTGGTCGAATCTTGTATACCCTCCACCATGGATAGCATTTGTCAAGTTGTCATTCCGTTTGTAACACTTCGAAATATTGGGGCGAAATATGGTGCTAAAACCCTTTGAATACTAAAAAAATTAGCAAATGCGAAAACAAAGAAAATTTTTAAAAATCTGTGTGAGCTAAAACTTTTTGGGGGGGTTGTTCTCCCGTGATCAGTGTGGTCCAAATCGGTGTTTTGTCTTAGGATGCTCTCATTTCAACCGATATCCCGATTTGACATCTTGAGCCCCTGGAAGCCGCAATGGTTATTTGGTTTCGACCGACCGAACTTGGCAAGCTTTTACGTGTTTTTTTTTTTTTTTAATTTATTTAGGAATTGCTTCCGACATATGCTTAAGAAGTAAAAGCGGATGATCGGTTCATATGGTAAAAATATAAAAGGTATAGAGACCGATTCAGATCAAACTGAGTATGGATGTTCGATGTCAAAGGAGATACCATAATCCAAGATTTCAGCCAAATCGGATAAGAATATATGTACGTTATTCCGTCTCAGATCATTATTTCGATGTGTTACAAGCGGAATGAGAAAATTAGTGTACCCTCATCCTATAGTGGAGGGTATGAAAACAAAATGTTTCACTGTAACTAAGGCTGCGGCTTCAAATTCACAAATGTCAATAAACAGCTTATTTGGAAATGCAAGAAGGCCTGTGCCTCGTAACGACCAATTAGAATGTCAGTGGTCTAGGGATGATTTCCTCCTTGCATTTTCACTGTGCCATAGTCGAAGCATTCGGTCAAACGCTAGGATGAAATTGATATTTGTCATTCTGTGTTTGTTTTATTGTTTCGAAGCTTGTTTACCGAATCGTACCCAGCCACGCTATGTATCGTGCCACGGTGGAAATTATTCCATTCAGTTTTACTGATTTCAGCTCTGCCGGCCAAATTTAGTAGCTGATGGGTGGCCGAGTGGTTTTAGGTTCGACAGGTAAAAATGGGACATAGAAAAGCAGAGACGTGAAAAACATGGACAAATGTGGAGGAAACCTTCGTATGGCATTTGCTTGGTTTGTTTTACCGTTACTCCCGTTTGCTGCCAACCAATAAATATTTTCTTATTTGGCCTAGTCATATAACAACACACATACATACAGATTCATCCTCCTCTAGTTCCCAGCAAACCAAATGTCGGATGTCAGACAAATCTGAAATTACTCTGAAGTCTTACGACAAGATCTTGTCGCTTTCCAAATTCTGTTTGACTTTTTGGGGGAATTTTTTTTCCGATAGTTGAGAGCAAATTCTGAACGATTTCTGGACTACTTGTCTGAAGTACTTTTTGTTCCGACATTTCTAAAAATAATTATCAAAGATTTCTGAACTGCGTGTCGGTTGTTTTCTCTTTTTTTTACCCACCACCGAAAGATGGGGGTATATTTATTTTGTCATTCCGTTTGCAACATATCGAAATTTCTATTTCCTACCCTATAAAGTATATATTGTATATTCTTGATCAGCGTAAAAATCTAAGACGATCTAGACATGTCCGTCCGTCTGTCTGTTGAAATCACGCTACAGTCTTCAAAAATAGAGATATTGGGCTGAAAGTTTGCACAGATTCTTTTTTTTGTCCATGAGCAGGTTAAGTTCGAAGATGGGCTATATATAGACCGATCCGCCCATTTAGGGTCTTAGGCCAATAAAAGCCACATTTATTATCTGATTTTGCTGAAATTTAGGACAGTGAGTTAAGTTAAGCCCCTTGACATACTTCTGTATTATGGCATAGATCGGTCCAGATTTGGCTATAGCTGCCATACCGATCTTTCGGTTTTAGGTTTTTGGGCCATAAAAAGCGCATTTGTTGTCCGATGTCGCCGCAATTTGGGACATTAAGTTGTGTTAGGCCCTTCGATATTTTTCTTCAATATCACTTAGATCGGTCCAAATTTGGATATAGCTGCCATATAGACCGATCTCTCGATTTTTTGTTTTGTGCCCATAAAAGGCGCATTTATTGTCCGATGTTGCCTCCTCCCTCCACATATTTTAGCAATTTGGTGTAGATCGATCAAGATTTGCATATAGCTGTCATATAGACCGATATCTCGATTTAAAGTCTTGGCCCCAAAAAAGCGCATTTATAATCCGATTTAACTGAAATTTTACACATTGACTTATGTAGGCTTTTCGACATCCATGTTGTATATGGTTCAGATCGGTTTATTTTGTTATACACAAAATGACTTGTACTTATTAGTATTTGGTCCAAATCGGATCATATTTCGATATAACTGCTATGGGACATAAGGTATGCAATTTTCACAGGATTTTGATGACAGGTGGGTTAGATATATATCCAAGGTGGTGGGTATCCAAAGTTTGGCCCGGTCGAACTTAACGCCTTTTTACTTGTTGTGCTTACGTTTGTTTTTCTAATGATGTGCAATATTTGTTGGACCGTTCGAAATTTTCCGATAGGAAGGAATTATGAATGATGTTCGGGCACCATTCCACAGGAATTTGTTTGTTTTGTGTTTGCTTATATCGGAGAACAGACTGTATATTTGTTGTACCGCTGGAAATTCACGCAAATTATGAACAATTTAGTTGTTTTTGTATTTGTTATGTTCCTTTTATGTCCTTTTTATACCAAAACGTGGACCCATGTAAAAAATACTTAAAATATGCGCAGGACGGGATTATCTAACTTATTAATATCGAAATATAGATTTTTGGAGAACATGTTTAAAATTTGAATTTTTCATTTCATTTTCGCAATTTTCAATAGAAAGAAAACCTCTAGAAGCTTCAATAATGAGGGATAAATGATTTTGTTAAAACTACTACTAAACTAACTAAATTTTGCCATGAACATTCCATTAAGGAACAGGGTATGGGGATACTTCTCTCATATCAATGGGTGAAGTCCGATTAATATTTAAGCTCAATGACAAGGGGCCTCCTATTAGTAGGGGGATAACCACCGCTGAAACGTTTTCTGATGTTTGCGCCGGCATTTTGAACCCAGGCGCTCGGACATGCTGAGCTCTGCACAACGATGACAACGATTGTTAAAACCACTAATACCAATAATACAATAATGTATTAATATTTTTTTATATCCAGAGACAATATTTCAATTCATTTTTGGGTAAATAAAAATATCAATGAAATTATTTTAAAAGACAAAATTTCATTATGTTAGGTTAAGTTGAAAAGAGGGTGCGGATATTAATCCGCCACTATGAACAGCCACCTTAGCCAGTAATCGGCTTGTTGTGCGCTCTAAATACTAAAAAGTAACCACGAAAAAGAAAACCTAAGTAATGAGTTCCGTGCTACTTACAAAATCATTGTTTTCCATACTACGCCCCTAAGTTAGTTCACGTCTAGTAATGTGTCTCCACCTACGTGCCGGTGTCTGTTAGCCGTCCCCACATGTCCAACAAGTGCTATCACTTGCTGCACCGATTTTGCCTAAGTGAGCTCGTAGTACTATGTGTCCCGTTACGATACCGAAAGCCATACTGACTTCCTTCTTACTTCCTTTTAGTAATAGCGTCGCCTTCTCACGTTCCGAATATCTCCATGGCATTTTCGCCGTCTTACCGACCGTTTCGCTGTTCCACAGTGCACTGTGGTCGCTACCATTGGCCAAAATTGAAAAAATTAAAGTCTTATATTTGGTACCAAATATGTATTCATTAACTCCTTAGAGGTTAAGCATATCAAAAGTATACATGTGATTAATGCATTCTAACGGTACTCTTAAAGAATAGCACCAAAAGAGAGAGTGAGTTCAGTGCAAAAGTGAAGTATAAACAACATCAAACTTATTCTCGTATTGACAAAGGTATTAACTTTAGTTTTACGTAATTTTGTGTATGTTAAACTGTTGTGTAGGTTATTTAAAGTTAGTGTTTTATTTGCATGCTTGTAATGTTATCTCGCCAGTATAATTGAGCTTCGAATAAGTTTCTAGTTATGTTCCCCTTGAACTCCCCGTATTTTACACCAAGTCTCAAGATGGTCTCAAGATGCATGTAATATTTCAGCTGCAACTGTTTGCAACCTGCGAAGTTATGACTTAAAAGACTAAAGCTACCTTTATCCCTTTTTGTAAATTTTCGATTGTGCCTAAACCAGGCACGCGCAGCCGCGCTTTCCTTCACTCTCTTATATCTTTTATTTACTCCTATATTGTAATCGTCCGTAAATAACTTTTGTTTTGGGGTGTTTTTTAAGGCGGAACACTTAAGAAGTTAAATCCGCAGATTGGTTATATGGGAGACATATCAATTTAAAGGCCGTTTTAGATCATGCAAGTTTGCTCATGAACATTCCACTAAGGAACTGGGCCAAGCTTCTCAAATATCACTGAGTGCTGTCCGATTCAAATTTCAAGCTCAATGAAAAGGGACCTCCTTTTTATAGACGAGACCGAACGGCGTGCCGCAGTGCGACACCTCTTTGGGGAGAAGATTAAACACGGCATAGTACCTTACAAATGTCGCCAGCATTAGGAGGGGATAACCACCGCTGACATTTTTTTTCTGATGTTCTCGCCCAGGCGTTCAGCGTCATAGGCGGACATGCTAACCTCTGCGCGATGGTGGCCTCCTTTTATTGTAGATCATACTTTCCATATATTTGAGAGATATAACATAACAAAACACTGTGTCCAAAAATTCCGGCAAATTGTATACAAATTGCGCCTTCTAGAGACCCAAAAGGTTAAATCGGGAGATCGATTTATATGGTAGCTATATCTAAATTCTGTCCGATATGAAGCATCTTCAACTCAGATATTGTCACTCACCGTTCCGAATAATATAATTTGGAACGGTAAGTGCTTTTTTTTGATTTTTTTGGTCTAGGCACGATTTGTTTGTTAATGATAGAAGCGAGATGTATAGTTGACACATTCTCACTTCTTTACACATAACATGTGTGTTAATCGGTCAAATTAAGTTCTATATTTTTTGTGCGTAATCCGATCACGTATGTTGACTCCACAAACCTGTAGAGGCCGCAATTCTTATCAGATTTGACTGAGGTGTTTTGTTTTGACTTTCAACAACTGTGCCAAGAATGGTTAAATTGGTTCATCTCCTGATATAGTTGCCATATAAACCTATATTCAGATTTGACTTCTTGAGCCTCTAGAGGGCACAATTATAATCCTATTTGTGTTTGTTTTACAAAATCAATCTCATCCTATTTATAATGTCAGCTTCAAATTCAAATTTCTTCACTTATAGACAAATTAATTAAAAATACTTTTCCGTTCAAGCGTCAATCGTCACAAGGCCAAATTTTGGTGAAAAAATCGTCAAAATGGCACAAAATCGTTACGTCTGCCAGCCCTGTAAGCAGTTTACTTTATAAACGCATGAAGTGACATTAATACCATTTCGTCAACCTCTTTTATCATCCCTGCTCCATATATTTTTTTGTTACGACTTCGGTCAGTCTTTGCATGTATTTGCCGACTCTGGTTTGGTTTGCTGGGTTGGTAGAGAATGTGACATTGAGGAAAAGTTTGAGGCATTCGTGGTAGGGTCTTATTGTAGCAATGAGATATCAAGTACAACGGTGATGTCAAGAATAAAGGGATTAAGATCAAGTGTAAGGCTTTCCAAACGGTTGGTTAAAAATCGTATCGTTTCATGCAAAAAATAGTCAGACGAAAGCGAAGTGCATATGGTTTTCACCGAGTACACACAACAAAACAGAGATACATATTCCAATAATGTGCAAGTGAAGTCGGACAACATCAGTTCAATAAAGTCCCGGAATGCTCTTCAACCGAAATTTTTCGTAACAAACACATGGTGACAAAAAACTATACACACATTTGGCCATCTGCCTCACTTTATCGCTGATAATACACGCATTTATCAAAATTAAGCCTCATTATTTACAAATAAATTTCGTTACGCGGTGCAAAAAATTTTCAAACCTTAGTTTTCTTCCGAAAATTTCGCTTTGGACATGACATCCATTGTTTCAGTGTACTGTTGGACATATGGAGGAGGAGAAAATCTTAAACCCGACCAAAGGCCGTCAAATTTGCCCCACTTTAGATTGGAAAGGGGATGGGCTATTTCCTACAGTTGGACATATGGAGGAATAGATAATCTGAAACCCGGCCGAAAGCCCGGCTAATTTGTCCATATTGAGAAGGCAAAGAGAGCTTTGCTTAAAATTATCTTGGCTATTTCCTTCAAACTACAAATTATGCCTCAATTGAAAGCTTAGAGGAGTGGCTATTGTAATCTGAAGCAATTTATGATATTTAATATAGGAAGATTTTATATAAATTGCTTGACGTTCCACTTACTATGCTAAAATTCGATTACAACTTGCATTCCCGCATCGATATGATAAGCTTTGCAAAATATTATGCGAAGAAAATTTTTCATTTTGAAAACTTGAGATTGAAAAACATTTCCCGATTTTCCGGGAAAAGAAAAGAAATTAATACCAACCTTATTTCTTATAAAATATCACGAAATATTCGTAATTATAGATTCCAACACAATAGGATAACATTAAAACATGAGCTTTAACATAGCCCCACAAAAAAAATAGTCTAAAGGCGTTAAATCGCACTATCTGGGCGGCCAATTGATCGGTCCCGAACGTAAAAATAAAATGTTCAACGAACTCGCCTCTCAATGTGTCCATTGTAACGCGTGCTGTGTGGCACCGTCTTCTTGAAACCACACGTCATGCAAGTCAAGCTCTTGCATTTTGGGGAAAACAATTTTGGATATTATCTCACGATAGCGCTCGCCATTCACAGTAACGTTACGATTCGCATCATTTTTGAAGAAGTACGATCCAATGATGCCACCAGCCCATAAACCGCACCAAACTGTGAGTTTTTCTAGATGCATTGGTAGCTCTTGCAAACTTCTGGCAGATCTTTACACCAAAATCGTACCCATTGAGGCAAAAATGATATTCGTCGCTGAACACGCGATGAACTTTCTTTACAGAGCACGCATTTTGATAATAAAATTCAATAATTTGCTGTTCGTTGTTTGTTTGTAAAACGTTTCATGGTTACCTTATAGACCAAACTAAAAATGTTTGACAGTGAAAAAAACACGAAACGTGCGTGGGTTGCTTAAATCAGTGCGGCAAAATTGGAATGCAATAGAATATCAACAAACAAAAGATAATAGCTAAAAATTCACCCTTCACAATTCGTTTATATATAATTTCATATTCTGGTTTTTTCTATTTTGCACTCCTCAAACTCACACTATAAATTTATTTTTATTTATCAAATTTAATAACAATTTTAATTCGTGCAATAACAAAAACTTGTTAAACATACGCCCTTTGCACCAATCATATGTCATATGTCATGGAAAAAAGAATATCCATAGAATTTCAATGTCAAAAATTGTCAAATTGTCACTTTGTTCAAAATATTTGTATTAATCAATTTAGTTAAATTCAAGTCAACATTTTTTTGTATAGTGATGAAGAGGCTTCCCAAAGCGGTGACACCGATAATCGAGCGTGGGTGCTGAAAGGGCTAACTGAACTCACTGCTCGAAATTTCAGAAAAATTCAGTTCCACATTCAATTGAAAGTAAATGTTTTTGAAATTCAACATCGCGCCTAACGTACGATAAGGAAGGTCCTGATAAATACTATTCGGAACTACTGAAGGCTTTCCTGCATCTCATTGGTCGAAATTTGAAGCAGTGGATTATATTATAAAAGCATTATTTATTTCAGAACACAATGGTCTGTGGTCATTTCTGTATTTATTGCTCTACCCGTTCAGCTTCTTTAACTTTTTTTCTCATGCTCAGGATACGTCAATTGATAGATTTGCAGAGTACCCACATGAGTCGTACACCCAAATGTCATCATTATTGGTGAGAGAATAACATTTTTAAGACGTTCTTGGCGGCAATTGAACCTTTGTGTTTGCGTGATAAGCGGTTATGGTGACTAACAGCCTCAATTTAATCACAGCCTAAAAGAATAAAACTCATGCTAATGCATGGTCTTCTCAACGATCAATCAATCACGCTGGTGTTTTTTGGAATAATGTTTGACTCGAATATTTCCAGCATTTTATTCCCGCGATACCTTACTGTTGCCAACTGTATCCAGGAGTCGAGTAATCGGGATACAATTACCCGCCAACTGCCAACGAGGCGATGGCATTCAATGCCCTTTTCTGTTTGCTCGCTTTCGACGATAAGTTGGAAGTTATTGCTTGCAAAGAAATAAATCACAGCGAAAATATTTTGGCTGATGGTAAATGGTGGTAACCAAACAGCCCCCAGGAAGCGGGCGCCTGAGTGGTATTTAAATGTTGCCGTGCATAAATTCCAAACCGCAATCTTCGGAGCAGCCAACCCCCAATGTAACAGAGGTGAAATTTGGAAAGAAATGCCATGAAAGTAGGGAACATGCCAGCCACAATTTTTGGCCCTTGTTAATGTTGCCACTCACTCCAGCGCCGTCATTCATTCGTCCCTTGGTTCCTTGAACTATGGGGTCCCTCCCTTAACACGTCATTCGCTTTATGGCATTGGCCTTCAATTATTTTCGGCATTATGCCTGACAAGAAGGCAAACAAGGAATCGCAACGATTTTATGGACTTCAGACGATAAAGACATTCCCAAATGGCAATAGCATACTTACCTATACTTGGTCATATGATAGCTTTCGTTTTTGGCAATGTACGTTTCACACTAAGGATGCTCTGAACTGGCAAAAGGGCAAGGCGTACCTTAGCTGTTATGTGCAAACAGAAATGTATGAACGTTTAGGCGAAAAGGTGGAACGTTCGGGACTAAAGACCGGCGACATTTTTTTGAACAAAAGCATGATAAAATTTTAATAAACGTATTGTGTTATCATTGAAATTTCTGTTGTGTTTCAAAAAGTAATCGTGAAAAAATATATTTAATTTCAACGCGAAAAGCGAACATAGTACCAGCCTTTGAAAGGGAAATACTAAAACAATACAAGATATGAATTTGTTGGTAGATCGTGGATTTGCTTTTTAACGAATATGTATACATGTTTGTTTTTTAACAACAAAATTGGTATGTTGTTTGTTGGAAAAATCTTCCTTGAGTACCAACAACTAAAACAAAAACATGGAGTTTCACAGGTGAAAAACTAACATAGATCCCGTACCTGCCATAACTCAAAAACAAATATGTTGTATATCATTAAAATTTCAAAACGTTCTCAGTCAAGTATCAATAGACACACTTCAACAACTAAAATCATTAATTCAATTACATACCAAAATTGTTGAGCATCAACTCTTTTGTTGTTGGAGGTGACCACGGTCAAAGCGGTCCCGCAACGACGCAAGGTAATTTAAAAGAAGGCATACAAGCAAGCAGAGGATTCTCTTTTTGCAATATTAATCATCGGCGTGTGCACATCTTTTCTGTGTTAGACTTATCTATATGAAATAAAGACTCATTGTATCAGTCTATATTTCGCTTTTGCTTCACTTTATTATTAGCCCACTCTATTCTCATTATCGTCCTCAATGGCTGGTACTATGTTTGTTTTTCACCATTGACAACCCATTTGACCGTGATTACTTTTTTGAAAAACTACACAAACAACAATGATAAAATTAAAATTTGACCATAAGTAATGGGGGAATGTCCTTCTGATTGAAATCAGCAAGTTGTTCTGCTTTAAAACCTATTATCTAACAAAAGTAATCGACGAAAATATAGCGAAAAGCAAATATAGTACCAGCCTTAAGGTGTTATCAACAATTCATACCCTAGTGAATTGGTTGTGAATGTAAAGAATTACAGGTCAACGGTAGTATTGACCAGGCCAGAACAGACGCAGACGCTTTTTAAGCAGAGACAGACAAATAACAAAACACGTATGTATACACATACGTATATATATACCTGCATACAACCTGCATGGCTTTTTCGATGCTTCGCTGTTTTGTGTATCACGGACTTGTTTATTTAAGGATCTATTGCACGGCATGTAGTTGTCTTATGACATGTCAAATTTAACACTTCTTGAGTTGTACAAGTCTTGTGGTACCAACGAAACTAACATATGAAAATCACTTTTTCAATTTTCTTACGAAAATAACGTTCAGGTGTGATAGCAAAAATGATGAATCGTATGTAAATTGACAATTTTGACAAACACTTGTGATTACATGTGAATACAAAAAGTGACATGCCGTGTAATAGCGCCTTTAGATATTCTTGTACATTTTCTTGTGTCTTTGTTGGATGTTTCGTTGATGAATGGTTCCATTAGACAGCAATCAATGTAAATCAATGTAACGGTGTGAATGAAAACCCGGGTTTGAGTTTCCTTTAGGAAATTTCTTTTAACTTGTGCTAAGAATCAGATGATTCCTTGTGAAAAAAAAAATTTTAAGGTTTCGTTGATGAATATTTCCATTAGACAGAAATCAATATAAATCAATGTAACGGTGTGAATGAAACCCGGGTTTGAGTCCCCTTTAGGAAATGTCTTTCAAGTTGTGCTAAGAATCAGATGATCCCTTGTGAAAAAATCTTATATATGTACAAAGATATACATAAATGTTTCAACACCAGGGCTGCCACATAGGAATGTTTTACATCGAAGATGGTTTCATTCTGATAATTTGTTGCCCAAATTTTGGCCTTTATTTATTTACAGCGAAAAATTTGTTTTTTTTTTAACAACTTCAATAAAATTCTCTTCTGAGTTAAAATTCAATCAACATCTTTTAATAACAATCGAAGAATACAATAAAATAAGGTCTGAAGAGAAAATTAGAATAAATTTTGTCTTAAGCGTTTTGTTACCCTAGCTTTCGAAAAATTTGTATTGAAACATATTAAATGGGGGGAAAATTCATTGAAGTTTTGTCTTTGGTATTTTTTTTTCTTATTTTAAATATGTCATTGATGTTTTGTATCAAGAGAAATTTCATTGAAGTTTTTTCTTTAGAGAAAATTCCATTAGAATTAGGTCTTTAAAGGTAATTTCCAATAAACTAATAATCAAAATTTTATTTAATATTTTAGAAATTCTTTAGAAATTTTTTATTGAAATTTTGCTTTAAAAGAATTTTTTTAATGTTATTTTGTCTTTTTGTTTAGAGATAATAACAATTTCCTCTTAGTACAACATTTCCTTAAAATAGGCTGGAGTTTGATTTTAGAGAAAGTTTCATTGAAATTTTAATATTAAATATTGATATATTTATAGTCTCTAATTGATAACAATCTTAAACAAGATATGGCAATCCCGGTTATGAAACATTCGTCCTCTGCCAATCGGAAATGTCAATGTATTGCCCAAATTTTATACGATATGTGAACAATTTACAAAATATTTTCTGAAAAAAAAAGCGACGATTTCTTTTATCTTAGTTTTGGCGATTTTTCAATAAAAAAGACCTAGCGTCACTGCAATTGGGTTGAGCTGAAACTATTCATCCTCCACAAATTTACCTACATTGGTTAATTGTTATTGAGTGAACTAATTGTAATTAAAAAGGTTAAAAACAAGCAAAAGCGTGCTAAGTTCGGCCGGGCCGAATCTTGGGAACCAACCACCATGTTGAAGGGCATAATTTTATTCCACATACCAAACTTCTGTCAAACCAACAAAAATTAAAGCTTCTAAAGGGTGATTTTTTGGAGGTTAGGATTTTCATGCATTAGTATTTGACAGATCACGTGGGATTTCAGACATGGTGTCAAAGAGAAAGATGCTCAGTATGCTTTGACATTTCATCATGAATAGACTTACTAACGAGCAACGCTTGCAAATCATTGAATTTTATTACCAAAATCAGTGTTCGGTTCGAAATGTGTTCATTCACCGTAACGTTGCGTCCAACAGCATCTTTGAAAAAATACGGTCCAATGATTCCACCAGCGTACAAACCACACCAAACAGTGCATTTTTCGGGATGCATGGGCAGTTCTTGAACGGCTTCTGGTTGCTCTTCACTCCAAATGCGGCAATTTTGCTTATTTACGTAGCCATTCAACCAGAAATGAGCCTCATCGCTGAACAAAATTTGTCAAAATTTGAACACATTTCGAACCGAACACTGATTTTGGTAATAAAATTCAATGATTTGCAAGCGTTGCTCGTTAGTAAGTCTATTCATGATGAAATGTCAAAGCATACTGAGCATCTTTCTCTTTGACACCATGTCTGAAATCCCACGTGATCTGTCAAATACTAATGCATGAAAATCCTAACCTCAAAAAAATCACCCTTTAGAAACCGAACAAAGATAATCGAGAGGCCGGTTTATATTAAGCAATATCAGGTTATAGACTAATTTGGCACAGTTATTGGAAGTCTTAACAGAACACCGCATGCAAATTTAAGCCAAATCCGACAAAAATTGCGGCTTGTAACGACTCAAGAAGTCAAATCGGGAGATCGGTTTATATGGGAGCTATATCTAAATCTGAACCGATATGGCCCATTTGCAATCCCCAACGACTTTTATCAATATTAAGTTTCAGTGCGAAATTTCAAGCGGCTAGCTTTACGCGTTCGACCTCTATCGTGATTTCGACAGACGGACCGACTTGGTTATATCGACTCAGAACGTTTAGACGATCAAGAATGTATATACTTTATATGGTCTAAGACGAATATTTCGAGGTGTTACAAACGGAATGACTAGATTAGTATACCCCCACCCTATGGTGGTGGGTATAAAAACAATAGTAGTAGACAACCGTTTCACTTAAAGTGTGGAACAGTTTACCTCTAAATTTAAAAAGTTATAATTAACAAGTTAAAGCGTGCTAAGTTCGGCCGGGCCGAATCTTATATACGCTCCACCATGGATCGCATTTGTCGAGTTCTTTTTCCGGCATCTCTTCTTAGGCAAAAAAGGATATAAGAAAAGATTTGCTCTGCTATTAGACCGATATCAAGATATGGTCCGGTTTGGACCACAATTAAATTATATATTGGAGACCTGTGCAAAATGTCAGCCAATTCGAATAAGAATTGCGCCCTTTGGGGGCTCAAAAAGTAAAAAAGAGAGATCAATTTATATGGGAGCTGTATCGGGCAATAGAACGATTCAGACCATAATAAACACGCATGTTGACAGTCATGAGAGGATCTGTCGTACAAAATTTCAGGCAAATCGTATAATCATTTTGACCTCTAGAGGCTCAAGAAGTCAAGATCCCAGATCGGTTTATATGACAGCTATATCAGGTTATGAACCGAGTTAAACCTTATTTGACACAGTAGTTGAAAGTAAGAATGAAATACGTCATGCACAATTTCAGCCAAATCGGATAGTAATTGCGCCCTCTAGAAGCTCAAGAAGTCAAGTCCCCAGATCTGTTTATATGACAGCTATATCAGGTTATGAACCGATTTGAACCATATTTGGCACAGTTGTTGGATATCATAACAAAACATGTCATGCAAAATTTCATTCCAATGGGATAAGAATTGCGCACTCTAGAGGCTCAAGAAGTCAAGACTCAAGATCGGTTTATATGGCAGATATATCAAAACATGGACCGATATGGCCCATTTACAATTCCAAGCGACCTACACTAAAAAGAAGTATTTGTGCAAAATTTCAAGCGGCTAGCTTTACTTCTTCGGAAGTTAGCGTGCTTTCCGTCTGTCTGTCGAAAGCACGCTAACGGACGGACGGACGGACATGGCTAGATCGACATAAAATGTCGCGACGATCAAGAATATATATACTTTATAGGGTCTCAGACGAATATTTCGAGTAGTTGCAAACAGAATGACTAAATTAGTATACCCCCCATCCTATGGTGGAGGGTATAACAAGTAAAAGCGTGCTAAGTCCGGCCGGGCCGAATCTTATATATTCTCCACGCTAGATCGCATTTGTCAAGTTCTTTGTCCGATTTTACTTTATATGGGCAAAAAGAATTGCTATGCTATTGGACCTATACCCACTTATGAACCGATTACGGCCATACTTGGTTTGGCTGTTGGAGACCAAAGTGGAATTCAGTGTGCAAAATTTCAGTCAACCCGGGTAATAATTGCGCCCCTGTAAAGGATCAAGAAGTATAATCGGGAGATCGGTTTATATGGGAGCAACGTCAGCTTATGAACCGATTTAGATCATACTTGACACAGTTGTTTTAAGTCACTTCATGCTAAAATTCAGTAATAATTGCGAAGAACTGCGCCATTTAGGTATGTTCATAGGAGAAGTCATTGTGCAAAATTTTGGCAGAATTGAAGACTCAAGAAGTATACTCGGGAGATCGGTTTATATGGGAGCTTTATTGGGTTTTTTTTCCGATTCGGACCATACTTAGCACATCTTGGAATGTCATAGAAAACGTCATCGTATAAGAATACGTCAGCTTATGAACCGATTTAGATCATACTTGGCACAGTTGTTTTAAGTCACTTCATGCTAAAATTCAGTAATAATTGCGAAGAACTGCGCCATTTAGGGCCTCAATAATTGCAATTGGGAGATCGGTTTATATACTCGTAGGAGCTATATAAGGTCTCAGACCGTACTTGACAGGTATGTTCATAGGAGAAGTCATTGTGCAAAATTTTGGCAGAATTGAAGACTCAAGAAGTATACTCGGGAGATCGGTTTATATGGGAGCTTTATTGGTTTTTTTTCGATTCGGACCATACTTAGCACATCTTGGAATGTCATAGAAAACGTTATCGGATAAGAATTCGTCAGCTTATGAACCGATTTAGATCATACTTGGCACAGTTGTTTTAAGTCACTTCATGCTAAAATTCAGTAATAATTGCGAAGAACTGCGCCATTTAGGGCCTCAATAATTGCAATTGGGAGATCGGTTTATATACTCGTAGGAGCTATATAAGGTCTCAGACCGTACTTGACAGGTATGTTCATAGGGGAAGTCATTGTGCAAAATTTTGGCAGAATTGAAGACTCAAGAAGTATACTCGGGAGATCGGTTTATATGGGAGCTTTATTGGGTTTTTTCCGATTCGGACCATACTTAGCACATCTTGAAATGTCATAGAAAACGTCATCGGATAAGAATTGCGTTCTCTGGAGGCTCAAGAAGTATAATCGGTGTTATAAACAAATAAGATCCCTATACCGTCTGCAGGGGGTGGAATGGAGGATAGATAGAGATTAAACAGTGCCGGAGATAACATCACCCCATCTTGGGGAACTCCCTATTTCACTCTACGCGATTCGATTTCTTATCGTGTATGTCCCAAAATTACCTTCGATTCGCCAACAGGTCTAATCTAGTAGGAAATTATTTCACAATTTCATTCATAAGAACACACATGAGGGTATCATAAAATTTCAACTCCTAAATGTTTGAAAGATATACAATAATTGGGTTGAAAGTCAAATAAAACTGCAAAACAACCGGAAATCTTCTGTTATTTTTATTTACTCAAAGCACTGACAGTTTGGCATGAAAAAGATTAATACCAAATGATCAACTTTTACCACTCTACACCCTCTCTCTGTTTGTGTTGAGGTTTCCAATCGGTTGATCCAAATGTTCGAACCCAAGAGATGGCTCTGAAGTTAATGTTAGCGCCACTTTTCGGTTTTCCTTCCGATATCAGAAAATTACAAACAAAACCTGTTAAAATTTCAAGAAAATTGGTTTAGCCGTTTTTGACTTACTTATACGCTAGAAACAAAATGCCAAACAAATACTTTGACTTTTTAAACTAATTGATATATACATATATGTATATATGTGGCATCCTGGTGAGAACAACCGAAAAATATTTTCTATTGTGGTTATCCCCTCCGAATGCTGACAACATTTTTAAGTAGCAGTCCTATTTGAATAAAAATGACAGCCATGTAAAACTTCGCACTGCGGAACGCCTTTCGGATTCAGCTACAAGAAGAGGGTTTTTTCATTGAGATTTAACTTGAATCGGACTGCACTGCCTAGTGAGACTTATAAACTAATATTTAAGTGGGTGCTGAAAGTCGACACGTAGGTTCACATTCAATATGTAAGAGGTCAAATTAAAAGATCGGTTTACCTTATACAAGGGTATAAACCGATTCTGTTTGGGAGTGTGTGTCTTTGCCATATATAAACATATATTGGGAAAAAATCAATGTTCTCATGTAATAGATGGGATGAGAGTCAAATCAGGATAATGCAAGCTACATATATGTATACAGTCCGTTTTTGAGCATATTAAACATGGGTTCAACTGTGTGTTTTTATTATATGTACTCATGCAGAGCATCAATCACAAAAAACACATAATCACTTCGGATAAATTAGGGTTTCAGCTACGGTTTTGAGTATACCGTAAGCTGTGACGTATGAGATGGCATGTTCATGTTCATTCTCATTTAAAGAGGGCTCCAGCTTGTGTAGCATACAATTACATACAACAGCAACGCCGCATACAATTACATACAACAGCAACGCCGCATACAATCTTTTTGTACGCTCGTCCCCAGGTGCATTCATAGTGAGATGGCATGTTCATGTTCATTCTCATTTAAAGAGGGCTCCAGCTTGTGTAGCATACAATTACATACAACAGCAACGCCGCATACAATCTTTTTGTACGCTCGTCCCCAGGTGCATTCATAGTGAAATGTTGGAAGTGCTCATGGTGTGAATAGGTAACCTACTCGCATGAATCTAAACAACGAGTATATAATGACGTATGTAAGAAAAGAAAATGCGATTTACGCCTCTTGGCCAAATGCCAAGCAGATAAAAGGAAGAGCAAGCGAATCGAAGAAGGTATCTTAAGAGCGCATCACATTAAAGGAAAAAATAAAGTAATTCCGTTAGAAGTGCCGTAAACCAGGACAATAAATGCTCTTCTTATTTCTTTTGATATATTCGAAAGCAGCACAAATGGCTAACTTATGTTTTTGCCAACAACCAAGCGAGAGACACAAGTAGCGGTAAACAACCACGTTCGTAACCAGTGCTACCTAATGTGGTAAACTTAGAAAAAAGTTACCCTATGGCAGTGTTGGAATTGCTGACTTCAAAATAGTAAAAGCACAAAAAATTAACTTTGCTTGAATTTTATTTATTTGTTTATTACGCAATTATAAGCCCCAAGTGGCGGATTAACAATCACAATATAAATTAATAAATACATTATTTAATTCTAATATTAATAATAAACCCTATCATGGTTTAGCAAAAATAAAGAAAATATTATTTCCCAGCATCGGGATACTACTAAAAAACGCCATACGGATTGGGCATATTAAAGTGTAAAGCAGTTCATTATTAGTGACATTTGTTGTTCACTAATAATGAACTGCTTGAGTAATTTTTTCATACTAATTTTATTGTAAAACATTTTCTATAAGTACAGCAAATGAAAATCTTAAACTAGTCTAGAACGAGATACCAACGCGGTGTTATCTCGTTCGTCCTTATCTTCTAATTTTATGACTAACCTAAATGCACTTACGCACACATATGGTTGCCACACGCACAAGCATTTAGGGTAATATTCTATTGCGATCCTAAGTAAACATATACCGCTGCGTTTTATTAGGGTCTACTTAGGAAAGAAGATCATGAAACACAAAGACACACAAGGCACTGATAACAGAGACCTACCTAAGACAACCGTATGTACTTAACATACACTATGTCCTGTGGATAATGGCCAAAGTGCCCTTCATGTACGTTCTAGGGACATAATTATTATCCGCGGAATATCAACGACTGTGATATTCCATGTTCAAAGCATTTGCTTGAACACAGTAAAGCATTCAAAAAGTCAAGCAATTTAAACACTGTCCCATGGTCCCCAATAAGATTTAAACTTATATAGCGCTAAAGACATTTTTATTCGATTTTTGTTTATGTTGTTGTTGAAAATAGAAAAATCATTTGAACTTCTGGTTAGTTTAGCGATAAATTGATCAAATTAGTTTTTCGTCGTTCTGCACATGTGTTAAAAATTTTAATATTTTTGAAATTTTTACTTCAAGTTAATTAAATAAAACACACACAGATTTTGCAAAATCTGGTTTTCCATTTGGGTCAATTTTAACTAAGCCACAAGTAATAATTCGTCATTTCCAACATGTGACAAACAATCGCGTAAGAAAATTTTAAGTCATTTGAAGTTCGTTGTTGGAACAAAATGTTTTACATTTTTACTCTAAATAAATCTAAACAAACGTAATGCAAAATCTGCGCTTAAAAAAACATAAAATTACTAAGTTTCAATTATAACTTTATTGGTATATTGACATTCAAATATACGATGCTTAAAATGTAGTTTGCCCTTAAAGCTGGAGTTACAAACCACACGAAGTACATATGGGTGCTTAAGCGCACTCATGCGTTCTTTGGGCTAAGTTACATACCAAGCGTCTTTTGCTGCGCACGAACTTCTAAAAACCAATGATGTGGTTTAATATGATTTTAATAAAAGACTTTTTCTAATTTACGGACTGAAAAACGATCATAACAGTAAGCATATTCAAATCATATCTTTTGCGCCCCGAAATGCGTTTAAAGTTGAGAGTTGGTTAACTTGTTTTGTCAGGTGCGTGCGTGCGTTTGTTGTGTAGCTCACACAAAACAAACTAACCTATTTAAATTTTTTTCTGACATGCTCGTGTAAGCACAAGCGCTGCGCGAGGTATGTAACTCCACCTTTAATTCTCATTGGATTTAGACAAATACTGCAATTTGTAGATAAAGGTGGGTATTAAGTTCGTTCACCTGTGGAATTTTTTACAAAACGTTATTTCACAAATTGTAGAAGTTCTGTGAAGTCTACTGTCCTTTACAGTGCTCGTTTTTACAAGCAAATTTCATGAGATATATTTGGTAACAATTGTTATTTATTGAAAAGACAATGAAGGAAAATGCGAAAAAAAATCATTTTTTATCATGTTGGCTCAATTTGCAATAAATGTCATATTTCTACGCAATGAAAACGTTTCCATAGATTTTTTTCACAATTTTTTTTTTTGTTATTTTTTTTATTATTGTATATTTTCAGTTTAATACTAATCGACAAAATAGTTGTATATTCAATTTTATTACTAATAGAAAATCATTTAGGGAAGGCATCATTATACTTTCAGTATATTATTCTAAAAAAAATTTAAAGACATTTAAATAAAATCAAATAAAATTACTGCAAATACTTCGTATTGTTAGTTTTGCTTATTGGACCAACTGAATGAACTGAGAAATAGTGAAACCTATTATTTTCAAATTCTTCCAATTCTGTTCTTGGAAAGAAAAAATTGTTTAAATGGAAAGAAAGTCTTCACTCACGGAACTTAACCCAAAACGTTATTTACATATATCCTGTTTACTCTTTTTACTCAAAAGTGATTAAAATTTTTTCCAACTATTTACTTGTAGTTTCACTGAAGACAATTATATCTGTTCACTTCCGCGCTCAAAACTCAAAAAAATGTTATTGGGATCAAACTGTTTTTATTTAGATCCAAGAGTATTTGCTACTAAAAATAGCAAACAGGTTAGCTAAAACAGTTTAGTCAGCTGATAATGGGAAAGTAGACTGAAGAATGTTGAGTAGAAACTTTCTATCTAAATAAAACTTTACCTGGCAGAAAGCGGCGGGGCACGTTCATTTCAGGGAGTAAAAATCTTCTACAAATTCTAACTAACAATGTAAGAATTGATTGTCTTTGACCTAGAGAAGGAAGAGACAAAATAGAAGTCCCAGTAATATTTTGAGGCGAGAATTTCATTTTCACCTTCATTTTGTAAGATACCGTTTCATCGTCTGACGTTGATGAAAGAGACCGAGTTGATCACAGACAAATTCATATTTATATATAAAGGTGGGTATTTAGTTCCTGTTCTTTTCATCTCATTGGTTTCTTTATCAATAAAATTTTGCAATCTAAAAAACGAAATGGTTTCATTTGAAATAGTTAATTGAAAATGTGAATGAATCTGGGTGATTCGGTCTTTCAAGAAAATGTCAATAACCCATTAAAAACGAATGGGTAGAGAAAATCCAAGAATGAAGCTGTCTTAGAAAAATTCCAGCTCGAGCTACAAAAGAGCTTTCCTAACGAAATTTGGATTGGCGTGAAGTGGACGACTAAAACATGTTAAAAACAGTTTTTCCCGTTATATAAAATCAAGTTTTAGTGGAAATTGGCTTGTCGAAAGTCGGCAATTTGTTACATTCAAAAATACAGATAAAGCAAGAACAAATAAATCTTAACAATAGTGCATCATAACATATATGTTGGAGTGTCAAAAAAAATTAAATTTCCAAAACGTCTCAACTAGTGTGAGCGTTTGAGATGTTTTTCAAACATAAACAAAAAGAGTCATTGTATACATAGCATTAGGAAGTAAAACTATTTTTTTATTTTTTCAAAAAAAGTTAAAACCAGTAATGAAAGGCTAAAGTCGGGTGGAGCCGACTATATAATAACCTACACCTTTCCAACAATTATAAACTCGGGCTATATCTAAATATGAGAGCTATATCTAAATATGAACCGACTTTTTTCGAACAGATCGTTTGAAAACTGTTGTTACTATGGCCATATAAATACAAATCCGCCGACAAATATATGGGGGAGCTATATTCAAATCCCAACCGATTTTGATGAAATCTTGCAGATATGTTAAAATCAGTAACAAAACAATCCGGCCAAATTGTGTTTATTACGGTCTTAAAAGTGTTAGTTTGGCGAAATATGCATAGGAGCTATATCCAAATCTGAGCCAATTTATTGAAATTTTGATAAATAACAAAACAATGCGTGCCAAATTTTATGCAGATCGGTCGAAAGTTGTTGTTAACACGGCTATATAAGTACAAATCAGGCGAAACATATACATCTGAAACGATTTTTATGAAACTTGCAGATCATGTAATTTAAATTTTGTACAGATCGCTTGAAAATTGTAGTTACTACGGCCATTAAGTGCAAATCGGGCGTAATATGTATATGGGAGCTATATCTAAATCTGAGTCGATTTTGATAACATCTTGCAGATATATTACGATCAGTCAGGAAACGATCCTTGCCAAATTTTGTGCAGGTCGGTTGACAATTGTAGTTACTACGGCCATTAAGTGCAAATCGGGCGAAATATGTATATGGGAGCTTAGATATAGCTATATATAGATATATCTGAAACGACTTTTTCCAAAATTAATAGCGTTTGTCCTGGGGCCAAAAAGTGACATGTGCAAAATTTCGTGACGATTGAGCAACAAATACGACCTGTACATGGACTCACATACGGACATGGCTAAATCGAATTAGAAAGTGATTCTGAGTCGATTGGTATTCTTATCAATGGGTCTAGCTACCTTCTTAGCATTGCAAACGAAGGCACAAATTTACAATACCCTGTACCACAGTGGTGATGTAGGGTATAAAAATTAAAAAAAAAAAAATACTACGTCAATATAAATGCTCCAAATTATGAATATATGAAAATCCATTCCAATTGGACAAGGGAGCGTAATGGGTTAAAATTTTGACTTTATTTTTTGAAAATTGTCTATAGAAAAAATCTAGGAAATGTTTTCGTTTGGAAATGTTTTCGGTTTTTTCTTTTAGAAAAAAAATTCAAGGATGCCCAAGTCTGAACAACATTTTGCCTTTAGGCATTATTTCATTGAAATTTTGACTTTAGAAAAAAATGTCTTTCAAGTTTTATCGTTACATAGAAAACATTTCATTTTGTGATTTCTCATTTTGTTTTTGTTTCTATTTGGGATAGAAACGCATAATAAAATAACTTTAAAAATGCTTTAGCAAAATGTAATGTGGGATTGAGCAGGCACAAAAAATTCAATCCCTTGGCAGCCGGTTGTACGTACCGGATTGACCCAATGAACTCCTTCATCGACAAGGGCTGCCGCCTCAGTGTGGAACACACTGCTACAACAACAAAAAATTTTATTGAGATTTTGGGTTTATAAAACAATTTTGATTTATGTTTAGCAAAAGTTTGTCCTTAGAACATTTTTCACTGAAATATAGTCTTTAAAAAAAAAATAATAAAATGTGGTCTTTAGAAAAATTTTTATTTAAATTATATCTTTAGGAAATTTTGTAATGAAATTTTGTCTTTAAAAGTATAATTTCGAGGGGGATCCGGCCCGGGTGAAGAGAATGTTAAGCTGAATTTTTAAAATTTTGTCTTTAAGAAAAAACGAATAGAGCGCCTTCTAGTCAGCGTGTATACTCATATGCATTGTACTTTTTTTACATGTATCTTCGATGGAATTAGACCTCACTTTAATCGAAAGAATTGCATGTTTATTCCAAAATGCATCTTTCATATGGAATTTTCGTACGCATCACACGATGTGTAAAAACACAGAACACTGACGAATACATATCGCGTGATAGAAGCTTTAGTAAAGAAATATATATTTTCTTGGGGGTGCTAAGCCTACGCCCCAGAGGCCTTTCTACGCTTATGGTTATTATGTTAATATCCTCCTTTGTTGTAATCCTGTCATTGAGACTCTTTTGTTTGTTTTTTATATTGCAGTGCTCATATCCCAAAAGAGATTGTGGGAACACATCGTTGAAGAGACAATAAACAGCCCGCAAAGAAATACTCCAAACTGAAGCGTCAACGTCGTCACAGTCACCTTGCATCTCTCAAAGAAGAGGAAGAAGTGGACCCACGGCATCAAGAAGGAACTCAGGACAAAGAGTATCTGAAAATAACACGAACGAAATACCAACAGAATGGATGAGGAACACGACGACGAAAGAATATGAAATTAAATGGGGCTTTAAAGCCCCGCCACGGAGCCTCCATTCAAGGAAGCTCCCCTGGTGCTGGACAATTGCGAAAAAATGGCGATAAACGATATCCCCAAGATACGTGTACTTATGCCCTCAATGGTTGTTTGCCACCGTGCCAGTTTGAGCGTCCGCAACAGCGAGACCAGCACCTCAGTGCATGCCAAGTGAGCAGCAACACATGCATCACTACTGACAACAGCAGCAACAGCGATAACTACATTTGGTACGCACATCCACAATTAAGAGAACATCAAGTCGAGCAACACTGTGGACGGCAGGAACACCAAACGTTTCCACAGCTAGAAAGGGACGAGACTACTCACAACAATTGCCAAGGTGCATGGCCTTCAAAAAGCGAAGAGGAGGGCATTCTGTTCATGGATATTACCAACACCAACACAAGCCAGAAGTGGATCAAATCAGTACGAACAAGCATCGATAGTATCAGCCACGGGAGTGGTCAGCTCACGACTGCGTCAGCCAAGGCAGTAAGCGAAGAACCCATGAGAGGAAAGGAAAGCTACAGCAAATATACCGCCAATACACTGAAACAACAGCAACAACTTTACATCACAACACGTCAGAAAACAAAGACCAATAACAACAAAAAACCAAGAGGTCTCGGAGCACAGCTACCACCCCGAGGAAGCAACTTAGATCCTCCCAGAAGTGCGAATCGAAACACAAACGCCACCAATACCCATAGAAGGCCTCGTTCGCGTGGCTGGAAGGAGGTCAACAACAAGTTGTTGCTGGTGACGACAATTTATGAAGTGAACTTCTGGTGTGCACTGCCGTCTCTGTCAGCCCCAATTTTCCGATTATTTAAATCTTTCTGGTCGTTTATTTTCTCCTTGACATCTGTTATGATTTCTATCGGAAGTGAGGTTGAAGGAGGTGGCAGTGGTGGCAGCAGCCCAAGGGACACGGACTGTAGTTTCAGTCGTGGCAAAAACGGAGAGCGCAGCTGCCTGCTTGTCGCCCAATACAATTGCTTAGCGAACATCATGCGTGCCTCACAATCATTTGTGGCCTCATTGGATCGCATTTGTTTTAAAAATGCGTCTAACTCAAGCTCAACGCCAGCCACCAGAAGTAACACCAACACACCAGCTGTCACCACCGCCACCAGCACCAGCTCTATTGCCGTATGTCTACTGGTTTATGGTGCAGTGGCAACGATGTTGCATCCGCAGCCGGTGTTGGCAGATGAGGGCGATAATTTCTTTTCGCCCAACGGCATAGTCATTGGGGAAACAACCACAGAATTTGGTGAGTATGTAAGCATGCCATAACAAAAAAATGGCGGCACTACTACCGCGATCCCAAATCACATCATACATATCCAAAATTTTTATTGACATCGATGCAATTTGTCTTTGCCATTTAATTTTTAACAATATTACAGTCAGCCACAAAACACACCCAACTGTCGTTTTTCAGGATGCATTACTAACAAAACAGCACGAATTTCCATCGTTGCTCGTTTGTTAATTTCTCCATCATGAAATGTCATAGTGTACTGAGCACTTTTCACTCTCAAAGATGAAGTTTGGACAAAACTCATAAAAAATCGCCCTTTACACATTTGACAAGCTGGCGAATTCGCTACCCGACTAAAAAACTTGATGTGATCAGACCCAATTATGTTTGCCATCAGATATAATTTAATCAAATAATTTCTAATTGATTAAATTAAATACAATTACGGAATTTTCACAATTCGTTCGCATTAGGCGCAGCCTGAAAGTGGCACTTGCCTGATGAAAAACTTAACATTTATTTGGCATATATTGTAGTCATTTTTTGTGCCGTTTGCAAAGCATGGAAATATTGGTTTTCGTTCCTATACATAAGTATGTGTGTTTGCTAACTAAACCTAAGCAGCAACTGGGTTGTTTTATTTACCAATCTAGCGAATTCGCTAGCGTTTAGATAAATAAAACGCTCTTCCCGCTTAATGCCTTAAAGTTCACCGTTGCACAGTGGCGCAATGTAAGTGTTTTCGTGGCAAAAATTATATATTTCGAACGAATTAACTGAATGATTTAAACGGCATATGAAAGATTAGCTCGTCAATTTGTGGAAAAATGCTAAATAAGTGAATTAAAAAAAATATTTTTGTAAATTTCATATTTTCCCCCTTTTATTGTTTTAAAATTACGAACTTAAAAAAAAAAAAACAAAAATTTTTTTTAATGTTTTTCAACTTTTTGTTAAATTTTCATTAGAATTCGTGTATTAATCTATGTCGAAAAGACTAATAATTTCTCTCTCTCCAATTGGCAACGACTGATAGTCAAATACATCTTTGCCATTTGCCAATATTTTATGGACTGTTTGGGTCAATTTCTTCTGTGGATATTTTTTCGCTAACAGTGTTGCACTTTTTGATGAATATTCTCCATATTTTTTGAGGATTGATACTTTCCTTGCAGTTTAAGACATTTAAAATAGTTTCTAACCTTTTCACGATTTGATTGTCAATTCCAGTGTCTCCAGTTACTGGGTCATCATTTTCAAAAAATCTCCTAGAAGTGTTTCCATAGTTTGCGTTTCCGCATCCGTGCATGGGATAGTCTACTTTTAGTCCAAGTGGTTTAAAAATAATCATGCTGTATTTGCTTCTTTCTAATATTTTCCTTATCCTTAGTTGATGTATTCTCATCGAAGTTTTCTTCGTTTAGTGGTAGGGTATACGCCAATTTGAGCAAGAACTCCATGCACAGTATCCTCGCATGTAAAGTTGGCATTCCATATTCGTAGTTCTCCTTGTTTGTAGAATAGTTCAAATTACCGAAGTTCTTCTGACTCTTTTTACAAATTGGACATGACAATGTTGAGGTTGTTCCTGTCAGTTCAATATATTCCCTTCTCCAATGTTCAACACTGTGGGCTTAATCTTGCTTATTTGTTATTCAATATCCTTCACTTATGAGTTTTCCAGATTCCTTTGCAATTTGAAACATAATTGGTCGGCAATAATGCACTGATGAAGGACGTGGATTTTTCCAGGGAAGGGAAACGTCAGATACTAGCAGCAAAGGAACACCAGATGCCATATACATTTTGCGTCCATTATTGTTTCATTGCAAGATACCCTTTGCTTATAAATGCTTTGTATTGATGATCCATCGCAACCCCATTTACTGATCAATGCGAAGACTTTCTACACAGGTCCAATCATTTTGAATTGTTCAACTCTGAGTTTTCAGCACTTGTAGCGCCGACTTTCACTCCTAAACTCTTCCATGGATTATGTTTATTTGTTTGTATATAGTATTCAGTAACAGGTACATTTTTGTATTGATCTGTGAATGAAGTACTTTTTAAGAAGTACTTGTAACTTGTTAGGTAGCTTTTTGTCCATCTTAAGTCTGTAGGATGGCATTGGGATCAAATTTCGGCATAGGTTTACAGGTAAATAACAGATTTAAGTAAAAAATTGGGGCAACTGGGACAGCCAACTTTTTGATACCCACCACCAATGATGGGGATATATTCATTTTGTCATTCCGTTTGCACACATCGAAATGTCAATTTTCGACCCTAGCCATGTCCGTCCGTCTGAGCTAAAACTTTGCACAGATTCTTGTTTTGTTCATATGCAGGTTAAGTTCGAAGATGGGCTATATCGAACTATATTTTGATATAGCCCCCATATAGAACGATCCGCCGATTTAAGGTCTTAGGCCCATAAAAGCCACATTTATTATCCGATTTTGCTGAAGTTTGGGACAGTGAGTTGTGTTAGGCCACTCGACTACCTTCTTCAATTTGGCCCCGGTCGGTCCAGACTTGGATATAACTGCCATATAGATCGATCTCTCGATTTAAGGTTTTCGGCCCATAAAAGGTGCATTTATTGCTTGATTTTGTCGAAATTTCAGACAGTGAGTTGTGTTAGGACCTTCGACAATCTTCCTTAATTTGGATCGGTCCGGTCCTATAGGGGCATAAATTATGCATTTTCACTGGAGTATGACGAAAGCTGGTTTGTATATATATCCGAGGTGGTGGGCATCCAAAGTTCGGCCGGGACGAACTTAACGCCTATTTACTTGTTGAATAATGTTAAGAGGCATTCGAAGATCGTATTTTGAAAATATGGATCGTAAGTTGAAAAATAGTGAAAGAATTCATTATTATTTTTGTTTCGATAATTCTACACTTATTAAGTATATCATTCGATACACAAATAAAAAAATTCAATCCCTTGAGTAGTTTTCGAGATATAACACTTGAAATCGGACCAAAATACCTTAAAATTGTGTGTGTGTGTTTTTTAAATCGACAAAAGGTCAACTTTGAACTGCCGTATCTCCTAAACAAAATATCTAAAATTTTTGTGGGTAGTATTTTTGAAATCTTTGAAATGTTTTACATAAAATAGGTTCTTTCAAAATGTCGTAGGCGCAGATGAAAATGTTGGTGTTTGCCACCTGTTTCCCCAATCTGCGCCATAGTGCGTTGGAGCTCTGACACACATCGAAAATAATCTAATATATTCGAATCCGCTTATTGAAGACAGCAAAATTGAAATACGTTTCAGTTAACCGAAGTTTGTAGAATTAAGAATAATTGCCATTAGCAGAACTTCAGTAAGTTAAAAGCTTTGTAGTTAAGAGATATGTAGTGGAATTCAGTAAAGTGTTTTTCGACGAAAATCGTTTAGTTAGAAAGCGATTACAGAAAAGTTAACGGATTTCGTATTTGGTAGCCACTTTTAACAATAATTGATATCGTTAAAATCAGCTGTTTTCGCTAACGAACTTCAGTTACTTACTTTAACGAAATAAATAAATATTTACGATGGCTTTAGAGTATGGTTTTTTCTTAAAAAATTTCGGATGCGTGTGTACAATCAATAAATAAGCGTGATAGCGTGTGTTTCTTAATATGAAAAAACATGTCCGCAAAAGCTTTATACGAATAAATTCGTATTGATAGAACTTTTCCTAACTAATTGTGTACATTTTATTTAGATTTGTGATGTTTTTTTTGTAAAAAAGATTCCATGCTATGAGAGAAATTATTTATTATTTTTGTCGATTCCTCTGTGTATTTTTCATTTTTTTAGGTAAAGTTGCCTGAGGGAAAAAAATAGATAACGAATAACATAATCGTTAGTACAAACAATTTTTTTGTCGACATTTTAAATAAACGATTTTCGTTATAAGTTACAGAATTGCGGAACTGGCATTATAAATATTATGAAGAATAGATTCTGTCTGAAACTTGTACAATAAGTTTAATCGTAACATTGACCAAACGCAAAAATTTAATAATTAATATATTCAATTAAGCGAAGTTGATGTCTTTGTATTGTGAATTTTTGGAATAAATTTGTAATTAAGCGATTTTTTCAATTTAGCGGTTTTCTAATTCAGCGGAGTGAAATGTGTTAAAAAAGTCTTTTAATCAATTTGTAGAGACCTCGAGTTCGAGTTCTAGTAGACTTCGAGTTTTCGTTTGAACAACTTTCAAAACGCCCTATAAAATTTTTTTTGCGAAATGGCAAATAAACTTTTTAAAATAAGCAGTACTAAATTCTTTTTACGAAATGAATTCAAAATTTTTGTCAAATTTTGTAGATTTTAAATGTGTGTATTAATGTATATTAATTCCAGCAAACAACGACAATCAGCTGTTTACAAAAATTGGTAGTTAAAATTTTTTAAGAAATGTCATTTTATTTTATGTAGTATTTTTATTGGTAGAGATATTCTTGATATTGAAAGACACTATACCTGTCCAGAATTCTTTGTAACTTCCTAATCCCTAGGAATTCAACAAAAACCTCTGGTTCAGTGCCGTCCTTCAACTTGGACGAAGCCCCGTAAAAAGAGGGACCGGAGAAGTTCGGGACACCCCCAACCCAAAGCTACTTCTTCCGGAAGACAAACTCCAATTCGCCATCGAAGAAATATCCGCCAGGCACATAGTACGTCGCGTCGCCAATGCCACGCCATCGGCCCTCCGCAGAACAAACAGATGCCAGAAATCCGAAGAGTGTCTTGTCCCTGACTATATCAGTCAGAAGGTAGACCTCAACGCCACGCCCTCCACGTGCAAGTCCAAAGATCTCAGTGCTGCTCCTAGAGCACTCCTCCTTGCTCCCAATATCAGCACTGCCGCAATACCCTATACGTTTTTCACCATACCGAGTAGACTCACTGTCTCCGGGACCCGGTGTCACACACGCTCATAGGTGAGAATCAGCCAAACCACTGCAGTGTACATCTAGCGCACCGCCCCCGGTCTATGTTCCCAACTTCTGTCTATTGAGTTGCGCCATGAATAGAGCGCACTCAGCATCCGTTTAACTCTCTCCTCAACGTTCATTCTTTCGTTCTATTTATGGTCAAGAATAACACCCAGGGTCAGGATTGAGTGTAGAATCCAGGACCCTGAATTCATCATACGTCTTCTTTCCGGTGAACAACATCAGTTCTGACTTTCTGAGCTTTATGCCAAATCCATTGACCTACCACGCCTGAGTTTGACGTTTGTGACTCATACTTGGAACGTATGAGGGTTGCAGTCGGTGTATTGATAGTTCCCTTCATGATACACGGACACTTTGGACATTCTTATTTTCTCCTGGGGAATGAAAATGAGGCGTGGCGCCATGCTGTATGCAGCACAACTGATTACATATCATGGTAGTCCATCCTTATTGACGTTGTGGATGTTTCGGAGATGATCGCCCTTCCTGAGAGCTTCGGTGTACACAAATGGGGACTCCAGAGCAGGAGTCTTCATTGAATTCCGTGAATTAGAGAACCATAGAGGCTTTTGGATCGGTCCCGCATTTATGCGGATCTGAAAGCATTGGAGATGAACTATGTAAAGTCGAAACTGGTTAGAAGATGCAAAGAGCTGAACCATGGAAAGGGCGGAGTCAGGGTTTTCAGGCCGACGTCATAGTTTGGTTAGGAGTTGAGCATGCTTGCCCTGACTCCAAACTCCGGCCTGAAGTCGGAGGCAAAACAAAAAACAAGTAAAAACTTGCTAAATTCGGCCGGGCCATTTCTTATATACTGTGGAGGGTATAGAGGCGATTTATAGGCGAACGGAGGACAATGGATATGAATTGCTATGCTATTGGAGCTATATCAGGTTATGAAACGATTCAGGACCTACCTCGTTTTGTTGAAGACAATACAAGAAGTCACTATTCAAAATTTGAGCCAAATTGGATAAAAATTGCCCCCTATAGAGGCTCGAAAAGTAAAATCGGGATATCGGTTTATATGGGAGCTATATGAGCTAATGGACCGATTCAGACCATATTTGGCTTCTACGTACAAAATTTCAGCCATATAGGATTGCGCCCTCTAGAAGCTCAAGAACTATAATCAGGAGATCGGGTTATATTTCTTTAGGTGCAATGGGCGGCGGTCTTTTTCCAAGGACTACATTCACCCAGCTGTGCACCGCAACTGCCACCGTGTCGTCATGAATGTTGTTAATTTCATGTTGTGCTGCCAAACAAACAGCAGCTTCTGTTTCTAAATCCATTTTTTTAAGTCAATTTGTTTCTGTTTGTGGGACAGTCGTATGATAACAATGATGTCAACATTCAACTGTTTACTACCAAAAGAACGCTTTGAACGCCAAATAAAAAATGTTAATTACAACTTAACAAATTAGCAACACTGTTTGAGACATTGTGAGATTTCACAAAATTTAATTGATGTTAAGCAACATTTTCCGCACAATCGAAGTGAGTACTAGGCTTTAAGGAAAATTGATTTTGTAAGTAGCACGGAATTCCTAATTTTAAATTTTCTTTTTAGATTTTACTTTAAAGTTTTTAGAGCGCACAATAAGCCAATTACTAGCTTAGGTGTATGTCCAAAGTGACAGGGGGCGAATTAATATCTGCATCCGCTTTTCAACCTAACCTATCCTAAGAAAAATGGAGTATGAAGACTGTGGCACTATTAGTTTCAAAAACATTTACTATTTTTTCCCCCACAAATAATTAAAATTTGCTTTTGTTTTGTTAGCAAATATTGAAAGGAGAAAATAGTGTCTCATTCAAACAATAGTAATGTGGAGGAATGTTAAGAGCGTCTGCTTTGTAAACGGTTCAACTCTCGGCTGCAAAGAATGGTAATGTTTTAATTTAATTTATAATCGAAATTAGTCATATTAACAATTGGTCCTCTTCACAGCGACTGAGCGATTGGGAGCGTGGTGGTAGGGAAGGGCGTTTCAGTCTAAGTAGTTCTTTTTTAGCTACATTGAAATAAGAAAATATCTCATTATTTTTTGATAACTTGTATGCCTTGGCATAAATACTTATTTTTGAAATATTGGTATGATTATGTAGTAGGACTTTCCTCCTAGGATATAGCCATGCTAAAGTAGTTGAGAGCGACGCTTAGAAATGTTATTAGATTTTGAATAAGCTTACCAATCTGGTTATTTAGTATTGAGAGTTTTTGCTGGGTAGAGAGGAGTCTTCCCGCCAGTATGTTCGAGTGAATTTACATTTTTTCTGCAGCAATTTGATACGATGTGATGAAATAAGGCCCCAATAAGTGTCCAAACCGAAAAAAAAAGAACAACAATAATTGGGGCTTCATTTATTTTTTTGGGGATTTATCTCATTTCATATGAACTAAAACTCTAAATCTGGAAGTGGATGTGAAACAAAGCCCCAAACCTACTTTTTGGATCTTTATTTCGTGTTGCCAAAATTGAGGAGTTTCCTAAAGGGAGCAAAGAATATTTATTTCTTCCTGCACAACAAGATAAAGGTGTTATAAATTATAGTGCAGAACCACAAGTATCAAGAAAATATCCAACTTAACCTAATACAAAAAAAATTATTTTTAATAAAGATTGCGAACAAGATATGTATATAAAATCAAATAATTTGATTCAGTATACTTGAGATATTAACGTTGAGTAAATGAACAAAGGAGGAGGCCATCGTAGGGCAGAGGTTAGCATGCCCGCCTATGACGCTAATTGCCTAGGTTCGAATCCTGGCGAGACCATCAGAAAAAATTTTCAGCAGTAGTTTTCCCCTCCTAATGCTGGCAACATTTGTGAGGTACTATGCCATGTAAAACTTCTCTCCAAAGAGGTGTCGCAATGCGGCACCCCGATCAGACTCTCCTTTAAAAAGGAAGCCCCTTATCATTGAGCTTAAACTTGAATCGGACTGCACTCATTGATATGTGTGAAGTTTTGCCCAAATTTTAAAGAAAAATTTGAAGCCTTTTCTTTCAAACATCAGCAGAGTGATGTTTTGTAGATCAATTGATAGGGTATTCCATAGACGAACGGACCAAATAAAGGAATTCCAGTCAGATAGCCAAATTCTACATCTTAGAGGAATAATTTTCTTACCTATATTAGACCTAGAGAATTTAAACCCAAAAACATAACGTTCAGTGCTATAATATGTCACATTTAATTTTTGTCTTCTCAGGTAATCGCAATTTGCATAAAGTTCACAGCCATAGATCAAGCCGGGTACCAGATAAGTTTTAGCCAAAGAGTCGTCGTATATTAGAGAGGAAAAGGAGCGTGTAAGACATAAAGCACGTAACTCATTAAGGTGGTTTGACCAACTAAGTGATGGGTTAAATACTACACCTAGGTTTTTAACATATGAAACAAATTTGCATAAAGCGTAATACAATTTTAAACCCATTTCTGGTACGGTTTTTACAACATTATGTGACATCCTTTTTTCAGTGTACTCGTCTCCGAGCGTAGCGAAATTCATTGTAGAACTCCGGCGTCTGTTACAAGCTCTATCTCTATCGGCAATATAATCTTTGATAGTTGAGTCAAACCAGGGCTAATTAGTTGCAGTAACAAGTTAAGCTCTCAATGTATTATAAAGTTGATGGACGTTTTGTTGAATATTGTGCTTGAAGGTCTACGGAAGTTAAATTGTAAATGGCTCCTCCAACTCCAGTTGATCTGACGAAAACTATCCTTCAAAACACTGTAGTCTAGCCTGTTATAATCCCGATATGAGTAAATCTGTTTAGAGGATACTGTATCAAACTTATTCGTGAGAAATATGAGTTCATGTTCAGGGAAGCATGCTGCCGAAATCTGTTCGTAAAGCTCAATATTGGTGAGAATATCATTGAAGAATAAATCTAGAAGTGTGTTAGCAGTCGAAAAGAAATGAATGGACTAGTACTATTCGCGGCATATAATCCTAACGGTAACATATTGTTCGCCAAAGTGGGCTCGATGAGTATGTTCGAGTTGAAGTCGCCTGTGATTATTGTTACCGTTTATTGGGGCTTTATTTGATACTAAATAATGCCTTAAATTTTGGGGCCTTATTTCATTTTAGTTTATGTTGTTTTTCACTTCGTTGCGGCGTTATTCAATTTTAGGGTCTTATTTCATTATTAAATAGAGACGATTTTTTTTGGGTCTTTATTTCATTTCCCCGTTTGGATTGGGGTCTAATTTCATACCGCCATTAATTACTAGGCGGTAAGAAATAAGGCCCCAATGCAATAATAAAGACCCAAAAACGGGGTTTTTTTTTGGGCGTTGTTTCATTTACCATTTGGGGCTTAAATGGCCATATTTCATACTGCCATAATTGGCAGTAGAAACTTTCTAGTCCAAATATAATATGAGAGCCCACATAGAGGTCTCCGGACCCTCTAGCAGAGAGATCGGTATAGTTGGAAACCACCGTACGTAAACTGCATGAAATGGCTCTTCTCAGATGATTGCCGACCCAATGTGTAATTGCCGATTGGCAAAATAATATCCTTGGGAAACAAAAATAAATGTGGATTCTGGATTAAGCACATGAAATCTTACTTACGATAAAAATTCCTTAATATAAATTAAAGCATCACCATAAAATAAACGTTTCCTTAAAAAATTGTTTAAGTTTTTGATCTTGGCTTAAATTTTTAAAGTTGTGACAGGCTTATGCTTTGTGTTCTCTTATGTTACATCTAGTTAGTATGGTCTTCAACTGAAGTTCAATATACATTTAACCATGAGCAATCTTTTCAGATTATGCTAGTCGCGGCCAAAAGAAATTTGGCGACAAATGTGATAACACTCTGGAATGCGGTTTCCCTGGTTCTATCTGTGATACCAAAAAGAAGTCATGCCAATGTACAGAGGATTTGCCCGTGACCAATCACATTGACAAATGTGGCAAAGGTAGGTTGAAACGTTTGCACTTCCTACCATCTACATCGGTATATTTTTTTTCTGCAGAGGCAGCTGTAAATGAATCGTGCTTTTTCAATGAGCAATGTGAAGCCAAATATTTTCAAACCGAGTGTCGTGATGGACGATGTGTGTGCCGATTTGATATGAATCCCATATGGCTAAAAGATGGTTCAGTTGAGTGCAAAGGTAAGTAAACGCATCCATTCGTCCCAACATCTGCACGTATCCCCCCCGTTCAGGAATGTTCTATTTCATTTGATTTTACGGCTGGTACTATGTATGTTTTTCACTGTTGAAACTCCATTTTTTCGCAATTACTTTTTTGAAACCCTACACAAATAACGATGGAAAATAAAAATTTTATTCAAATTTTACAATAAGCAATGAGGGAATGTCCTTCTCAATGAAATCAGCAAGTCTATCTGTCAAAAAAAGTATTCGACGAAAAATATCACGAAAAGCGAATATAGTACCAACCTTTAGATATGAAAATGGAACTGCAGTGAAAAAAGCATAAAAATCTAATTGCCATGCCATTGCCACAATGCATGTAATGGCTGACCACAGTTTTAACATTTAACCACCTACCACCGAAGGATGGGGATATATTCAATTTGTAATTCCGTTTCCAATACATCGAAATATCCATTTCCGACCCTATAAAGTATACATATTCTTCATCGTCGTAAAATTTAAGACAATCTAGCCATGTCCATCCGTCTGTCCGTCTGTCTGCTGAAATCACGATACAGTCTTTAAAAATAGAGATATTGAGCTAAAACTTTGCACAGGTCCTTTATTTGTCCATAGGCAGGTTAAATTCAAAGGCTATATCGGACTGTTTATCTATATTCCCCATATAGATCGATCTGCCAATTAAAGACCTTACATATATTATCGATTTTGCTGACATTTGAGACAGTGAGTTGTGTTAGGCCAATCGACGTCCTTCTTCAGTTTGGTCCAGATCGGTCCAGATTTGGATATAACTGCCATAAAGACCGATCTCTTGATTTAGGGTTTCGGGCCCAATTTCGCTGCGATTTAGGACAGTGAGTTGTGTTAGGTCCCACGATATCCTACTTGAAGATGGCTCAGATAGGTCCAGATTTGGATAAAGCTGTCATATAGACCGATCTCTTTATTTAAGTTGTTGGCCCCATAAAAGGCAAATTTATTAACCGATTTCGCTGAAATTTTATACCGTCACTTATTTTAGGAATTTTCAGGAATGTTCAGATCGGTCTATATTTGCATATAGCTGCCAAAAAGACTCATATTGAACCACAATTGATCTTGTACTTATTATAATTTATTACAGTAAGTTTTATCAAAAAGCGGCTCAGGCAATGTGTAATTTACACTCGGGCATTGTATGACGGATAACACAGTTTCGATAGGTGCCCTTATTCTCACAGAAGTGGTCGCAGCAATTTGTCTAGCCACTATGTCCAGGGGCATTAGGTGTAGAATTAAATTCAGTGCATTAGATGGTGTTGCCTTTCTTGCCCCTTCTAAGTTAAATTTTTGCGCTTTCAGTAAATGGACCATTCCCTTCTCTCAAGGAGACAGGTGCCGCTGTAGGTAACTTATATCTCCTGCAGTAAAGAACAACTTCTGTCTTGCACGGATTTACGCCTAAACCACTTTCGGTAGCCGATTGTATGTACATTGACAGCGAGAGAACCCTCTATGTAGGTGATTAGGCCATGAAGGGCTACTTCAGTGGGCTTACCCTTACTATATGCATGCTGTCGCCGAGACAAGCCATTTCCAGCAAACTTTGCCCTAGGAGAAAGGATGACAGGATGACACACCAATAGGATGAAAATCTAGTAAGGTTTTCCTGCTTTTGGAATGAAAATTGCCATTGTGTCCCTTTATCCCACAGGTATATACGACATGCTGATACAAGCAGAGTGTATCTCCCTAAGCCAAGGAGCCAGTCTGTCGGACACAACTCGCTATTCAACCGGTGATACACCATCAAGGTCTGGTGTCTTAAAGGAGTTAAAACTTTTTATCGCCCAAAGGATTTTTGACTTAGGGTGATTTCGATTATGAAAAAAATGTTCCACGTATACGGGACAATATATAGTGGAAGTGTTTGGCAGCTCACCCCTTTCGTTGACATCCGAACTTCCCCATATCTGGTGATTGGATTAGTATCGTGTGACATACATAGTGAAGCCAGCCAGTAATGAGACTTATTAATTTCAAAGCTGGCTACTACTACTGAGTAGTGTTGCCACTCAAGAAATTTATTTCCTACCTAAATTTAAGAAAAATCCTTCCAAACCAGATTAAAACCTACCAAATATTCTACAAGTCAAAAATGTGGTATAGAATGTAGTTTTAGTCGTAATCAAAGTACTAGATCGTCGATATTAATAGAGGATCTACACCTACCCGTTCGTCTGGTTGTTGCAATCACTCTCAGCCTTCAGTTAAAAATGATCTGATACTGATCTCCCGATAAAATATCTTGAGTTCATAAAGTCGTATTTCTGCCCCAATTTCAATGAATAATCGTGCCGAGTTTGGATAAAGCAATCTCTCTCAATTTAAGTGGTTGAGCCCAAAAGGTGTTTGGCAGCTCACCCCTTTCATTGACATCCGAACTTCCCCATATCTGGTGATTGGATTAGTATCGTGTGACATACATAGTGAAGCCAGCCAGTAATGAGACTTATTAATTTCAAAGCTGGCTACTACTACTGAGCAGTGTTGCCACTCAAGAAATTTATTTCCTACCTAAATTTAAGAAAAATCCTTCCAAACCAGATCAAAACCTACCAAATATTCTACAAGTCAAAAATGTGGTATAGAATGTAGTTTTAGTGGTAATCAAAGTACTAGATCGTCGATATTAATAGAGGATCTAGACCTACCCGTTCGTTTGGTTGTTGCAATCACTCTCAGCCTTCAGTAAAAAATGATCTGATACTGATCTCCCGATAAAATATCTTGAGTTCATAGTCGTATTTCTGCCCCAATTTCAATGAATAATCGTGCCGAGTTTGGATAAAGCAATCTCTCTCAATTTAAGTGGTTGGGCCCAGAAAGGTGCTTTTACTACCCATTTTCGCCGTTACACAGAAAGTGAAGTGAATTAGTTTTGAGTTATTCCCGGCGATTTTTTCAGTAATTAATTTGGTATTTACGTATACGTATGCTAGAAAAAACTACCAAAAATTGATATCAGCCTACCAACCTACCAAGAGGATAAAAACCTACCAATTTTGTTTGGAACCTACAACACGGCAACACTGCTACTGAGTCTTCAGTGCTTAGCGACGGAAGAAGAAAAACATGCAGACTCTTCTTTACAAGAATACAGGCTCTATGTCTCCCATTACTCGTACCCTTGAGCAGTTTAAATCCAAGGAGGAATGCACATAGTTCCTCCTGCCATCAGAAGGATATTTAATGCCACCAAATCGGACAAAATATATATATAGTTCCCATATATATATTTTGTCCGATATGTACTACTATGACTATATTAGCCATAATTTTCGTCCGATCTTTGAAAAATTTTGCAAGAGATGTTTGTTTGACGTCCCAAATTTTACGTATCAAAATCGGTACATATTTAGATAAAGCTCCCATTTATACAGTTCCTCCAATATGCCATTTTTGGCCATTAAATAACATTAAGTATCTTAAGAATGTTAAGGTATTTGCACACATGAAACTAGGCACTTACACGAACAATAAACAATCTAAATTTTCAATAACACTTGGTAACAACTCTAGTTCTACTCCCAATCAATGAGAAAAGTGTTGAAATTTTCACAAACAAACATCGCTGTTTAAAGCCCAAACACAAATATAAAAACAAAAATATATTGAGAATGTTTGCCACATTTTTAAAGAACTCACGTCTACCATGCAATTCAATTTCCTGAAAAGAATATACAACTAACGCAATACTTGAAATTTCAAACCTGTTTGTTGGTTACCGGTTGTTTAAATTTTGTAAATATTAGCAGCTGTTTGCTAATAATCAGGGTTGCCAAATTTTATATTAACATGTGATTTTTACTCTCCATGTGTTCTGAGCAACTTCAATTTGAACATTTGAAATATTTGTCTTTTTGCCGCTGTTTTACGTTTTCCGCGAGACTTATCTTCAGAATCCGGACCATCGTCATGATTCAGAATTTCCACCACTGTTGCGTTAGCATCGTCTTCTGAGTCCGTTAGGAGTTCATCGTTACTAGATTCGTTCGATCTTGTCGAGATGAGTTGGTTTGCGCATCCAGGGGCAGTTGAGAAAGCACTCTTTGTCAGGACAAAGGACACTTCGGTGTGGACGATTCCTCCATAGATGCTACATTAACCAGCAGCAGTTAATGAAGCATCTATGGAGGAATCGTCGAATCAAATTACTGGTGCACACCTTGAGCCCAATCCATCTGAATGACCCACCCCATAGGGCTTGTTGGATCTCGTTTCGACGCCTTCCCCACCCCCTTGTAACAGCCCCAATATCAGCCTTCATCGTCACAAACTAGAGGAGGACCAGGCATTTCCGCAAGGATATCGGAGTAAATAGGTAACCGGAGTATACAGTTGACTATCCTACTCCAATTGTTCCTAGGCTACCAATTGTTCCTAACTACCATCATCAAGTTGTCCCTAACGACATTACCAAAGGTTCTTGGAACTTTATTGTTATTATATATTCTGGGAATGGGATGGCATCTAGGTGATCGCAGCCTTTTGGCTGTCTGCGGTGCCGTTTCCGAATCTAGGCGTGTAGCCTTTGGGGTAGCCTGTGCAGCAAAGATCCGAACCCAATTAAGGGAGCCTCTCTCCTTATCGGTAAGAGTTTTAGGACCTTTCGCACCTAGCCTCTCAATAAACCTGAGAGCTATGCGCCTATTATTATTCCAACCTCTTAAAGAGAGTACTGATTTGCCAAAGAAGGCCGATGGCCTAGGCAAATTATGGACATGCGAAGGTAAAATAGGTTCGGCCTTGTCCTTGATTGACTTAAATTTTTCCAAAAAATAACTACCAACACTATTTACAGAATATTCTTCCGCCCGCTCCACTCAAAGTTTCAAACGATGTCATCTCGAAACGATGATCTCAATAATACCTCAGCTCTTATCATTTCTAATTACAAAGACTTTTCTTTATCTGTCCTTAAATGGCATATATGTTTACTAGTTTTTTTTTGTCGATTCTATCCCAATGTAGGTCGGCTACCATGAACTAATTTTTTTTCTCTTAAGTAATAAGTAAATAAATCATTGACTTTAAATATCATAGTTGTACTTTCAACTGAAAAATGCTGAAGTCAAACTAAACGATAATAAAAAAGATATTATTAGCAAAGCAAGTTATATTTCTTTATCTTGAAGGACGCCAGGATAAGAAGGGGCCTGAAACCTACATCGATCCAGCTATGATTGGAGTATTGATTGGCATGGCGCTGATGTTCATTATAATATGTGTGGTCTTAAGATTATTCAGCCAGTAAGTTTGTTTCTGTTTCATTATAAATAAAGATTTTTAACTGTACTTTTTCCGACGCAGGGCTCGTTGGCGTGAAAATCGAACAATTTTTAATACACCAAATCCGCGCCTAATGAACGTCTCCCTGTTGCGTGAGAGTAAGCTGTTACATGGCCAGGAGCGACGAGGTTCGCGCATGTCTGTGAGGGCGCCTTCGCGACAACCCAGCATGGCATCGTTGCGCCCGCACTCGCCCAATCCATCGCTAGGTAAGACAGGTTCGTATTCAATGCACCCAAACTGCACCATTTTTTCCCGATACCGCTGAAGTCTCCTTTGTATTAAGCGATCACAAATTGCATTTTTTTAAGATTTACTTCTGCTCGTGCAATAAACCGCAATTAGCAAACAACCCTCGCATGATTAAAACTTATCTCACTTTTTAAGAACCGAAGACAACAGCGGCATTGGGTTGTTCCATCACTGAACTGAGGGACGCAATCCTGTAGCCTGACATTCGCTTTATTTTCGATTTGACAAGATATCGGTGAGGTGGTAATGCTGATCACACTGTTCCCTTTTCTCATGCCTATGTAAAATATTGCCAGAATCCGGAAAATATGGCGTAAAGCGATCCATAGGGCAAAAGCTAAAATAAATCGACGACTTATGATTTATTGATCTGTGTAGAACAAAATGAGTCAGAGTAGTAAGTAAACGAGCACCTAGGTTTTTGGGAGACTCTTGATGTTGGCCCATTTTCCACCTTTACAACTCCTTGCTATATTGCACCGACTTATATAATTATTTTTCGGAAGAAAGTGCTCGACAAGTTCTAAAATAATATGCTTACATACCTATACCGGTGTGCGGTTAAGTTTAGTTTTAAAATATCAAAAAATACTTACCGTAACAAAAAGATTTTAAATTGGGGACAAATTTTAAATCAAATATTATCTGTATTTCAATGTTATTATATCTGATATGTAATTGGATCTGACCATATCAATTTTTATTTCCACCACCGAAGGATGGCGATATATTCGTTTTGTCATTCCGTTTGATCGTCGTATAAATATAAGACGATCTAGCCATGTCCTTCCATCCGTCTGTCTGTCGAAATCACGCTGCGGTCTTAAAAAATAAATATTGGTAACACCGCCATCTTTGTTAGTAGGATTAGGGAGGAGGTTTTAGATGTGACAATATGTTCAGAAAATCTGATGAATGAGATTCAGGATTGGAGGGAGCACTCCTTCTCCGACCATCGCTACATTAGGTTTAGAAAAGTACGGACAGCGCAGAATCCGATAAGCTTCCGTAATAAGTTGAAAACCAACTGGCCAAAATTTGGAAGACTACTTAGGAGAAGACTTGGCCAAGGTTTCCCAATAACTAGTGTTTTCCCAATAACTTCGTAAATTTTAGGCTATAAAACCATATACATAGAGATTTGTCAAACAAAAAAGAAACCTATTTTGAGAATCGAATTTTAATATCGAAAATATTTGTTCTCTAAAGTCATTCGTTTCTGTCTTTCTAAAGTACAATAACAGCGACGCTGGGACTTGACCCCAAATTTTTTTATAAGTTTCGTATTCTTCTTCCAATTACCTTTCATTTGATACCCATATTGCCCCAATCGGTTTTTGGGGATAGGGCACGCCCCCCCGACACTTGGGGTCAACTTGTTATATCAAGTTCGTACTCTTTTAAATAGCTTTCATTTGGTACCCATATGGTCTCAATTTGTATACTTTGGGTAGGTTTTGGGGTGGGGCGTACGCCCCAAAGTTTTAGGCCACCGTAGCGCAGAGATTAGCCAGTCGTCCAGATTCAAAGGTGGACATCTTTGAAGCTGGACGACTGAACGAATCCCGCCGAAAACATCAGAAAAAGACTTTCAGTGGTGGTTATCCCCTCCCAATGCTGGCGACTTTTTTTTTTTTTTTTTTTTTTTTTTTTTTTTTTTTGCAGGTTTTATTTATTTATTTCATTTTAGATAAACAAATTGATATTAGATAAACAAATTTTACATTTCATTATAAATTACGTCCCACGAAGCATTAAATAGCTTGTTTGTGAGAATAAGTTAAGATCTGTGATGTTATTACATAGGTTGGCCAAATTGCCTGTATACTTCATTGTTTTTGGTTAATTATTTAAGTAATATTCTTTGATTAATTTGGTTCTAATATTGTAATTTCTTTCCTTGGTTATATTTGTTGGAATTTCGTTGATGATAGTAGGTAGTGTCACAGATAGTGAGTATTTGCCATAATCGTTCTTGAATTTCGGCACCATATATTTGCCTTCGATTTTTCTTCGTGTATTTTGGTTGTGATTTATTTTCTTCGCTAAACTGCCATCATCCATGACTTCTCTAACTACAGTGATGCAATAGATTTCCTTTATATTTAGTATTCCCAGATTTTGAAAGATTGGCTTTATTGAGTTTGTATTGATTTGTTGTGTTTTGTTTTGCATTTTTTTGTTTATGAGTTTCACTATCCGGGTTTGCGCTGTTTGAATGAGCCTGCAACATCTCGCATTCCCCCATGCTGTGACCCCATGACGAAGATGTGATTCGACTAATGAAAAATAGGCCTGTTTTATCACATGATATGGAGCACAGTTACCGAGATGATATAGTGCGTAGGCTGATTGTCGTAGTTTCTTTTGCAGATGCTGTATATGTATGTACTTTCCATTTAAAACCGTCGTCCAAATGAACTCCAAGGTATTTATAGGTTTCCACTAGCTCGAGTTCTGTACTGCATTTGCCATTGCACTTGTCATGTAAGCTAACTGCATTGCAATTTTTATGTAGACATTCTGTGTCGTGATATATGATATGAATATTTGATTTTGGTATACTTTTTGGTCTGATGTGCATTACTTTGGTGTTAGATGAATTTATGATTAAGCCGCTATCGTGACACCATTTAGTGATTATATCCAGCTCGTTTTGCAGCGTTTTTATTGCAGTATTCAATGACTTGTTGCATACTACAATGGCTGTATCGTCTGCGTATGTGAACGCGGTGCTGTTTTTAAGTTGACGTACCATCTCATTTGAGTAGATGATGTACAGGATTGGACCAAGTTTCGAACCTTGTGGTACACCGAATGGAGCATTCAACATACTACTGCTTGTGTTACTTATTTTAACACAAAACGATCTGGATGAGAGGTAGTCTGCAAACCACCTTAATGTGAGTCCTCTGATACCGCTCCTTTCGAGCATTTCTATCAATTTATCATGAGGCAATGTGTCAAAGGCCTTGCTAAAGTCGATGAATAACGCTAAGCAATTGTTGTTTTGGTCCAGTGATTCATTGATGTGATTAGAGAAGTAACCCAGGAGTTGGTTTATATTTTTTCCTTTTTGGAACCCATACTGCTGTTTGTTTATGATGTTGTATTTCTTTAAAAAACTGTTTAGTCTTCTTACAATGATTTCCTCTAATACCTTTTCAACGACTGGTAGAATAGCTATCGGTCGAGGTACTAGGCCATATAAAAACTTTTTCCTAAAGGCCCCTGTCGAAAAGACAAGTATTTATTGGTTGCACCCCAAAACGGTAATGACAAATAAGTTTAAAAAAGGCACACAATGTTAGTCTAAAATAAACTTTTTATTTCTAAAAATCCACACTGGAGGGCATTATTTCAGATAGGTTAGACAAATTGTATCCAAATTGAATTGCTATTTATAGCATTAATATTAAGGACACGGACTTTCGTTTACCAGAACATTTGAGTACCACATGTTATAGAAATTAATTAAAATTTTCAATCACTCTTTTAATTGGACAAATTAAAAAATTTAATTTAAAATCCCGGCGAGAACATCAGAAAAAGACTTTCAGTGGTGGTACTAGGCCATATAAAAACTTTTTCCTAAAGGCCCCTGTCGAAAAGACAAGTATTTATTGGTTGCACCGCAAATCGGTAATGACAAATAAGTTTAGAAAAGGCACACAATGTTAGTCTAAAATAAACTTTTTATTGCTAAAAATCCACACTGGAGGGCATTATTTCAGATAGGTTTAGACAAATTGTATCCAAATTGAATTGCTATTTATAGCATTAATATTAAGGACACGGACTTTCGTTTACCAGAACATTTGAGTACCACATGTTATAGAAATTAATTAAAATTTTCAATCACTCTTTTAATTGGACAAATTAAAAAATTTAATTTAAAATTTGAACTTCCAATTTTTTATTTGAAAATGTTTTCAATTACGTTTTCAAAAACGGTGATCGTTGTTTCCGATAGGTTACACAAATTGACCCACACTGATGCATACATACATATATTTAAATTGCATTTTTATTGCTATGTATAACAACAATATTAAGGACATATTTAACGACTAAGAAATAGATTTTTGTGAACATGTCTAGTTAATACTAAGTCTTCTAAGGCAAACACAAAAACAATTTTATTTTCTCAAAAAGGTGCCTTGCGGAGATACCGTGGTACTTTTGAGGCCTAAGTATCCCATCCCATAGGCCCCATCTGTTGTTTTTCTTAACCAGTTTGTTTTTAACTTGTTTGTAAAAGAGTTTTTTTTTTTTTGGGGAATATCCGGGATACGAGTCGGGATTGCGCGATTACAACATAGACGGGAAATCCCTGGACGCAATGAGCAAGCCATTTCGATGGAAAACTATCTGATATTCAACAAAATGGCGTCACTAATAAAAGTTTGCAAAACATATGTGGTCATTTCATTTCTAATCATCTCTGACTTTTAAAGAGTGTGACTCATCATTGCTCATTTTCAACGCAAGTTCTTTCACACATAATAATACTTGTCAACAAAACTAAAAAAGTTGACTGTTCCTTTAGAGTTTTTTAGTGTTTCTATGTCATGGCTCGTTTATTTCCGAATCCGATAAAAGTTTTTCTCCAACAGCTGGATTTTTACCCAATTTTTCGTATCTTTGCGTCGGTCGCCATTCCGACCAGCCATAGGTTCCTTATTTTATATGTAAGGAATACGTTATAGGTCTTCGGTCTTTGTCCTTAATTTCGTAATAAAAATCGATGATTTCTTGCGCTTTTCCTTTATTTTATGGCTGTCTTTGATGATTCCCTCTTGGTATTGTTTTATATTTAATTGTGGTAATGCACAATTATGGCTTAAAATGATAACTGTTTACAATGCTTTCGATCTGTCTTATTTATACTAACAAGAGAAATTGGATTATTTCAGTTCGGGAATAAGTTATTGATTGACTTGATCCAATGAAAAAGCTGATCTTTCAATTTTTACATTGGCACGATTAAAGTGATTCCATATAATTCAAATGAATTATCAATAGGTCAATTTGGATTGTGCAAATTTAGAAGATTTATTGTAATGGGTAATGGAAGTGAATTGATATAAATCCAAAAAATTAATTTGGTCAATTTAGGTTGTTGCAAAAAATGCTATGATTGCACATTACAATTGTATCGTTCGTACAATGACACTTAAAATGGGTGGTCCGATATGCAAATTTTGCCCAGGAAAATTCCACAAAGGAACAGGGGCTAACTTCTCATTTATCAATGAGTGCAGTCCGATTCAAGTTTAAGCTCAATGATAAGGGGCCTCGTTTTTATAGCCGAGTCCGAACGGCGTGCCGCAGTGCGACACCTCTTTGGAGAGAAGTTTTACATGGCATAGAACCTCATAAATGTTGCCAGCATAAGGAGGGGAAAACCATCGCTGAAAATGTTTTCTGATGGTCTCGCCAGGATTCGAACCCAGGCGTTCAGCGTCATAGGCGGACATGCTAACCTCTGCGCTACGGTGATCCGATATGATTCCAGAGAATTATTGGTAGATTGACTTGGGATGTGGCGGAAGGGTTGAACATGCCGCTATGCAAGAGAACATACATCCATACACATATATCAATATGTGTACCTATGTTCTTTATATTTGTGAACTTTGGGGTGGCCGTAACTTGAGAGAACATACATCCATACACATATATATTAATATATGTTCTTTATATTTGTGAGCATTGGGGTGGCCGTAACTTTTATACATGTCCAGTATGTAAGGAGCACATTAACAAGACTGCATTCAAAATCGGTTGCAAGGGCTGTCCGGGAATTTTCCATCTAAATTGTGTTGGCGGAAGTGGAGAAGAAGCACATACTAATAAATTGTTAAGGTACACTTGTTGTAAAATCAGTTCTGATGCTTAAAGTGGATTTGATGGTTTACAGAAACGATTAAGTGACATTACCAGATCAATCAAAATGCAGCTAAAGGAGCAGCTTGATAAATGTATGAAGAAATTTGAGACAAAAAAAAAACATGATTTAGAAAACACTTTCCGGAAGGAGTTTCTACAAACTGTTAATGAGATTAAGTCTGACGTTAGTAGATGTTCACAAAATATTACAAATGAGAGAAGTTTGGGCCATGTTTGACTGTGCGCGGCACATATACAGCATTGTTGCTCTTTTCGAGGAGCAACATTTAATTCAGCGCATGTACGTGACACAGTTATAGCAAAGTATGCTAAATGTGATGCCATTTGGTCACCCGACGTGATTCATGCTAATATTCAATCTAGGATTTGTCTTAATGATCACCTAACATCGGCTGCAGAAGACTTGGTCTACAGGTGTCGTAGTGTGCGTAGGAACGAACAAAATTAAAAATATTGTTTGATTAAGGATGATATACCCAAAGTGAGATTTGAACTTCCTAATGCTGTAGTAAAATTTGTTGACTCTCGGCAATTCGATGATATGTTTAAATAACTGAAGAATGTTTTGTTTAATAATGATGTTGATGGTGCTTCTTAACTTTTTATTCCATATGAAAATTAAAGATCTCACATGTGGACTATTATTATTATTTATGTATTCACTTAAATTCTTAATTTATTGTTAGTGAAATTTTTAAGTTATTTTCTGAACCAAATGAATTTAAAGATGTTCTCATTTAATTACGGGTTTTGGTTCCTCATAGGTAATTCAGCTTTTCATAATGGTGGTTACTTTCAACCTTGGTCCCGTTGTCGCCACTGCTTCGTATTATAAGAGCTTTTGATAGATATTATAACAAATTAACATTTGGCCACGTGAAGAATAAGGCCCTCTAACTACAGCACTAAGAGAGATGAACATAAAAGGTTTGTTATTCAAAAGTAGCTTTGATTTAATTGGTGCCGCAGAGACATGGCCCAAGCCATACGTCTCAACTAAATCAGTATCCATTCCTGAATATTCATTTGTTCGAAGTGATCGACCTAATAGTAGGGGCGATGGAGTGGGTATTAATGTATCTTAGAGATTTAAGTATAAAGCTTTTTTAAAGAAATTTCATCAGTTTCCTTAAAAATTCTCGTTGGTGTTGCTTATCTACGTGATGGCAAAATTAATTTATTCGATGAGTTATACGCTGAAATTTTGGAAATTATTCAAATGTTTTTGTTGTGGGTGACTTAAACTTTAACCTCTTTAATGAAACTAAGACTGCAATGGCTACAAACATTGTAAATCGTTTGGATCTTAGCATTGATATTGGCCATGGTACACTTCTTGAATTTTTTATTGTATGATGAGTAATCCATCTTGGTTGCAAATCTCTTCTGAACTTCAGTGCCCTTCGATCTCACGTTATTCGCTTATATATACCTCTACTTGAATTGGCAGTGGAACGCGTATATTGGAGTACGTGGAAGGAGTATATTGTATATCGTGAATATATTAGTATAGATTGGAATGGATTTTTTCGCTACTTTATTCATATGCGATCTATTCTCTTTTGTTCCACTAGTGCGTCAAAAGAAAGTAGAATCAAAAGAACCGCGAATGTTTTCTGGCGCCCTTTTACATGCAAGGTCTCTGAGAGACCTACCTTATAAAGTGTATTTAAATAATAGAACTGATGCTTATGGGAGAAGCTATTGTACTCATAGGAACAGAGTCAAGTCTGTACTGAGAATTGAAAGGAGAAAGTATTGTTATTGTTATATATTATTGTTGTTTTATTATATTGTTATTATTAAATATTTAGAACCATGGACAATTCGGATGCATGGAGAAAGCTACGATTGACTGGCAGTTTTGTTGTAAGCCAGGAAATTCGACAGGTTGTTAGCCAGGAAATTCAACAGGTTAATGTTAGTGACTATTTTATAGACTGTTGACCAGCTAGCGTAGCTTAGATAGCTGTTCCCGATTTTGGGATAAACAGGGGTAATAACCATTTTTTTATTGTGTTTATGAATATGTTGTGTTCGGAGTGATTTTAAATTGATAAAGTCATCTAAATAAAAGTCGACAAATTGGCTTCTATACCGAAAGCTCGCGGTTCTTTTGAAATTAGCAATTTGCGATCAATAACCATTTTGCCTGCTACTTCGAAAATGGAGAAGCATGTTCTTCAAAGGTCTATGCTGGGCTATATCGATAAGAAATGTTTTCTAAATGCATCGCAATATGGATTTAGACAAGGTTTTTGGACTACAGTATCATTTTGGACAATATCTTTAATTCTGCAATATCCAGTGTGGGCTATAAATCGGATATAGCAGAATTAAATAAATAGTCCAAAATGATTCGTTTTCAAGGCAAATATATTCAGTTTATGCTGAATTCGATTCGAAAAAAGGTTTCACGGTAACTTTTTACTTTTTTTTAATTTAAACTAAATGCCATGTTTCCACCAATGTAAGGTATATGTCGCTATATCCTAGCAGCCAAAATACTGACATAAAAATTAATTAAAAAAAAAATAATTTTTCAAAATTTTTTGCTGTCGTTATTACTTTGCATAAAAACCGATCGCCTTATTTATGCAATATACCTTATTTAAAAGGAAATGTTCATACCTTTCCATCGATGAATACAACATTTCCCAGCCAGGATTCTGCAAATGTGAATTGCAAATTTGCCCATGAACATCGCATTAACAAGCAATGGCAAACTTCTCACAAATCAATGAGTGCTGTCCGATTCAAGTTTAAGCTCTATGATAAAGGGCCTCCTTTTCATAGCCGAGTCCGAACGGCGTGCCGCAGTGTGACACCTCTTTGTGGAGAAGTTTTAACATGGCTGCCATACTAGATGGTACAGTACCTCACAAATGTCGCCAACTTTAGAAGGGGATAACTACCGCTGAAAATTGTTTGTGATGTTCTCGCCAGGATTTAAATTTAGGCGTTCAGCGTCACAGGCGGACATGCTAACCTCTGCGCCACGAAGGCCTCCAAATAGGATTATATGTACTCTAAATTCCATTTAGACTTCACAACACGCGGTGTAAAAAACCCCTATTTGCGAAATGTTTCGTTATGTGGGAGTTTCATCAAAATATTGACCGATTCGCCCGATTTGGGTTGGACAATATTTTTGCTATAGAATATAGTTTTAAGTCGTATATAATTTCCTATTTTGCTGAAATTTGGAAAAAAAAACTGTAACATCATACTCATCAGCATCAGGGAGTTTTATTTAACCTATCTACAACTGTGCCGAATATGGTCCAGATCGGTGTAGGTTCCATACAAAAGTATTTTTGCTCTGGAACCCACAATTTGAATCCAATTAAATTTGGCAAAAGTATATTCCAATATAAATTTGGCAGAAGTATATTCCAACCCATGGACAAATCTATCAAAATTTTGAAGCTTGCAGGAAAATGCTACTTTTTTGAAAAATTGACTTTAATGTTGTCGGTTACATAAAACCGGACAAAACTTTTTGCCCGAGAGAAAATTTTGACATTTGTTAATAAAAAAACTGTAACTTCATACTCATCAGCATCAGGGAGTTTTATTTAACCTATCTACAACTGTGCCGAATATGGTCTAGATCGGTCCATATTTAGGTGTAGGTTCCGAACAAAAGTATTTTTGCTCTGGAACCCACAATTTGAATTCAATTTTTCTAAAATTTGGCAAAAGTATATTCCAACCCATGAAGCTTCCAGGAAAATTCAACTTTTTTGAAAAATTGACTTTTATGTTGTCGGTTACATAAAATCGGACAGAACTTTTTGCCCGGGTGAAACTTTTAACATTTATTAAAATTGGCCATATTTGGCTAATTGGATAATGGGGTGGTTTGATATCGAAATTAGTCAAATTAACTTTCCCCAAAACGTTCGCTTTATGAAAATGAAAAGAAATGATAATGCTTTGATGGCCAAAGTTTATGAAAACTTAAAGGAAATGGGAGCATCTTTTTGGGGAAAACTTAGCATATTTCATTTTTCAGCTGCTTAAGATATTGATACGATTCTTTTTTATATTGTTCATACATATTCGTATTTACACATATTCAATTTTGTCAATTGGTGTGAAATGTCCAGTATATAGCTTAAACATTGACAGAGTCATTAGGGAAACACTGCCCTATGACATGTTAGCATATGCATGATCTCGTCAATTTCTTTCCCTACAATCCTAAATCATGCAAATCGGTTCGGTGGACCAAAATGTTTAGCCTCTCGAAGGTAGGAGAAGTATTGACCAACAAGGCTATTTTCCTGACAGATATGTCCTCTTCTACAAACGTCCAGATAAACAAATAAAAGCTGTCGACTCATTCCCAATTTTGCCGCCGTTTGTCCTACTGTGCGATAACGTAATGCAGATATTTCTGTTGTGTTCTATTCATTTTATGTTCATTGGTTATTATTTTATATTCGCAATATTTTGTTGGTTCTTTTTTATGCTATCGGTTAATGTTTGCAGGAAGAATGACCCGTTCTAAGAGCAATACCCGATCGAGTGATTCGCGCGTAAGTGATGCTTCGAACTGCTCACGTTTGCTTGAGCACAGCCACTCAGTGAACGCACACCACCATGCCCAGCACCCACAAGCGAACGCCGCAAGTACGGGCAATGCGACAAGCAATACAATTGCGTCCCATTCCGGTGGGATACACAGCGCCAATGTGTCACCAACACCGACTGCCGCTATGAACTACGCCATTCACAGTCACGCGACAAGTACAACTTGTAGCACGAATATAAAGCCAACGCTGCCGCCGATTGTTGCCATAAAACCAAACAAGTTCTAGACAATTCAAACCGGTGTATGGCCTCCGATACGAGGTATGGTGCTACTAGAAAAACTGTCTCCTCTAGAATTTCTCCATTAGTCCTATATCGCTCTGCTCTCTTCCTCTACCCCTTTCGCCTGCCCTCTTATACAGTGGCGACCTTAGAACAAACACTTCAGTCTTTCCTTCTTCTAAACTTGTCTCCTGTAGCCTTATGTACTTAATGTGTAGTTAGTACTTTCTCGAAACGCTTACGTAGTGGTCGTTTGTTTACATATGTATGTGCGTGCTCACATGTTCGCATAAAAAGTTCATGTGAGTATGCATGTACGTAGTGTGTTTGTCCTTTATTTTTATGTTCCTGTAGCTCTCAATATTCGTTATATGTACTCAACTATTTCGGCTCCACTACACTCCACCCTATGCCAATCCAGGCTACTAACCTAACACTGATAACAATAGAAATTAAGAAAATGTCCACACACACACACACACCTACACATACTTTATCCAATAGTCCAATAACCACATTAAACATGTACACGGAAGGCCTACAATATCACAGTTTTGCCCATTGATGCCAAAGCCAAAAAAATAAGCGCTCTGCGATGCCGTCGTCAACCATGCGAAGCAAAGAAAACGGTTTGTAAACGGGAGTTGTGAAGATACAACCACCACAGCATACGTTGATGTCGCATGTGTATAATCATACAACATGTGTATAATTCATGTGACATTTACAACGTGATTTAGAAATTATTTGAGCTCGGCAACAAAGAACCCTAAAATATGCTATTACATTTCTGTTGTAGCATTTATAACAAAACACAATCTATTTAAAAAATACGCTTTTTCATATTAAATGTAAAAAAAAATAATTTTTCACCTACACTACATATTGTATTTTAGTCTTAGAAATTCCCTTAATTCAATTTTCAATTCATTTGTTAGTCTCATAATATTTACAGTGTATCTTATATTTAAGGTATGAATGTTCAAAGAGCTTAGGTTCTACCTTCTTTTGCCTAAATACCACAATTCAATTTTATTAGTAAGTTGTGAACTTTCTGTTTTCGTATTAACATTTTTTCTCAGTTTGTTGATCTTAGCAGCAACTAAATCGATATTGACCATTTGGTGAAGTGAAATTCTCTTAAATGTGTAATATTTTCTGCTATTTATTTTGATTTTTACATATATCTGGAGGCCACCGCCTGGCAAGAACATCAGAATTGTTTTTTATCGGTGACTATCCCCTCGTAATGCTGGCGAAAGTTGTGAGGTACTATGCCACTTCTCCCCAAAGAGGTGTCGCACTGCGGCTCGCAGGACACGGCTATAAAAAGGAGGCCTCTTATCATAGAGCCTAAACTTGAATCAGAAAGCTCTAATTGATATGTGAGAAGTTTAGCCCTGTTCCTTAATAAAATGTTGATTGGTAAATATGCAATTGGCATATGTATATTGCTTCAACCGCTTTGTGGAACAGAAACAAAGAAATCTTCACACAAAATTTTTGAAATGTTCGTTGACTAACATACAATGCGATTTTTTTCTACGACCAGTAAGTTGTGCGACAACCAATCGAAAGGATGGGAGTCACTCAATTAAATGGCAACCACTATGAGTTGGCACTCATTTCGTCTTTTCACATGAACAGCTGCCAAACTTCATATAAAAAAAAATTATAAATTAAAAATGTTTGAAAAAATACTATGCCACTTCTCCCCAAAGAGGTGTCGCACTGCGGCTCGCAGGACACGGCTATAAAAAGGAGGCCTCTTATCATAGAGCCTAAACTTGAATCAGAAAGCTCTAATTGATATGTGAGAAGTTTAGCCCTGTTCCTTAATAAAATGTTGATTGGTAAATATGCAATTGGCATATGTATATTGCTTCAACCGCTTTGTGGAACAGAAACAAAGAAATCTTCACACAAAATTTTTGAAATGTTCGTTGACTAACATACAATGCGATTTTTTTCTACGACCAGTAAGTTGTGCGACAACCAATCGAAAGGATGGGAGTCACTCAATTAAATGGCAACCACTATCATTTCGTCTTTTCACATGAACAGCTGCCAAACTTCATATAAAAAAAAATTATAAATTAAAAATGTTTGAAAAAATAACGCTTTTTTACGCTAAGGACTTAGAAATATAACCTAAAAACAATTAATACTAGTCCTTAAAAATTTCAAACATATTTGTAATTGTTATTGTTCCAAAAATGTGTCTGATATCAAAAGATCGGATTGCGCCCGTTCTTGAGTTCCCTCATAGAAAAATGTATGCTGACTGTTAGAAGTACATGTTGCTGCGATCACAGGAGCTATCTTATGTAATTCCATAGCAACAGGCTGATGCTGAAAATTCATTTGTTAGCTTAAACTTTCTGCTGGTTATTAAGGTTAAGGAAATGGTTTAAGTCATCTCAATAGAAGAATCTTTGATAATTGTGTGAAACAAAACACCTATATGTTCATGAATCATGAGTATTTGAAGGCAACAAGAATCCATCGTTCTACCTAGGACAAGGCTTCTCCTCATAAGTTGAAGTAACTTTTTGTAACAGTAATTACAATCAGATATGTACATATTGTTTTGATTTTTCGGCCTGTGTAGGTAGATCTTTGTGTATAAATTCACAAGGATCATATTATTTACAATCGTTGAAGAGCAACAATGTCAAAGAAAGTCCAGGTAAAATTTAAAATTTCCCATGAACATTTCATTCAGGAACAGTGGTTATTTATCTCATATCAATGAGTGCAGTCCGATTAAAATTTTAAGTTTAACCGCTGAAATTGTTTTCCTGATGTTTACGTCGGGGCGGCGCCATAGGCGTACATGCTAACCTCTGCGCCACGGTGGCTTCCGAAAGTGTATATAACATAAACAGCTGAGTTATACACTTTACATTACTTTTGTACAGTAAATACTCACAGAATAATGTGTTCTGATAGAGTAGTTCCACTGTCTGCTAACGGTTCGTAGTTCGTTCGTGTTAAGTTGGGTATTATATTAAGTTAACAGTGAAACTCCACATAAGAAAAGAGTGAACAAATCTATAAACAACTTTTTCATTTGCAGTACTTATTTTATTGCAAAAACGCTTTTTTGTGGATTTCTAACATAAGGAAAACAATGTTTTGTGAAAACTTCAACTTCAACGAACTTCACACCTACCTTTAGAGGAAAATTCTTCCAAATTTTAGGATATCAGGCTTATAGGAGTTATAAACAAACAACAACTGAAACAGGCAATTGAAGTAAATGCAACTACTTTTTAAAGTGGTAGTGGCCAAATACACACATGCTATTGCAGATTATTGTGTATATAAATTCACGCACTTGGTAATAGGGTGCGTATGTGCAAGTGTGACCACCACTGTTTTTTAAGTATAAAGTGTATTCGTTTGAACAACAAATTATGTATGTTGTAATAGCAGAACAAATTGAATGTTATCGTTGAAAATGTGGCTTCTAGTTTCAGCAATAATAAGTGTTCAGTATATTTGTAGGCAGATTTAGCTAATTAATCTAACAGAGCGGAATGTATGTTGCTGTAGTAAGCCTGTATAAAGGACCGATCTTTCGCATGAACTTCTTTAGCTCGTAGTTAAATGTGGAATATTGATCGCACTTATACGAGCAACTTACACTAATAATTATAGAGCGCTAACCATCATGTATTGTCATATGTATTGCAATTGGTTCATACACATGTTTCTCGTTTCAATCGAAAAACTAGGATATGAACATATATTCCAAAATTCTTTTTTCAATTTAAATGTGTCATACGTATCAAATGACGTGTACAATGTTCATATATGCCACATTCGACATATCTTATGAAAAATATATACATGTCGTGTAAAAGCACCCTTTGATAGATTTCACTTAAAAGTCCTTCAATTCAATTTTAGAAGAAATTATCTGTGTGAGCCTGACTGAAGACTATGAGAAACATCTAAAAAAATGTCCACTTGACTAATTTCCAAAAAGAATCAATACAAATACAATTTTATTTAAATTTCGTACACATGCATAAATACCCAAACAAAACAAACTATGAACTTAATTCACATGTGCGATAAAGAGCAAACTCCGTACAACTAATTGTTCTTCCGTTTTCTTTTATCTATATATGTAAAAATCATGGCTAACATTATTGTAAAATATGTTAAAAATTATACCACAATATGCTTTCATTTATCATCTGGCCCTGCTTTCTTCGCCTTTTGTTATCCGTTTTTTGCGGGAGACCAAAGACAATACATTTCATAACGAATTTCGTTCAAATCGGTTAAAAATCGTAGTGACTACGCCCTTATACCGCAAATATATTATATCCAAAAAAAATGAAACAAACAGTTTTCTATCAATTCTTAGGAGTAAGATTTCTGGAAACCGTTTTAGCGTCTTATTGCATTTGATGCTTTCTATATAAAAAAATAGATTTATTGAAATGAAATCCACTTTTCTTCGCTTAATGGTCATAAAGAATTTTTTTTAATAAAAACATAATAACCTAAGAAATACATTTTTTTTTATTTTTTGCAATAATACATTTTTTTAAATCTAAATAAAATAAATGCTCTAAATAATAAATACAGGCAGTTTCATCAAAATCGGACAGGGGAATCGAGGGGCCAGGCGTTAATGGGATACTCTATTGTTGGAAGAAAGGAACTGCAATTTCAATTCAATATCTTCCTTTTCAAAAACTCAGTAGCGGGGTTTCAAGAACAGAGGGGCGACTGTTATGACTTTCAATGTCCGTGCCAAGTATGATCCGAATCAGTCTAAAAAGTGATATAGCCGTCATGATATAGCCCATTTGACCGAAATGGTAGGTGGGTAGGTGAAGTAGACTTTTATCTTCCAATACTCACAACGAGTCCCATACAGATAGGTAATAAAAATATTTGCCCCTTAATAACGCGTACCCTCAATCAATAGCTGATTTAATTGCTGCAAAATAATTTTTTCGTTTTCGCGCTTCCAATTTGCTCACATTCAAAACAATAATATATTTTGAATGTCGACTTTACAAAAGGAATATTTTCAAACCTTTGGTGCTGGGAATAAAATATCCCTATAGATGTCAACCAAATTCAAGCTCAAAATCTCAAATTAAGGTATTGCTGTAACAGTAGAACGGAATGGAAAGTGCATGTTACAATGGAACGACTAGAAGGCGATGGGTAGAACAATACAATGAAATTCTTAAAAAGAATAACTTTAACCACAATTTTTGATGTTAATTTTCAATAAAACTGTTATTTTGCATTGTGTAGTTGGCTGACATTTGGATGTTTCCCCAATTTTGCGATTTTATTTCTTAGAAGTGTACCTTTATAGGAAATAACTCATGGCGAATGGTACGGATGAACTGTTATACAGCATATATGCCTTTTAACACTTTTTTGGTGCTTGCTGCCGCTATATGTATTTAGTACCTACTAGAGTAGATGTTTGTATGTGTTGGCAAGCGTTGAACAAGTTGCACTTTTTATATGCACCGTAATGTAGCCGCAAACATTTTATGTTGAAGTGCTTTTGGTTTTTTGTACATTTTGTTTAGTTGGCGTTTTTTTTTCTTTGTTTCACTACCATCATTTTTTTCATTTGTTTTAAGCGCATTGTATGCACATACACACTTCTTTAGCTGCAAACCGCCCGCTCATGATTTAATAAGGAGGACAATGCTCATCCCAAGAGGACAATGTTTTAAACATTTCCACCCATCAATAGCTTTGTAAGGTGATCTTCTGGCTCTTGAGCATTGGCCAATGTATACCATTCAGTATCTCTACTTGATATTAATATGGAAAACGCAACATTTACAAAATACCTGCCTTTGGGCGGCATACTCGTCTACTTTCAGGTTCACGTTCTAATTCTCATGGCAGCAATGCCTCGGCCACTTCGTTGAGATCTACTCGCAGCAATTCAGTATCGCCGGCCGTTAACAACTCAGCCCATCACGAGAGGAAGGGATCCACCTACCATCCACATCATCTTCAGCAGCATCCACCACAACAACAACATCATACGCAACATCTTCCGCTGCCTGAGGCAATGGTCCAACAACAACAGCCCAATATCATCGCAAACCCAGTGGCCGAAAGTGTGGCCGTGGACATCATTGAGCCTGAAAAATAAGTGCATCGCTTGGCTGTAAAAGCCAGTCCATAACATTAAGCTTCAGTAGATCTCGTTCGTCCGTGTACGGGTCTACGCAGCGTTCTTTAACAAATCAAAACAGAAAAATAAAACCAAACCAAACACAACAATGGAATATGCTTTAAACTTAGAGAATAATTAATGAAACGAATCCTTTATTTCTATTTTTTTGGAATATTAAAAAAACCCACAACAATTTAACAAATAACAAATGCACTTTTTTAGATAAAAACCAAGAAGCTGAAAGAGGAAAATCGATCAAATTAGCCATTACAGCAAATGAAATGACGGACTCGCTCCAGAGAGTCCCAACCTTATCTAAAACACGTATAGGACTTAAACAAATACAAATTTAAAAAAAATTTTAAATTTTAATTCAAGCATCTTTTTAGAACAATACAAAAAGACATTTTAAAAAACAACAACAACAACCACAAAAACAAATTATTGCCTTTAATACACCAAACCAAAAAGAACTTTGACAACGCTGATTTATTATTACAATCAAACAAAAAAAGTCTATAAAAAACCTTGCATAACAAATTCATTATAACGAAAACAAAAACAAAAAAAAAAAACAAAAGAAAACATTAAACGCTACATAACTTCGGTTTATTCAAATATTATTAAGCAGTGATTTAATCGGAGACACTCCTCCTCACATGTATTCGAAATTCCCTACAGTCTTGATCATTCCTTTTTTCTCTTTTTCTAAAGTTAAACCAAAAACAAACAAAAAAACAGAATAGCTCTAGGACTAGATTTACACCCCAGTTAGAAGCTTAAAACATTGAAGAGGAAATCCGGAAATGGGAGATGCAGCAAAAGAGAATCATAGGCCTTCATAGGCTCTCACTTCTGGGTAGGCGTTACATTAGCATAACTTTTTACAATGACAAACCTAGTTACATAGACTTATAGCAAATAGTAGTGCAGCTGCAAAATGAAATATTTCAAGTCATCTTGTCACACTACATGGAAAACCCATGGATATTCTAAATTAACATCCGCACCACCACTATCCCCATTGTAGCCATATCCACATTAGCTGTTCGCTCCACAAATATTGCCTCATCATAGGCACTACGAAGGTCTTAGTAGAATTTAGAAGAACAAAAACATAAAACCATGAACTTCGGGACCATATTTTCGAATCAAAATATGCGTTTCAAACGATTTTGTTTTTAGTTTTCAGTTTCACAATTTTCGTTTGTCGTGAACAACCATACATCTTAAGGAACTCAATCATTATTTGATACATTGTTATATTAATAAATCAAAACAAAATATATATACATATAATGAAAAAAAGAAAAAAAACGCCCAAAAGCTCTCTAAACACTTTCAAAGGTAACAAAAAATATTTACATTCAACTCTCTATACATGAACTCTATACATTATTATATACTTCTTATATATATATATATATATATACTTATATACATACAAACATATATATATATACATTCTTATAATAGTTATATAAAAAGAATTAAAACAAAAAGTATATATATATGAAAAACTATTTTTTAATTAGCAATTTTAAAGGGAAAAAATGCATAAGCGAACTCTCTCAATAACAGCATGAAACCAATTTATTTTATTACTCAACGCAAACACACACATACACAAGATTGAAACCAACATGACATTAGGGAAAATCAAAATCAATCGGAAAACAAAGACATTTCATGGAAGATAAAAGCGTTGTGTAAGCGCACTGCTAACTATGCCAGCAGTATGCTAAATACCTTGAATTAACACTCGTACATACATACATAAATACAAAGCCATGCCACAAACACACATTTTCCACATTTCAATTAATACACATACGAGTATGGGACGAGAGAAATAAATTAAACCACGAATTCCGTCATGATATTTCCAAATAATTCCTATATAGATTGTTTGAATTACAAAAAAAAGTGTGGATGAGTGCCGAGAGTCGATATTAGCGCAAATGTCACCGACCCACTCTCCTTCTCTCTTTTCCACGATTCGAATGAAGCTATAAACGCTAAAACTTTAGCAAATTTTTGAAAACAATCCTGCGTTGAAAACCGATTTTAAAAATCCAAAAACATGTAATTAAGTAAAAAATTTCTTGAATACAACTCTCAAATGCCTCGAGTTAGAATCTGGCAGCTTTGTTGTTGTTTTTTTTTTTTTTTTTTTTTTTTTGTGGAAAAACACACGGAAGAACCAACAGACACTTAGCAGAAGAAAAAGAAAGAACTTCTTTCCTTCTTATTGCTAGGTGCTGATTATAGAATGCGATTGTTCAAATCGTATTTTCAAGCCCATGTTTCGTATTTATGCAATTCGAATATGTAACGAAACTTTCGGCCATACAAGCATTATATAACATATCAACAGAATTGGATTTTAATGTCAAATTGTGCCAATCTGAAATGGAATTGAAAGCATTTAGTTGCATTCAAGAACAGGCTGACGTTGGTACCAGCCTTCAGCCATACGTACTAAACAATTGCGAAATTTCAACTTGAATTCATCAAGTTATGGGCGTAAAAAGTTACCAGGCAATACCGCAAACATTATGGTAGACAAACTTATTTTTGGGTGTTTTTGTTTTTACGCCCCCTTGAAACAACTCGATATTATCTCGAGTTCACACTAATCGTTTGTCTAAATTTCATAGTTTTTCATCATAAGGGCTATGAATGAAATCTATGGAGCTATTTACCCCAAGCTAAAATGTTGGCAATTTGTTTGCATAAACCCTAACGGCGATATGGAGAGTGAAGCCAATAACATACCATTTGATCCACAATCGATACAACTAAGTATATCGAAGAGGATCTGAATGACATGGAATAACAATAAACAATATACATATAAATACAAACATAAATTTCTTGTTTAACAATAATGACTTATCATGACAAACAGATCACAATCAGTAAAAAATGTTGTAGCGATTTATTCCGACAACTTAGTATAGTTTTCTTACGAATATGTACTCAAATGGCGCACAACGGTTGTGAGTTCTAAAGAGTTGACCAATTGTATTAACAACGGGGAAGATATATATTGGTCAACATCTGAGAATTTCCAAACGCATTTACAACACACAAGCAAGCATTTGTACAAAGCAACTACTCGCTACTGGCATCAATATCACTACCCCAACCCCACCACCTCCATTCAATGCCTAACCCACAGGACGTAGTGTTCACCATCTTCAGATGTTCTTAGAAAAGAATTCACAAATAGGATCGTAAGGGGCAATTTTAGCCATTAGGACACCGATTCTGTCCTAAGTCGGAGGTCATCTACCGCACCTTTCACCTCCGTTACCCGATATTTTTTACAAGCAACCAAAGCAGACGTTATTCTCTATGCCCAATTTTTAGTCTCCGAAACTGCAATATTTCTCCGTTGTTTACAATGTGATCAATGTTCTAAGTATCTTTTGGGCAATCGAATGGAACATTATCGAATAGAGAACTATCATTAGTTTAAAATTCGTTTACAAACAATAATGTCATCCAGCGTTGTCAACATTAAACCATTTAATTATTTTTGGCTGTTTTAACTCACATACAAACATACAGGCATACGAATTGAAGTTTGGTTGTTTCCGTTTATCGCATCGTTCGCTCGATGGAATAAAGGCATCACTTTTGCTTCCTGGAATAGTGAGAGTCTGTTTTTAGTCGCTCTCTTTCTCAAGCCAGACAAAGATCATTTTTTACCTTCGCTCTATCCAGGATAAATGACCAGTGTTCACAATTTAACTTATCCATGGTTGCAGAGAGCCTTCATGCTACTGAAAGCCTGCAGCGTTAATGTTTCCATCGAATTAAAAGCCAACCCCTGTTTGGGTTTCTTTAGTTCCTGTCGCTGTTGTAAATGGTGCTCGTAACAGACAGACATAGAATTAAACCAAAAGCTCAAATGAAAAGCCTAACTGTGACATAGTTTTGAATAACAAGGAAAAAGCATCAACAGAAGATAGCCATTGAAAGAATTTGGCAAAACAACTCTTCTTCTTTCCAAATTTGAATAATCAACCAAATTCCAACTGTGACAGATCACGTGTGCGTCTATAGCTTCGGAAAATATTAGTGCGTACTTGAATTATACATAGGAAATCCCCATGGGATAACAAACAAGTACAATAAAGTACGATGCAATAATCGATATATTTACTCTTAAATTCTATGGATATTTTAGAAATCCTCTCCCATGATAACAACAACAACAACAACAACATACCTTGTGATTTAGTTAACTTTCAACGAATTTTTAGGAAATGCTTTGCTATATAAATTTTTATGAAAACGAAATTGGTTTTGAAGTTTGGGGAAGAATTTCAAAACTATTTCGTTTTCGATATAAAGAAAGTCAAAAGACAAAACAAACATTAATATAAAAGCCTATAAAACTAATAAATTTTATATGCATAAAAACATTATATTGACATCTATGAATATAACAACTTAGCTTAACACAATTAAAAGGAAGAATAACAACAACTATAAAACATTTATGAATAGTCTTAAATATATTACTACATACATACTTACAAACAAAGCAAACAATATACCTAATAAAAATAAAAAATTAGCTTGTAGTATCCTTTCAATTTAAAGTAATAATAAATATAATAACAAGCAAAGAAAAAACAACGTCATACACAAAATTAAGAATTTGTCAAGCTCACCTACCTTATTTTGGCTTAACCAAACTGCGTTAACCACTGGCAAGAGAACACCGAGGCAACAAAGCAATTCCATACGGTGTTCGTTTACAAACATTTCCCACACATCTCTGTTTGTTTCTCCTTAAATGTTCCCTTTTTCATTGCAAACCCAACACCAAATCATTGTCTTCTAATAAATTTTCTAACGAAATCTCCAAAATAAAATTTATATTTTAAATTGAACATTAATCACTACAATACAGCATCCACAATTATAGAAACGTTACTAGCAGAAGGCGGCCTTGTTCCGTTGCATGGGTTAGTTATACACTTTTTAATTTGTATCTTGTTTCTTATCGTTTACAAAAAGCGAAATATAATTAACAAACACACAAAAACAACAAATACTTATGGCAAACTAGCAAATTTATATACTTACAAAAATATGAACAATATATAAATTAATGATAATAAAAAAATAAAAAAAAAAAACCCCAAAAGCAAACCGTTCGTGAAAATATAAAATGATGCCATTTATATTAAGTGAAACCGACAGAAACAGCAAACTAATCTAAATTAAGAACTCATTTTATTATAATAAACTACTATACCATACCTTACTTACAACAAAACCAAATCCACAAGTAGTTTTATTCATGTATTAACCCAACATAGCCTCCAATTAGTATGTTAAAAATACCGTTTTGAAAACAACACCACGCGTCTGATGGCTGCTATCTTAGGTCCATATCTCAACAAGTTGACGAAAGAATAGACGACTTGGAGTTCTAAGTCTGCGTTTCATCAGTGCTGGGGAGGAATAAAGGAAGTGCTCAATAGTCTCCGTTTGCATTCTACAATATCCACCAATTTGTTGCGTTTGGAATTAATTGTTTTTCTAACTTGACAATTATAAATAAATAAAAAATATTTTATGGAGAGAAAAAATCTACCCTTTCTGTTTTCTTGATGTGTTTTGTCTGCCACACCACTTTGTGTCTGTATATTATAGAAGGGAGGCATATATATTTGATACATTCTCACTTCTTTTCGCAATGGAATTAGTGAAAGGGAACACAATTAAAATTTTGATCAATGCCTTACTTACGAATTACTTGCCGCGATACAAGAGAAAATCGAGTTTCCATGCCAAAAATTATTAATTATTTAAAATATTCTAGTCTATTAGCCATATGGAGATGTATTGCCCTGGAAAACGGGGCTGATGACGGGAATTAACACATGTGGATCTAGATTTCTTGGTACTGTACGCAAAATGCTAACATTGGTATTTAAAACTTTTTTTTATAGCCTCCAATTAGTATGTTAAAAATACCGTTTTGAAAACAACACCACGCGTCTGATGGCTGCTATCTTAGGTCCATATCTCAACAAGTTGACGAAAGAATAGACGACTTGGAGTTCTAAGTCTGCGTTTCATCAGTGCTGGGGAGGAATAAAGGAAGTGCTCAATAGTCTCCGTTTGCATTCTACAATATCCACCAATTTGTTGCGTTTGGAATTAATTGTTTTTCTAACTTGACAATTATAAATAAATAAAAAATATTTTATGGAGAGAAAAAATCTACCCTTTCTGTTTTCTTGATGTGTTTTGTCTGCCACACCACTTTGTGTCTGTATATTATAGAAGGGAGGCATATATATTTGATACATTCTCACTTCTTTTCGCAATGGAATTAGTGAAAGGGAACACAATTAAAATTTTGATCAATGCCTTACTTACGAATTACTTGCCGCGATACAAGAGAAAATCGAGTTTCCATGCCAAAAATTATTAATTATTTAAAATATTCTAGTCTATTAGCCATATGGAGATGTATTGCCCTGGAAAACGGGGCTGATGACGGGAATTAACACATGTGGATCTAGATTTCTTGGTACTGTACGCAAAATGCTAACATTGGTATTTAAAACTTTTTTTTATACCCTCCACCATAAGATGGGGGGTATACTAATTTCGTCATTCTGATTGTAACTACTCGAAATATTCGTCTGAGACCCCATAAAGTGTATATATTCTTGATCGTCGTGAAATTTTATGTCGATCTAGCCATGTCCGTCCGTCTGTCTGTCGAAAGCACGCTAAATTCCGAAGGAGTAAAGCTAGCCGCTTGAAATTTTGCACAAATACTTCTTATTAGTGTAGGTCGGTTGGTATTGTAAATGGGTCATATCGGTCCATGTTTTGATATAGCTGCCATATAAACCGATCTTGGGTCTTGATTTCTTGAGCCTCTAGAGTGCGCAATTCTTATCCGATTGGGATGAAATTTTGCACGACGTGTTTTGTTATGATATCCAACAACTGTGCCAAGTATGGTTCAAATCGGTCCGTAACCTGATATAGCTGCCATATAAACCGATCTTGAGCCTCTAAAGGCGGAATTCTTATCCAATTTGAATGAATTTTGGCACGTAGTATTTTGTTATGATATCCAACAACTGTGCCAAATATGGTTCAAATCGGTTCATAACCTGATATAGCTGTCATATAAACAGATCTGGGGACTTGACTTCTTGAGCTTCTAGAGGGCGCAATTTCTCTCCGATTTGGCTGAAATTTCGCAAGACGTTTTTTATTGTTACTTTCAACAACTATGTCAAATAAAGTACAAGTCGGTTCATAACCTGATATAGCTGCCATATAAACCGAGCTGGGATCCTGACTTCTTGAGCCTCTAGAGGTCGCAATTATTATCCGATATGCCTGAAATTTTGTACGACGGATTCTCTCATGACCATTAACATGTCTGTTTATTATGGTCTGAATCGGTCTATAGCCCGATACAGCTCCCATATAAATCGATCTCTCTATTTTACTTCTTGAGCCCACAAAGGGCGCAATTCTTATTCGAATTGGCTGACATTTTACACAGGTATCCAATATATAATTTAATTGTGGTCCAAACTGGACCATATCTTGATATCGCTCTAATAGCAGAGCAAATCTTTTCTTATATCCTTTTTTTTGCCTAAGAAGAGATGCCGGGAAAAGAACTCGACAAATGCGATCCATGGTGGAGGGTATATAAGATTCGGCCCGGCCGAACTTAGCACGCTTTTACTTTTTTAATACGTAAATAAATTAGTTTATTTATAATACTCTTTACAGACCATGTCCCCGTCAATGAAGAGAGGTTCATAATGAAAAATTAATGTTTCTTTTTTTCCGAAGCCTGGAGTCGTACAATACAATATATATTTATATTTTGTGAAAAATATCACTTATATATTTTAGTTTTTAATTTTTTTCTGTGTGAATTCGCTACCTCCACAAGCAATTATGTGCCTACTTCAATAACAACAAAAAATTCGGACATTATGTAATGCAGCTCAGGCAACAGTTCGTGGATGCTTGGCATTCTCGTCAACTTTTTTTTTTAATTAAATCTATAGATAATAAATACTCTTACAGTCTAAAAACAATATATTTACAAATGTATTTACCTTGGAATTTAAAAATATTATAATTTTCCTTCTTATTGGGTCATTTAGTCCAAATTGATTTTAGTTCTACGTTTCTGATTACAAACTTTCAAACTGATTGGAAATTAAACAAATCGGTTCAGATTTGAATATAAATAGTTCCCATATAAACGTTCGTCCGATTTGGACTAATATTGTTCTTATGACTCTTCTGATTAGTAGTGAATTTTATAGAAATTGATTCAGATTTTTTTAATATAGCGTCCGATCTTCTTTAAATTTTGCAAAACTATTTTCTCCATGACTCCTAAAAATGTACGGGTTTTGGCCGAAATTCTATGCAGATTCTAATAAAATTTTTCCAAAAACAAAATTTTAATGCAATTTTTTAAAACAATATTTCAATGAAATTTTTTCTAAATTTTAATAAATTTTTTTCTAAAATATAAAATATTAATTAAATTTTTTCCAACCACAAAAATTTTAATAAATTTTTTTTAATAAAATTTTCATGCAATTTTCTTCTAAAGAAATTTTCAGTTAAATCGTTTTTTAAGACAAATTTTAACAATCGGTATTATCCAGCTGCCGTTTATAGGATATTCCATATAAACCGATCTCCCGATTATGCTCTTGAGCTTCTAGAAGGAGCAATTCTTTTTCAATTTTGCTGAATTCCCCTATGACATCCAATATACGTGTTAAGTATGGCCTGAATTGTTCCAAAACCTAATATAGCTCCCACATAAACCGACCTCGCGATTTTATTTTTTTAGCCCCTATTGGGCTAAATTTTGCACAATGACTTATCCTATGGTCTCCAACATCCAAGCCAAGTATGGCCTGATTCGGTCTATTAGCTGAGATAGCATCAATAGGTTATATAAGTTACGGTCCGGCAGAAGTTAGCTCGGTTTTATCTTGTTTTATTTAATTTATTTAGCAATATAATGTATGCAAATGAGAAACAAAACGAAATTTTCTTACACGAAGTATCGCTCTAAAATCTAAATTTAATAACAAAAAGACCTCGAACTTGATTTTTAAAATAGTAAAATTGAATACAACTTTCTAGCATACTAATAATAACAACAAATTCTAGAATTTTTTTTAACACTTTTTATTGCTTTTTTCCTGAGTCGGATTTGCGAAAATTATCACGACTTTGCTTTGTTTATCTCTTTCCGTGTTATAAAGCATCTTTCGCTGTAAACGAAATACTCGTATTAGCTATAGGAGAAAACTTCGTGTGAAATCCCTTGAGGGTCAGTTAACAAATGACCATATAATTTCAGTATAAACAAAGTCGGACGAAAATATATATGGGAGCTATATCTAAATCTTAACCCATTTCAACCAAAATCGAAGCACATAATGAAAGTCAATAAAGAAGACATTGCCCAAAATTAGGAGAAAGTCAGATCAAAATAATCTGACAAGGGCCCATAAATTGGATAATACATATACTATGTGTATATGAAATTCAAATGCGATTGCAGGAGCCATAAGGGAGTCTTCTGGGCCAAATTTCGTGAGAATCGGCCATATAACTATATCATTTAAATATTAGTCCAAATGGGACGAACATATATATGAGAACTGTATCTAAATATCATCAGATTTCCAAAATGTGGCGTATTTCGGCAGTTGGAGAAAAAAGCTTTGGACAAAATATTAAGAAGATTGGTTAATAAACGGGCTTGTAAAAGCTCTAGAAGTGCAAATCGGACGGTACACGTCTAAGGGAGCTATAACAAAATTACAACTGATTTCAATCTAATTCACGAGCAATGTCGAGTTGAGTCTCGATGCCGATGTTGTTATAATATTAGCCGAAATCTGACATGGGATCATGTACGTAGCATTTCATTCAATAAAACTCCTCCTAAAGACTAACGGCCTTATTCACAAAAAAAAAATATTATGGGCTTTAAATCTTTTTTTACTATTACTCACTTTTTGCTTAATAAACTGATTTAAAAATGTCGTATTCACAAACACATAATAACAGTTAAATAACTTTGAACGTTTTTCGAATTTTTTGATGTTTTATCTGGCAATTCCGGTTATTTGACAATGGCATGTTGTTAGTACAAATACAAAAGAAATTATTTTTGTTTTCGCGGTTTTTTCGCTTATCTGTTTTTTCATAGTTGTCATTGTTCTGGATGTGCGTTCAAGATGATCTGTTTTTGTTTTCGGTTGGCATTGACCACAGGGATAAGTCCTAAACCAATGGTATGTATTAATAAACCAATGGCATGTATTACTTTGCAAACGTTTTTAATTTTATTTATTAATAAAATCTCCATTTTTTTCGATCAAAATGTTTTTTAAAAATTTGGTCGAAAGGTAAACCGGTAAATGCCAACCAAAAATATATGTATATTTATTTAATATAATATAAAGCAATATATTTGACCCTCAATTTAATTCAACGAAATAAACAGATTGTTTTTAATGTGAAAAATGATCTATTATCTATTTTTATTAAAACAGGTAAAAAGTTGCTTAAAACAAAGGACTACTTTCAAATTGGTTTATGGAGTTATTTATCAGTTTAATTGGATATATGAGCTTATTATAAATTCAAATTGCAATATTGTTAATCAACAATACAAATTCCTTTATGGGACCGATTTACCATCCACCATGGATCGCAGTTGTCGAGTTCTATGCGCGGTATCTCTTTTTTGCCAAACAAAGAATATTGAATAAGAACTGTTATGCTATTGGAGCTATATCAAGTTATAGTCCGATTCGGACCATAAATGAATGCTAAACATTGTAGAAGTCATTGTGTAATATTTCAGTTCATAAGGATGAGAATTGCGCCCTCTAGAGGCTCAAGAAGTCAAGATCCCAGATCGATTTATATGGCAGCTATATCAGGTTATGTACCGATTTGCGCCATATCTAGCACAGTTATTGGAAGTCATAACAAAACACCTCATGCAAAATTCCAGTCAAATCGGATGAGAATTGCGCGCTCTATTGGCTCAAGAAGTCAAGATCCAAGATCGGTTTATATGACAGCTATAACAGATTATGAACCGATTTGAATCATACTTAACACAATTGTTGGAAGTGATACCAAAACACCACGTACAAAATTTCAATCAAATCAGATGAGAATTGCACCCTCCAGAGGCTCAAGAAGTCAAGACCCAAAATCGGTTTATAGGCAGCTATATCAAAACATGGATCGATTTGAACCATACTTAGCGCAGTTGTTGAAAGTGATACCAAAACACCAAGTACAAAATTTAAGTCAAATCGGACGAGAATTGCGCCCACTAGAGCCTCAAGAAGTCAAGACCCAAGATCGGTTTATATGGCAGCTATATCAAAACATTGACCGATTTGGCCCATTCACTATCCCAACCGACCTACACTTAAAAAAGGTTTTGTGCAAAATTTCAAGCGGCTAGCTCCACTCCTTCGGCAAATAGACGGACGGACGGACAGACATGGCTAGATCGACTTAAAATGACATGACGATCAAGAATATATATACTTTATGGTATCTCGAGGTGTTGCAAATAGAATGATGAAATCAGTATACCCCCATCCTATAGTGGAGGGTATAAAAACAAACGGAAAAATTTGCCGAAATGTGTTCGATTCGTCATAATTTCCAGGGAAAATTTACATTTCGGGACGCCCATTGAGAGCACAACCACAGTCGCTGTGCAACAAGTCATTTTCTTAGGCACAATAAACGCGATCGCCAAACTTTTTATTGTAACTGAGTGTTTGTTAGTTTCAGTGATGTTTCTCACATGTATTTACTCTGGGTGGAAAAAATAGTGTTTGTGGAAGCATAAATAAGATGGTATTTTTTAATTATAAATAAATATACTCGAAAGAAGAATAAATACTTCTTTCACAACAAGCAACTCGATCAGTCTGTACGAAATAATAAGGTTTGTGAAAGAATGTGTTGTGCTTTTGGTCTTGCAATCACAACAACAATGGAAAGTTGAGCTGATTTAACTTATACCAGTGAAAATACTAAAAAAATCTAATAACTATTACAAATAAATGCTGCATTTGTTTCTTGTTAAATTGTTTTGTGTTTAATTATTAATTAATTACGATTGGTGGGTTTTTGGTTTAAATTACAAGAACATACATGCATTTGATGCCATATTTTGGCCAAAGAAACCAAAAAAATCGTACAGTAACCTTGTCAAACCACCGAATAACCAATTTTCGGAAATTTTTCCGCAAAAAAGAACGTAGTATCAGTCTTTGCAGAAAATTCTTGCTGAGCGAAATAAAAATTATGGTAATGCATGGTCCTAATTTAAGACTTACGAAGTTACAATGTAGACAAAGGTGTGTCTTATTTTCTTGTAAAAATTTACCCCAATATGGTAAAAAAAAATTATTTCTGATTTGCTAAAATACGGAAAACATATCCTATTACCAAAAAAATCGCATCTATTTCATGCAATTGGAAGAAGTATTGGATTGCCCAAAAAGTAATTGCGGATTTTTTAAAAGAAAGTAAATGCATTTTTAATAAAACTTAAAATGAACTTTAATCAAATATACTTTTTTTACACTTTTTTTCTAAAGCAAGCAAAGTAACAGGTGATAACTGACAGAAGAAAGAATGCAATTACAGAGTCACAAGCTGTGAAAAAATTTTGTCAACGCCGACTATATGAAAAAACCGCAATTACTTTTTGGGCAACCCAATATATAAATTTTCTAAATTTTTCCCTAGAACCAATTAAAAAACCGTTGACTTAACTTTAAAAATACTACCGGCATGAAAAGCAGCATCCTAAAAAGTGATAGAGGCATACTAAAAAATTTTCCATGAAATAAAAAATTATGTAGGAAATTTTTCTGAGACCTGCTCATTTCAAGTTCATCATGTTGTAGAAGCAAGTAAAAAATATTTACTACAACCATTTTTAGTTAGTGTAGATAAAAAAGAGGTATATATGTTCCTTAAAATATGTAAGTGCACTGTTAAGATATTTTTCGTGGTTGCCAGTAAAACATATACCCCTTTACGGTCGGAATTTGTTAGAAGCTGTTATCTTTTCGTTTTATGGCAAGCTTGTGCATGCTGAAAAACGAATGGCTGTGTATGAATTGGCGGATAAATATGGTTGCATACATGCATGACATAATTACCGGGTAGTGTACCGTAAACAGCTGAGTAAAATTTTTCTCGCGAAGTCACTATCTGTCAACGAGTTTTGGTTGTGTGTGTGTATTATAGTTAAGAACGATAATACACACAAAACGAAAAATGGCGCGAACCAGTAACATACACAAAATCAGAGTTGCACTAATCACTGATATTTTGTTGTTGGGCAACTGCCACTACCTGTAAATGAATATATCTTACTCCATATCGCGTAGGTGTGGTTTAGCCAGATTGATTTATTACGAAGTCGGTGCGCATCGTTAGAACGAAGGGAAAAATACGGCTGCAAGCAGAAAAGGAATTAGAAAATAGTCAAGTTCAGTGGAGATGTCAAGGAAATATTAATGGAAAAAACATATATTTCGTTGTGGAAATCTGCTTCGATTTTAAAAACGTGAATTAAGCTAAGTGATGCATAAATATTGTATTCATTTATTTATATTTATACTTTAAGTGTTTTGTTTTTTAATATCGTTTTCTATGCAACATCAAACTTTTTTCAAGATTCAACGTTTAATTCATGAAATACAAAAGTACAACGAATGCTTTTGTAAGTGCTACATTATTTATCTATATTATCTAAGTTAACATACCCTTCTCCCAACAGCGCATGTTCACTTTGAAAAATGGTGCGCATAAAATAAAGTAAAATACTTATTCCAAATAAGTTAGCAACATTTTATCTAATTTGGTAAAATTTTGATTAAAACAAGGAAAAAATTCAAATTTTTAGTAAGTTTTACGTATCTGAAATAGGTCGCAAATAGTTCATAAACTTGGTTTTGAGAAGCCATTTTACTTAACCAAGTTTCTTCTCAACAAGTTAAATATTCCTATAGCAAACAACCTTTTTATTTAACCAATATAAACACGTTGTTATGTTGAGTTTAACGCATGCTACAAACCTATATTTTTCAATTTGAATAAATATTCGTCCAAAATAGTTTATAAATTTCCCAAAGTTGAGTATTATTGAATAAATTTGATTCAAATACAGGTTTTAACTTAAAATTTTGTTTAAAATAAACTTAGGTTGACAGATTTTGTAACAGAGAGATTTAAATTCATTACATTTTCAGTAATACCAAACACACCTTTAATGCAATTATAAAGGTGCTATTTAAACACGTTGTTTGTCAGTCATACAATAATCACATGAATAAAAGCTTAGAATAGCATAATACAAGAACGTTTGATTTGTGGCTTCATTTGGTATAGGATGAATAGATCCATTTCAGAAACCCTGAATAAAATGCCTTTAGAAACCTTTAAGGGTTAATTACCAACATTAACTCTTATTTACCGGGCCTGTGCAGTTAAGCATCATGCACATGGTCCCAAACCAATCAGAGCATGTGCCGCCGACGAAAAGGCGTCAGCAACACACACAGGTAGCAACTGAAAACCACGCAAGCCATTCCCGTGTCGCACAAACATTATTTCAACGCTCAGTCTGATGTACGCATTACCAAGAAAACACGTGAACAGTAGCAAGAAAAAATTGAAAAGTGCAAAAATGTGAAATAAAATTACAAAGGTAAATTTGGTGTATTACTGCTCAGAATGGGCCGAACATACAGCGTGACACCGCTTAAAATTTGGGTAAGCCTAGCAATTAAAAAAGCCAAAAACTATTCTATTGTTTTACTGATCTTTATTTAACTTTGTTTGCAGGAACTTAGAAAATTTAAATGCGAATGATTTGAGTAACTAAATGAGAGAAAAAAATTGCTAGTGATAAATAATATCCAATTTTACCTTGATTTAGTTCATTTTTCTTTAATTTGGGGGTCACTTTTTTTGAGTTCAGTAATTGATTGAGTACATTTAGATACCTCGCCTTCTTCGTCAAAGCTAAGAATAACATTGAAAGTTGAACGCAGGTCTTATTTTTGAATAAAAACTTATTTTTATTTATTCTCAGGGACTCCTTCGTAGTCATAGTCGTGCAGTCAAATAAAATAATGTTCAATAGATTCGTGGTAAAACAGTCTCTTAAGTAACTAAAATTATCACGTAAGTGCCTCATTACACTAATTACGCCTCGTGGGAAGGGGGGGGGTCAAATGGAGCTTCTCTCTTTTGAAATATATTTGGTTAGATTTGGTTTTCGGATTGTTTGGTTGTGACGCGCTTTCGATAACTTCGCTCTGCAATGTTGCGTAAATGATTAGCGGTGCCGGGTCCAGTTTTTTCAACAAATTTATGTAAATATCCATCGGTGTTGTCTAGCAATTGGAAGGGGTGACCTAACTCAACGACCCGACCGGCATCCATGACCAATACTCTATCGTTGTCCATTACCGTGTGTAGGCGATGGGCTATGGTGAGCACTGTGCATTTTTCAAATTTTGTATGAATAGCTTCTTGAATGAATTTGTCAGTTCTGAAATGAGTTAAATGTAACAATAAAAAGGATGCAGAGGACGAGTTGTGTGTAGACTTACTCAGGATCCACATTAGCCGTTGCTTCGTCCATTATGAGAATTTTGTTTTGTCTTAATATAGCTCTTGCCATGCAGACCAACTGTCGTTGGCCCATGCTAAAATTTGAGCCCCCGTCATACATGCGGCTGGCTAAACCTCCTTCGAGAGATTTGATGTGGCTCTTTAACTTAACATCCTCGAGGGCTTGCCAAATCTCTTCATCAGTTCTTTCGTCAAAGGGATCGAGATTGAAGCGCAATGTGCCCGAAAACAATATGGGGTCTTGAGGAATAATCGAAATTCGACTTCGAAGATCGTGCAGGCCCAAAGTCCCAATATCAAAACTGTCAATGTCGAGCAGACCCTCGTTGTGGGCCAACCTAAAAATCGCCTGTATAATCGATGACTTGCCGGCACCCGTCCTGCCCACTATCCCAATTTTTTCCATGGGACGGATGGAGAAGTTCAACCCTTTCAAGATATAGTCACCGTCCATGGAGTACTTGAGCTTCAAGTCATTAAAGTGTATGCGACCCATTTCAGGCCAAGACTCAGGTAATTTAACAGAGAGATCGCTTTCCAAACTCGGCTCTGCAGGAAGTTCAATATACTCGATTACTCGTTCAACACTAGTCATGTTATTTTCCATCTCGGCGGTTTGCCGCATGCCCCATTGACACATTATCACCAGCGACATGGATTGTGTAATAGCCAAGCCCACATCCCCACTGTAAAACTCATGGTTAATCAGCAGGAAGGAGAATGTGACTGCGAAGATATACAGGATACAAATCAAATCTGTCCAAAAGGCAAATGCCCTGTTCGTAGTCACATATAGATATAAAGCCGACGTATTGTTATTTTGGTGGCTATGGAACTCCGCTTCCAACTGTCTGGTGGCATTGAGTGCCCGTATTGTAGTTAGCCCTTGGAATGTCTGATTTGTGTGTGAGTAGACAGGACTTCGAGCTGCAACAAGAGCACACAAGGATACAATTAAACATAGACATTTTTCTTTAGCCCCAACGATAAATCGAAATGCACATTTACGATACTTACCCATTACTTCGATCCTCTTAAGGCTGCGACTGGCTCCAATATAAAGATTGCGGCAAAAATAAAGCAGAACCATCACAATGAATGCAGGTATGAGCAGCCAATAGTTAGCGAGGGCCACAACAACTAGCACAGCAAGGGCATTCACAAAAAACTGAAAGGCAACCATAGCTTGCATTAATTCAATACTCAATTCAATTTCAATTTTAGTTTATTTTTCACGGATGTTGAGTTATTCACTCAATATCCGTGTTGAATTTCGCTGAATAAGTTATCCAATTTTCATCGAATTGTGACGAAAGGGGGTATTCATATATACCCGAGTTGGTGGGTTTCCAAAGTTCGGCCCGGCCGATCTTAATGCCTTTTTACTTGTTTAATTATTTAATAGTTGTGTTTTTTTATTCATTCTCTTCTAAAAATTGGTCAACGTTCTATGAAATGTATTACTGTTTCTGCTTCGCCTAAGTTGCAGAGAAACATACTTATTTAAAAAAAAATCCCGAGCGGTGAGTTGGGCGGGGAGGGGATTGCGGTAGAACGCATCTATTGCTACGTAATGTGCCTTCCACGCTCGCTTTGAAATTTCTCCTCACCGACACATGCTTGGCAGTAATTCGATTCGAAATGTCGCTTAACATCAGAACTCCGGAATATACCGAAAAGAGTGAGGTAGTCATTCTCCCCGGCGTTCGCTTCGGACACCACTGTACGACGAATTGCAAGAATTAACTGATTGCTGATTGACAACCTGCCTGAAGACGTCGTAGTTTTTTTTCCAGTGACGGGGCCCACTTTTACATTTCCGGCTGCTCCAACGGAGTGGTGTACTTTAGCTTGGGTTAAGTTTAAGTGGTAGTCTGCCATCAGACTTATTTAGACGTTTTCGTAAATGGAACATACTCTTCATTATACATTCCTGAAGAATATCGCTAAGAGTGCTTAGAAACTTTCCCCTACCCGAGATAACACTCAATGTAAGCGATAATAGCTGTTTCAGTGGGCTTGCACTTACAACATACATACTGTTGCCGAGACAGGCGATCTAGGGGATCTTGCCCTAAGATATATTTCTATCAACCTTTGTAGAATCTTCAACATTAAGGATGACAGACTAGAAGGAAGAATATCTTTCGCCTTCATGTTGTAAGATAATTTCTCTTTCGAGATGAGATATTTTTAATGATCTCAAATTTTATACAATGGAAAAATTAAGGTCACAGGAGATACACTACCTAAGCGTTTCGCCCCTTTGGTAAGAGAAGGCATCATCATCGGAAATCTTTAGGCGTGGGGGCTTCAAAAGTCGTACGTTGGTAGGTTGTATTTATCATGTGGTAAGAGCCAATCTGCCGGACACAGCTTTTAATTCAAGATCATCAGGGCCTGGCGACTTATAGGAGTCGAAACTTTTTATCGCCAAAAGACTTTGGACTCAGACACCATTTCCCCAATAAACTCCTACGAATCTTTACCAGTGACAACATCTTCTGGCGCAACTTTATCCGTTGTATCAACGCGTAGTTCTAGTGTTTATTCACTAGACATTGCCCATACATTCTCTGACTTCTGGAAACATTCCACTGTAATAGATCGAGGATAGGATCTTCCTTAGAATATAGGCCTCAGATGTATCCTGCACGGATCCCAATACTGGGATCCACCATGGCTTGGCACTAGGACATGTTGGCCCTTGGCTTGACACTAGGACATGCAGGCACAAAGGAGTCATTCTAGGTCTTCGTAATCTGCTTGACCATTATATCTATGTCCTCCGCAGTTTCCACTTCGTTTTCTGGTGTAGAAGAGATAGTAGAAGGGATAGTCCCAATCCACCTTTCTTCTGTTTACTCAAGGGACTACTTCTGCAGTGTTCAAGTAAAGGCTGAAACCAATATCACGATGATTAGATATGTTGTGGTCATCCACTGGTGCAAATACTGTAATTTTTTCCCGCCAACCACCGTGGGAGGCAGTTGTTCATTAAAAATAACGACCAAATCACCCAACTGAAAATCGCGTTGTGGGTAATTCCATTTATAACGTTGATGGAGGCTTTTCAGGTACTCCTCCTTCCACCGTAAGCAGAAATGGTGAGTTAATGCCTTCATATTCCGATTCCGATTTACGAGACTCAGTGACATAATAGCGGAGCGCCAACTAAAAAATTTCCAGGAGTGAGAGCCACGAGCTCTTCAGGATTTTCATTTACCGGACACAAATGTCGACATGCTTCTACTCAGCTAAGAAGCGTCGCGAGTTCTTCAAATGTATATTTCAACCAGGGAGTCTGCTGACGAAAGTGCAGTTTAAAACTCTTTACCGCGGCTTCTCATAGACCTTATGAGGAGCTCCGGAGGGAACGAAACTCAACATAAGTCCCGTTACACCGAACGAAGAACTAACGCGTTCACGAGTTTCTCGAATGAAAGCTTTAAAGTTCTTCTCTATATCACGCAAAGTACCTACGAAGTTGGTACCATTATCAGAAAACATCTCCAAAGGACGGCCGTGACGCGCTATAAATCGTACAAAAGCGGACAGAAGCATTTGAGTCGATAAATCGGACGTAGGTTCAAGATGAATTGCTCACATAGAGAGCAAACAAATACGCAAACCTATCCTTTAGTTATACTGCACGGTTCTTTCGGAGGAAGTGTAGTCGTTATTTGTTAACAAACCCTTTTACGCTCAATAACACACGATATGCGATTTATTGTTGTTCAAAATGAGAGTTTTTTCCTAGGCACCCAATATTCAGTAGGAAATATTCGCAACATTAATTGATTACGCCATGCTCAAATATTCTATGAACAAACTCCACTAACAACTTAGTAAATCGACGCCCTTTAAGACACATAAGATCCTCTTCATCTAAAAAGGGGTTTAACGGCAACAGTGAACTTTTTGTAGGTAATGGTATCTTGTCAGTCAGACATTTGCATTCCTCAGCAAAGTGGAATCTCTACTATATGATAGCCAATCGGACCTTAACCGCCTTTTTATCCCCAGCACTAATCACTGAAAATACATGTGCAAACCAATCTCGATGAGGGATGAGTTCTTCAAAAAAATCTAAAGACATGCGCTAGTACCCGTCTTAATCCACGAAGTAAGAAAAGTGAGCCTTAATCGCATGCATCTCCAAATCGGTGTCCACTGAAGTATCGTGAATGTGATCTTGTCCAAGCCACGTCTAGACGCTCCCAATTGAATAGACAAAGGGAATTCCGATCGAATAGGAAGGGTAACAACATATCTGCCGTCCACATCGCGACGCGTATACGACGGAAATTATCCTCACAAAGTTTATCGACTGGTTTCAGAAGCAAACGGACCTATGAGGGAGGATTGAGAAACCGGAACGGGGTTCGTCGGACGATGTAACAACGTGTAATACCGTTTGTGACTACCCGAACAGTTAAACGAACTCTTGCAGTCCTTAGCCTCGTGAAAACGCGATATACAATTTATGCATACTCGATTAGGTTTAATGGTCGTAATCCTTTTGTCCGGAACATAAACAAAAACAATGTCTTCGACGATTTATTTGAGGATGTCGAAGGTTCCGAATTATCCGCCTGTTAGGCATTCTTAAAATGCGTTCTATTTTGCTTATCCGTTGATTTCGAGTTAACATTTCTCCCGCGTACATTGTGATGACACGGCAAGATCTGAACTCTTTCCGTGAGAAAAAGATCCATTTCTTTCCAGGTCGATAAAGCGGACTTATTACGTACACTTTGTACCCAAAGTGTGACGGATGGACCAACCACTCATATCAACCCGATAAACCAATATAGCAGATCAACAGCTTTTAATACCGCGTTACAAATTTTTCAGTCCTAAGGTAGTCTCCTGCTCCAAAATAAGCAAAACTTTCCTCAAATGGTCGTTAACCAACATTAACGGATTATCGTAATTTTCCCGTAAGGCATACCAGGCCAATGCGCAACTACCGTTCGTAAGGGAGAATCGCGAGACGATTACTTTATTCTCACCACTAGTCTTCCGTACCAAATGACAAAGCCTCTCAATATCGAATAACCGTACGTTATTAATGTATACCGACGAAAACAAAAAGGGAGAAAAGAAATCACCATCAAAGAAAAGAAATCACCATCGAAAACGTCGGTATCGCATGGTGGTAACGGTAGGTGGTGTACCTTATCATCGTCATTCCTGTGAGAAACGCGAGATACACTTGAACGAACCGAGGAATTAAGGGGGAAATACGATCTCATAGAAGCCACCCACCCTGAACGCAGTGTAGGATTCAGGGAACAACTTGGTCCTGCACCGAAGTTTTCCGCGATTTAACAGGCGAAGTCTATGAGGAAGACTTCAAACAATCCAGTCCCGCTTGAATTGCCGAAAGACAATATACAAACGCTCGATACGTCGACTGGTACTACTCATCAGTGGAGTCGATGTCACTAATTTCCGTCCTCCAATGCCGATAGATAAGACAAACACTTGTCATAAGCTATCTTAACTTTGTCCCAAATCTCGCGCAACTCCGAGCACTGAAGAGTTAATAGAATGTTCCTTAGACTTCTGCAAATCAAACATTGCATCGAACTTAATGAGCGTATCAGAAGCCCGAACAAATAGAGACAATGGAGTGACCGACATGAAAGAGGGCTCAAACAAAAAAATACACGAAATTCAGAATAAAAAAAAAATTTGGATTTCAACCAAAGTATAATGACAAAAGGTAGGTGCAAATGTCAAAAATAATAAAAAACCAAAAAATTCGAATTTCCTTAAAATAATTCAGATTAATCGATCACCTTTACGAACGTAATTCGGGAATCTCAATTATATTTCACTTGAAATTCCAAAAAACACAAAAAACAGATATAAAACAATACAACATCGGAAATGTTGAAATAATGTTTTTCTTTCTCGTCTTACAACACAATTACAGGTAGAAATTTAATATGCTGCAATTGTATAGCGGAAATTAGTTTTCATCGCTACTACGCACAATAACCCAAACGTGCAGCGTGACATGAAGTTTTGGTAAGCATTAGAAATTAAAAGAACTACAAACTATTCTGGTCTTTATTTAACTTTGTTTGCAGGAACTTTTAAAATTAAAATGCGAAATACAATTTATGCAGTAATGAAATATTTTAACGCAAACGATTTCACAAAGGATTTATACTGCTAATTACATACGGACGTACGCCTATCATGGTAACTATTAGATTGAAAATAAAACTATATATGTATCTATACTTTCATTTCTTTTTCAACAAACAATTGGTAATTTTTCCGAAGCAATTGAAAGTTTGAATTTTTTTAGTTAAAGTGTGAATATTTTTATTTTAATAGTAAATATATATTATTAGCAAAGCGTAAATTCGAAATATATTAATAAAATAAAACAAAGCAATTATATGAGAACAAATAGTACATCAACAATTAAAATAATTATTTCATGCGTATTAATTAAAACTGAACGAAATAGAATCAGAGATTTGCAAAACGCTTCTTCAGATGTATTAACACACAGTACAAAGTTTCGAACATTTTATTCCATCAATTGTATTGAGCTCAGTATCTTTCACGATTGTTCATCATATACACTGAATCAAGAATAAATTAGTTCCATTTGTTTTACGTGGAACCATAGCGAAGCTCATCTGATGTAATTATAGTTTTTGAAATGCATTAACTAAAAACGGATGAAATTGTCTTTAGCGCTATATAAAGTTCAACTTTATTCGAAACTAGTTTATTTTAATTCAACCATTGGGTCACTTTTTTTTGAGTGTTGTTGGATCAAGTGAACGGCGAGGAGTCGCTGTGTTTTGTTGTTGTATAAATCGAAGAGAATTGTTAACCAAAGACAAGAGAAACCACCACAATTGCACACAACAAATGAAGTGCACAACGCGGGAATTAAATGCTTTCAAATGAAAATATATTTTCGCGATTGTAAAAGGGCAGAAAATAAATATTTAGTCAAAACAAATATAATTTAACAAAAGAAAATTAACGCAATTCATTTTCCTTTGCAAAATTAAATTAAAAAGAATTGGGAATCGTGTTTTTTTGAGCACGGACTGTACAAAAGCACAAAGTGCGTAACGCGTAACGGGGGTAATTAATGTCGACACGGTTTATTTAGTTCACAAATAAGATATAGATATTTACATATATATATATATATATATATATATATATATATATATATATATATATATATATATATATATATATATATATGTATATATATATGTATATATATATATATATATATATATATATATATATATATATATGTATATATATATGTATATATATATGTATATATATATATATGTATATATATATATATATATATATATATATATATATATATATATATGTATACATATATGTATATATATATATATATATATATATATATATATATATATATAGATGTATTTGGGAGATATATCTAAATCTTGACCGATTTCTGTAATATTTTGGATGCTATGGGTTCCACAACTGGAGCGATTTTCAAAAAAAATTGTACACAAATTAAAACGTCATTGTATCAAAACTTTCTATCTATCGAAACATCAGCATAAAGTCGCTGTCCATTATTTTTCTATTTCACTTCTTTACTCCAAAATAAATGACTGATGACTTAACATTCGAATTCAGAAGTGTATCGAAATAATCTTTCAGTTGCTCCGCATTTATGTTGGAACTACTATGGTTCTTCTTTTGCATTATTTCTTTCGCCAAAACCCGCCATGACTTGCTTTCAGATATGTAATTTAATTTGCGCTCAATATTTGATAGTAATCCTTCCGCTTTTGTTTGCATAACTTGTGGAAAATCTTCCTTTAATCTGCATATTTCTCTCTTTTCGAGGCTTTTCACTGTTGTTCCAAAGCTTTATGTAATCCATGTCAAACCATTTATATATATTTGGTTCTTTGGTCCAGTTTAGTTTTGCCTGCTAACTGCCTCAACCACTTTATATAATTATTGAAAGATGCGTAAGGAACTATGACATTTAAGTTATTGTTTAGTTTTTCTAGATAAATTTTTTTTGGCCAGTACAAAAATAATGGAAATTGGTCTGACCCTATCTGATTGTCAATCTTAAAACTTTGTACTGTATTTAAAATATCATACGACATTGCGCAAAAATCGATAACCAAGCTGCCATTTTTGTTGGCAAACGTGAAATTTGTAGTCCTGTCATTTAGAATAGTATATTTATATATGTTTATATTGCACAATTCTAAATAATCTCTCCCGTTTACATTTATAAATATATCGTTAGATATCCTTGCAACATTGATGGTTGTTAGATCTTCTAAAAGTTGCTCTTCAATTAATTGGTATTCGCCGTTAAGCGCGTTGTGGTCTCCGATGAAATCATATGTCTAAACGCCTCAGGTACACAGGTATGATTTCAAATCTCATTCATTTGTTTCGCAGTATATTAAATCAAAGTTATTTATATTAACTAATTGAAGCTTTTGTCCATTACTTGTTAGATCCCGCAGACTTGACCTCCTATAACTCATCCTCAATTATTGTCTTTTGTGGCTGCTTTCCAATAGGTTTAAAAAATTGTTCTCATATTTACATTGATTTTTACTTCAGCATATGTTTCTGGGAGGAAAAATATATCAAAATGAGCAGAACTCTTGGTGAAGATATTTTCTGCTTAACCTATGAATAATTTATGCTAGTATCTTTTTAACAAATTATTGTTATGGACTTTTTGTTTTCTTCTCTAACTTTTTCTATTCTTTATCAATATTGTTTTCTATGTATTTTAAAAGTTTTTTTACCCCGCCATATGATGCGGGGTATACGAGGGTTGCCTTTTATATTTTGTATTTTTTTAGAGAAAAAAAAATATTAATCATCAAAAATTGCTTTATTGTTTTTCAAAATAGAGTGATCCGTCTTCAGGGGTTGGTTTTCCTGATTTCTATGACAAAGACGACTGGCAAACAAATGATTGTGTACCCCTCAGAATTGACTGTTCTGCGTTGTTCTAGTGGTACAATTGGTACATGCCCAGTTTTTCCAAAAAACAGGCGATCATTTGCTTAAAAGAGCTTCGTGCGTGAACAACTTTTGTTGGATTTGGCTCATCTTGAAACACCCATACAGTCGACTCCTGTTTACTTTCCACGTCGAAAGTTGTAAAAAATAATCGCACGAAAAGGTTCACGATTTTATTCCATTTTTTGGGCGAGATGAATCTTTTATTGGAAACAACACAAATAGCGATCGTATGTCACAACGTTCTGAGTACATATAACCTCAAAAATGTCAAGCTTTACTGTCAGTTGCCGGATTGCAACACAAGGGTTGTCCAATATAAAAGACAACCCTCGTATTTATTCAGTCATTCCGTTTGTAACACCTCCAAATATGCGTCTAAGACCCCATAATTTTTATATATTTTCTTATTCGTCATGACATTTTAAGTTGACCTTGTCCGTCCGTCCGTTTGTCGAAAGCAAACAAACTAAGAACACATAGAGCATATATATATTGATATTATCATCAATGTCTTCTATGCATGAACAATCTAAATTATCTTACAGACTTTATGTGGTCTTAGACACATATTTCGAGGTGTTAAAAACAGAATGGCGAAAGTAGTATACCCCTATCCTATGGTGGAAAGTATAAAAATCGTTTCACCAATTTAATTGCTGACCACAATATATGTGCAGAACACAATAAAAATGGAGATCATAATAAATAAAAAAAGCTGTCAAAAACATCCCAGCTGACAAATGCAAACCACTTGAATCGTTGCGTAAACGGGTTTGGGAGATTATTTCAAATCAAGTGGTTTTGGGCTCTAGTGTAAACATGATTTAAACATCTTGCCTCCAATTAAATGGCAATTTTTTTGGACGATGTAACAGTACGTGGACTTATTGAATTGAGTAATGTTCTCACCTGAATTGAGTCCAACATGGCCTGGGGCAATGCTATATCGATATTTGTTATATCACTGGAAAATCTATTAAGAATCCGTCCCGAGGGATTGGTGTTAAAAAAATACATATAAGCTCGGATTATCCCATTGAATAGACGATCATGCAGGCGTAATGAAATCTTCAAGCAGATCATGAAGAACCCGAAAGTACGCATGATGTAGAGTACCAGTGTGCAGACAATGAATATCGTATAGATGACAATGAGATGCTTGCGCTTAGCCATATACTCCGGGTAGGTGTCATGTTTTGTCGGTAATGACTCTTCAAAGGTGGCCCTAGTGTATAGAAAACTTTATGTATAAAAAGTCGTTCACATTTGGACAGTTAATAATTCGACACTTACCATCGTGAAATAAAAATATCCATAGCAGCCTGACAACCTCTGGCCATTACGAAAAGCATGAAAACCAAGATAATGATCCAGGGCATACCAAGAGCCTGGAAGTATGCCATATAGGTATGGATTTTTACAGACCCTTGCATTTGGTTCTCCTTTCGATCCTCCCCTTTGTCAACTTTCAAGGTCTCACTTGCATTTGGGTCGGTTTTCTCGGTCTCGTCTTCTTTGCACCTCTCCACTATGCTATCGGTATGTGTGGGGTTGCTTTTGTTTTCTTCTTCTTCCTGTTCCAACAGCGCACGGAATCGAAGGTTTTTCTTCAAAGCCTCAAAAGAGCCCTGCTCGGTGGCGGATCCATTTTCCATCAATATCAAATGGTCGATATTCTTCAAGTGTTGGATGTGATGGGTAACCAGTATCCGTATTTTATCTCCCAAGAAACGATTGAAGCACTTCCGGAAGAGCCGTTTGCCCACCTGGGAGTCCACAGCTGACAGAGGATCATCGAATACGTAAATATCTGCTTGCCTGTAAACCGCACGGGCTAAACTTATTCGGGCTTTTTGACCTCCGCTCAAGCTTATACCACGTTCCCCAACGATCGTTGAGTCGCCAAACTGGAAAAGCGCCATGTCCCTTTCCAACTCACATGCATGTATGACGGCGTTGTACCGCGATTCATCGTACTTCTCCACAAATATTATGTTGTCCCGAATCGAGCCCTCGAATATCCACGCTTCCTGGGGTGCATAGCTAATCAGACCGTTGACTTCGACATTTCCGATTATAATCTCTAATTCACCAAGTATCGCATTCAGAAGGGTGGTCTTACCGGATCCCACACCGCCGACAATTCCCACAAACTGTCTCTCGGTTATGGTAGCGCTTACGTTGTCGATGTGCCTGCGTCGTTTATCGGACTCCACCTTGTCCCAGCTTGCTGTCAAATTGTGAAGCATCACACCTTTCTTTATGGCTCTCGGATTGTGTATACGTCCACTGAAATTTCCCTTCCCGTCGTCGTTGTCCATTCCGAAATTTTCAATGCCACCGTCGGCGGGATCCTCGCTCTGCATGAGGAACATGACTACACGACGTGCACAGACCACCGTTTCAGCCCAGGTGGTAACAGCCAATGGCCAGAAATGCAGCAGTGACTCGTTAAGTGCTTCGTAATAGGAAGACACTATGAACACTTTCTTAGCCGTCACTATTTCTCCTGTGAACACGTAGGCCACAAGACTCAAGAATAGAGCCAGTTTCGATATCATACTGGTGCACTGCAAAGCGGCATAAATATTCATAGATCCACGAATAGCTTTTATCTCCTTTTGACGTATCAATGCAATTAGTTTGGCAAATGACTTTTCCCACGCGTACATTTTAATCACCTGCATGGCAGTGATGATCTCGTTCATCAACTTGACTCTATCGTCTCCGTATTCAGCCGATTTGTATCGGAAGATGGCCGATGCCTTGGCTGCCCATGCCTGCAGGGGTATAAACAGTATGATGGCACCCAAACCCACTAGGGCAGGCCATCCGATTTGCAAGTACATGAGATAGCCCATGACACAAGCCTCCAATGGACCCTTCCAGAGATCATGAAAGAAGTAGAACGTCATATCAAATTGAGGTAAATCTGCAGACAGTACGGAAATGGCGAATCCACTCATACCACTGTTCTCAGCCGTCACTGACGACCGGAGGCATTTTCGATATACCAAGCCCGAGCACGCCAACCGTATACGGGTCCCCACCTCAAACAGATAGAACATGAACGGGTGGAAGCACAATGTAGCAACAAGTGAACACAAAACTATGCCCATTGCATATAGGTACGCCTCGTGTTTTGTGATATTTGTTTGCCCCTCCGCAAAATAGGATACCAGGCCGCCCAAAAATAAGGGCTGCGAAGAGCTAAGGAGTTGAAAGAAAACAAAAGTAATAAGAACAATTATAATGGTTATACGATAACGATGTAAATACGTCCAATGAAGGCCACTACCTCATTCTACATATGTCTACATATGTTGATTGATTTTAACATGGTTAAGTCAGATTTTCAACATAAGGCATTAATACATTTTGACAAGTAATTAAAAATATGAAATTTAAAAATACAAACAAAATGTATGATATACAACTTTAAAAAAATCAAAATAATATCAATAAAAGAAAAATTAAGTCTTAAACAAGTGAAGTAAAAAGACAACAAAGTTAATTGAAACTAAACCCCTAATGGCCTTATTCACGAATTTTTATGAAGCGTTAAAATATGTTTATTTGACAGCTCTAAGTTTTTAAGACCGTATGACCCTAACGCACATCCTTTCAACAATGATTGCTAATTTGCTAATTTTGCCCAAGAACATTCCACTAAGGAACAGGGGCAAACTTCTCACATATCAATGAGTGCAGTCCGATTCAAGTTTAAGCTCAATGATAGGGGGCCTCCTTTTTATAGCCGAGTCCGAACGGCGTGCCGCAGTGCGACATCTCTTTGGAGAGAAGTTTTACATGGCATAGTACCTCACAAATGTTGCCAGTATTAAGAGGGGAAAACCACCGCTGAAAATTTTGTTCTGATAGTCTCGCCAGGATTCGAACCTAGGCGTTCAGCGTCATAGGCGGACATGCTAACCTCTGCGCTACGGCGGCCTCCAACAATAGCAAAATATATGTTTATAAAACGTAAAGGTGATATAGTAATTACCAATGAATGAAAAATAAATGGTACAACAAAAACTGTAATAATGCAAGAATGAAAAGTTTTAAGCTCTTAAAGGTGTACAGGACAACAAGGAATTTGGAAGACAAGAGACGATATATAGTCGCACAAAAAGAGTACAAAACTGTATGCAGTACCAATAAATCCGTGTATTACAATACAATAGCCAACAAATTAAATAACATCAAAAACTCCAAAGAATGGTGGAAAATGGCGAAAGAAATTCGTAACCAATGTAACCTCGTGGGCTCAAATATTACCCCAGATGCCTTTAAATCCTACTATGAAAACTTATTAAATAAATCTCAAGAGACCACTCTTATTCACTATGCTCCCCCTTATAAAAATGATATGGATCTCGATAGGCACTTTACGATGTCGGAACTGCAGAAAATGCTAGTGAAAGTTAAAAGAAATAAGGCACCCGGCGAGGATAGGATACCATATGAGTTCTTCATAAACGGCACCGAAGAGTTTAATAGTCTGCTGTTAAGAATATACAATACCATTTATTCGAGTGGGGAAATTGATCCTGTATTCACAAAAACTATTATTTACCCAATTCATAAGAAAGGTGATCTAAACGAGCCGTCAAACTACAGGGGCATTTCATTTATGAATTGTGTGGCGAAGTTATTTATGGGTCTTATAAATGAAAGACTATATAATTGGGTTGAAAACTATCAAATTCTTACAGAATACCAAGCTGGATTCCGGAAAAATTATTCAACGGTTGATAATATATACAATCTGGCCTCGATCGTCCACTTGAAATTGGCAGAGAGGAAAAAAGTATATTGTTTTTTTTTATCGATTTCAAGGCAGCTTTTGACAATATATCAAGGCAAGCCCTTATATATAAACTATTTAGAATGGGTGTATCATATAAAATGGTCTCAATAATAGAGAAAATATACAGCAACGCGCAGTCAGCAGTATGGAACGGCAGGGAGCTATCTGAATACTTCGAAACAACCAAAGGCGTAAAACAAGGATGTCTTTTATCGCCGTTATTATTTGCCCTCTATGTAAATGACCTGCACGAGTTCATCGAAGGTGGTTTGTTTGTGGAAAATAATAACATCCGACTTCTCTTGTATGCAGATGATATCGTTTTCCTAGCAGATGACATAAAAGTACTACAGAAAATGATAGATAATCAGAAAATGATAGATTACTCCGAAAATGAAGTTCAACAAACATGTACAAACCAGAAACAATGAAGCAAAAAACGCTATTAATGCCACATGGAACCAATTCATTGGAAGAGCAGATATAGATATGAATTCTAAATGGAAATTATTTTTAGCCGTTTGTAGATCTATACAAACATATGCTGCCGAAATTTGGGGTTTTTCACACTTCGAAGAGATTAATGCACTCCAAAGATATTTTCTGAAGCGAATACTTAGGGCACCAAGTTTTACACCAAATTATGTACTAATGCTGGAAACGGAAGTGGAAGACTCACAAATATACACGCTGGGAAAACATTTAAACTATTTGGGGCGAATTTTGTATTACTATACACAAAACAGGCTCCCAAATCAACTATCGGAGATTATATACCAAAAAAATATATTTTGGGTAACAGAATTAAAAGACTTATCTCGAAGCCTACACGTTCAATGGCCACAAACGATGTCTTCACAAGGCAATTGGAACACTTTCTGCAATGATTTATTAAGTGGTATGAAACAACGATTGCATGAAGAAAGACTGTATAGAAAACAATTCAGCCAGAGCTGGCGGATATATAGATATTTAAACCCAAGCAGATCCCATCTTTACCTAAACAGAAAGTACTCTCAAGCGGAAATCGTGTGGATATTTAAAGCGCGCAGTGGAATGATCCCTCTAGGGTGTAACAGTTTTGATCCCGATGTCTTAAATAAAGAATGTAAATTGTGTAACATGCATGAAATTGAAACAATGCAACATTTTCTGGGCATCTGTCCTATACTTCGGGAATTTAGAATGATATCATTCGGAAAGCCGATATTGAACGATGAGGAAATAATCAACATTCTTGATGGTACAGAAGAAGAAAATTGGCACAAATTAATAAATTATCTCGAAATGAGCTATAAATATAGGCAACTTTTAATAAATGAATTCAATTAAATAAGCAAATGCTTATATAATGCGACAGACGTATTTTACATTGTCGCTAAGTTATAAAATTACTTCTTAGAATTGTAAAAAAAAGAAATGTATTTTTATGAAAATATTCAATAAAGAAGTTTACTACTACTAAAAAAAGAATGCATAAAAACACATTCTCTAATCAGGACAATTATTGAATATGTAGTTATTTCGAAAATTTGAAAGCAGTCTTTTCTTTAAATGTGCTAGAACATACTGACAAATATTTAACATCAGCAAACGGGTTATTCCAGAGACTTGCGATGTGATGTACGAAAGATCTTTCGAAAATTTTGGTAAAAAAATATATGTTAAATGCTACACACGCCGTTGAGTACTTTTAAAAATTAACCTACAAGAAAACAAGAAGGGCTGGCGGTGTTTAATTACACTTAGTATAACATTTCGACTGTAAAGTCTTCTAAGAATTAAATTCAGTTTCGAGATGTAAACGAAAGATCACTATGAAGTTCAAAGCCAAGTGAGTTTACAGAAGAAGATGAACAAACCGCATTATTCTGGATAATGCTTCTATTTTCTGCATGAACAATTCGAGAACGATAAAAAGCAATACATTTACTATTCCCAATGTTAATAGTAAGCCTATGCAAAGGTCCCATTTGCAGATACGGCCAATATCAAAATCTAAATTCGATACATAACGTTCTATAGAACTATTTGCGCTGGTGCTAACATTTTGTATACGATGAACATTTTGTATACAATGAAGAACATCGTTTACATACAACATGAATAAGACGAAACCAAAATAGATCCGTGGGGAACAATTGAGAAAACAACAAACTGCTTACGGTCAGAAAGAAAAGATGACATACATACGTTTACACGAAGAATACGAAACATTAAATTCATGTTTTAGTTTGTGGCAAAGAATATTATGAGCGACAGAACCAAACGCCTTGCTTAAATCAAGTAATCAAGTAATTTAATCATACGTGCCATGGTGCTATGAGATTTCCTGAAGGAGGCAACTCAAAGATCTTAGACATCGTGAGAAGAATGGAAATTGGCACATAGTCCGAGAGGTTAAAGCCAAAAGTATTCTTCTTCCTTAGCTGTATAATCCGTGCTAGTTTGCCAAAGGAAATTTACATGTCATTATACTGGAATTAAAGAGGAGGTAATGAAACGGACTATGCAGATCAAAGAAATCAATACTACGGAAATAAAGGCTATTTTCTTCCATAACGGTATTTTATTTATTTTTTAATTTCTGCACAACAATCTTATACATTATAGTGTAGTTTTATAATTATAGTTACAAGTCCGAAATATGTTAATAAAAAAGGAATACATATAAAAAACAATACATTTTAGAATCAATTACAGTTTGACGTTGGTTATTACTACATTTTGGTTAAATTATATTTTTTATAACAAATCAAATAGAAAAAATTAATTATTAATTGTAAGATAAAAGGTTAAGAAAGAAAGGAAATTAATGGAATGACAGCATTCCGCTCCATATAAAAAAAACGTCGGTGAAACGTTGGCAGGAAATCAGCGGAAAAGTAGTACTCTGTCTATAGTTATGAAAATGGCAAAAAACTATTATAGTGGCAACACTTGAAACTATTGCCGGCATCATTTTAGTTTGTTTTATTGGTTTCAATGGTTCGTTTTTCTTTATATATTTGAGAAAAAATACATTAAATAGAGAAAACAATAGGTGCAGATAAAGAAACATGTTTTGGTATGGGAATAAAAACATTTGATTGCTGTCAAATTCCTCTCGCGAAGCAATTAAAAATTTCAGCGCCTATTCCGAAAGCAGAATAGAATACCGACCCTTAAGTGTATAATTCTCCTACCGCTAGATCTTGCGAATTCTATCCTCTGAAATGGAAACTTTGGTGCATGTCTGACAATTATCTTGTGCAAGAACTGCAGAGCTCTCAGGTTGAGAAGAGAATTGGCAAATTGTTTTATATGTTCAGTCCTTCTTAACCCACAAACATAACGTAGTATGCTATTATATGCTACGGTAAGTTTTCGCCGGCTTCCCGCATTACAATGCACAAAAACCTCACATCCGTACAATAGACCTGGCACCAAGAGAGACTTCGCCAGAAGACAACGTATATTCAGAGATTTGTAGCTATGAGTCAACCATAACCGCAGCTTGGCATATGCCTGATTTGATATGGTCTAACCAGCTTAGCGAACTGTTGCAAACAACACCAAGATTTCTTGCACTGGAAACCAAAGCCACTTTTTCGCGATTTACCTCAACATTCTGCAGATATATACCCTACGGGAAATGTTTAGTCAATTGCCCCAAATATACCGATCCTAAAGTGGAGAATTAGTTACCTGTCACAGGACATATCCTAGAGGGAATGGAAAAATTCAATTGTCTCTTGATTCTTAAATATTATCTAAAAAGTCCCTTAATTGTTGTTAAATATATTTGTTTACTAATGATATCTCCCTTAAAAAGACTTGCAAACTATACTCATTCTTTTCGAACTGTCCCAGGACCGTAGGACCGCATTTTCGGTAGGGTGTTTATATGTATATATACATATATATATTTATGTGGCACGCTCCAAGGTACATCCATATGATGAAATACATTTCACACTTTTGTTGAAGATTCTGGCTTTTATACTATCTGAGATTTCACTGCATCTCCAAATTTTGCTTAGTTTAAGAAAGACGTTTCTAACCTTATTGATATGTGCGTAACATAGGAGAAGTTCTCAACGTCATTTAGGAACATGGTCGTTTATAATGAGCGGTGTCAAATTTGAAGTTCCTCATCAATTTCGTCTTTGCTATATTTATTTTCAGGCCTACTTGGCAGCATTTTCATTCAATCGTTCCAACTTCTGCTTTCTGTGCTCAAAGCGATGCGTAAAGAGGTAAATTTCATCCCCGTAGTTGATGTCTCCAAGGACGTCGTTTATGCCCCAGCGTAAGCCATGTGGTGCCTCAGCATTAGCTGCTTTTAACACGAAGTCCAAAAAAAAATAAAAATAGCGTCGGCGATAGGATGCAACCCTAATTCACTCCTTTATCGATCCCGAATGGTCGGCTCTCTTTTCCATTGAAGCGGACTGAAACTTCAACAGTCATATACAGCTCCCTAATTAGTGTCACGATCTCGTGTATTTATTAAGTTCTGCAGACTGTACAATGATTATACGCAGGGAGTAAAGGCACAAGAGCGTCCTGGCCGAAAACCTGTCTGTTTCTTCTTCAAAATACTGTCAAGTGAAGGCGAAATACGTTGCAGAGAGAGACACTTTATTTACTGCGTTTAGCAATGTTATCCCCATCAAGTTTTTAAACTGAAACAAATAGGAAACTACTAGGCCTGTGGAGGTAGTTGATAAATTGAAAAACCGTCTGAGTTTAAAAGTCATGTTGCGGTGCCCAAAGACCTTTGAGTGGCCAAAGAGGACAAGAAAGCAGACCTGGTTGTTATCAATTTCGCTCCTGATTGACTCAGTGACCTCCAATAATGCCGTAGTACAGCTATGATTAGCCCTGAACCCAGACTGTTTGTTACTCAACAACGATTTGCGTTTTAAATACTCAAACATTTCTCCGTATATGACTTTTCAAATACCTTAGATAGATAGCACAGAATGGATACGGGACGAAAGTCCTTGTTAGATTTTAGGACTGGAATAACCGTAGAATATTTCCAAAGGGTGGCATAGGTGCTGGATGTAATAATAGAATTGAAGTTCTAAGTTCTTTTCTTCATAATGAGGAATGCCGTTGATGCGGACTTGCGACATGTTGTATTCTATGATCGATTAAGTCGGATTTCATTAGTTCAACATCATCAACAGCCTTCTCGAGATGTGAGACATGATCATTGACTTCATTTAATTCAGTTCTCATCTCACATAATCTCCTATCTAACTCGGTTAAAATGCGGTTTTCAGTTTCTCTGATTTAAACTCGTCCATAAGACGATCGGTAAGTTTAGTGAAACGGTCATCTAGCATTTGAATACTACGAAGGGGTGAGTCTGACCAACGAGGTGTTTTTGAAAAGTTTCCAATGCCAGATTTATTTGAGTTTTGTCAGCTTTCATTTGCTCAGACATTGTAAGTTTATACGAACAGAGTTTTCAAAATAAGTATTGTTATAAAAACAAACAAAAAATGTTGTACACTTTTAGGCGCGAGTTTAAAATTGTAATTGTAAGTGATTAGTATACGATATTTGTTAATAAAATCAGTTTAAAAGAGCTTTTGCATTCTGTAAGACAATCACATTTGACAGTCAACACTCAATTGTCATTAACGCAAATAAATCCAAGGCGGAGCTTTTCACTAAACTTCTTAAAGTGTTATTGGATACCGGGTGTTCTATTATTAAGAATTGCCAGATTTGGTTTTGTCTGTCATGTACAGATACTTTCCCCTCCTAATGATGGCAACATTTGTGAGGTACTATGTCATGTAAAACTTCCCTCCAAACAGGTGTCGCACTGCGGCACGCCGTTCGGACTCGGCTATAAAAAGGAGGCCCCTTATCATTGAGCTTAAACTTGAATCGGACTGTACTCATTAATAACTGAGAAGTTAGCCTCAGTTCCTTAGTGGCATGTTCATGGTCAAAATTTCCAATAATTAAGTTCTAAATCACATTACAACAATAATTTCCGAAGTACAATAATAATTTATAATGATTATTGCAATTAAACAAAATGACTTCCCTGAAAGGTTATAGTGTGAGGAAATATAACTGTGTAGACCATATAAATTGCATCGAATCAACATTTGTTTAAGGGCTGAGTGTTTCCTGGGGTTTAAAATATCACAATTGAAATCACCAATTAAAATAATTCTTGAGAATCTGGTAATAATATCACCAATATCTGATTCAAGAGCGCAATGTTGCTGAATAAAAATGTGGGAGATGTTACCAAATTTATTTCTGACTCGAATGCTGCTGCTGACGAAGTGGTTGAGCTTAGCTTTTTGAGTCCCCCATGAAGCCTTCGAGTATCGGCATTTGTATCTTTTTTAGTTCATTTGTGTCTTTTCAACCTTTATACAATTCATATGTGTTTTAAGACTACGAGTGCATGACTTTAAAACTAGTAACTCATAATTCAAATACAAGTTTAAACAGCTTCAAATACAAGTTTAAACAGCTCATGAACGTTTCATGTTCTGTTTCACCATCAAACATCTTAAATTTAGTCTATACTTTAACCAGGAATCGTCTTGAAAGCGAACAACGCTTCCAAATTATTGAATTTTATTATCAAAATGCGTGCTCTGTTAAGAAAGTTCATCGCGCGCTTCTTCTTTAGTGACGAAGCTCATTTTTGGCTCAATGGGTTCGTAAATAATGTCTATACAGATAAGCCAGCTTCAATTGACGCATTGGAAGACAACATTGAAGCATTTATTCGTGAGATACCGGCCGAAATGTTGGAAAGAGTATGCCAAAATTGGACTAAGCGGATGAACATCAAATTATATGGACTGTACTATCGATTCAAATAAAGATTTCATGCCAAATTTCCTATAGCTCTTAAAAAATCATCCTTTATTTATAGACTAAAATGGTACATATTAAGTTGACCACTACTTATTAAGTTATTAATCTCATCAAATTTATTTGATGATTGTCCAAGTTTTAAGGACTGAGAATTTAGGAATCCAATGTTTAAATTTTGTTCTAAGCTAAATTGTAGAATATAAGAATCATCAATGACCAATGAAATTTTCAGAAATCATCATAAGAAGGCAAAAGGATGTACAGTGGACTATAAAAATAAACATAATTAATATAAAAAAATACAAAACATAGCAGAGTAGTGCTTATCGTAAATATGAGTTGATTACAAAATACATGTTAGATCATGCCCTTTACTCACGTTTAATTAAAAATTCGTAAGGCATTAGAAAATTAACTTTGTACAAATAAAACTAACTTTTCAAAAGTATAGATGAAAAAATGTAAAACTCAGGTGGTTTTAGTAATTTTACTTTAACTAATTTCTTTAGAATTAACAACCAATTTGCCAATCATGGGTAAAAACGCGCGGAACATAATTTTAAAATATGAAAGAATTTCAAATCATTTTGCTGGTTCGAGACTCGAACTCGGGACCTTTGTATTGGGAAGCAGAATCACATGTTCTGTGCCACAAAGGTTTCTATACGTTTTATTGCTAAATGTTATTTTTAGTTATGCTCCCTTCCACTGTCGAAAACATTCAGCGAAATCGGATGAAAAATGTTTACAAAGTGTATTCAATTACCAAAATATCTGGAGCATTGCGAATATCCAAATGAATACCCAAAAAAGGTTTTTATATGGTAAATACCCACGCACTGGGAGTTTACCCGGTAAAATCCCATCTTTTACCATTGTTAATTATAAACAACAAATTTGTCAACAGAACTATCTGAGCGGTATTTGGTGCTAGTAGTCCAAGTCACTACGCGAAATTTCAAGCGGATAATTCGTCCGAACTCTTCTTCATTTAAACAGACGGACTTGATTACAGCGTGTATTCATCGAAATGAAAAGCTCTGCAGAATAAATTCGATAAAAAACATTAATACCTACTGTATAGAAATTTCCAAGAGCGAATATAAAATGCAAATTGGAACAAACTTCCATCCATACGCGCGAAAAATCATGTGCAAGAGATTTGGATGCTTTCGCCGGACTTCTTTCTCCCAGTGTTTGATAAGAGCTTGTGACACAATTCTGCTGTCCAAGGAGGGAAGGTGTGCGTACAAATCATCTGGCTGTAACTGCTCTCTGTAGCCCCTCCTGAAAGTCTCGCGGGACCACCTGCAAACAAAGAAAAATACATTTATGTATAAATATTCCTTGCATACCAGTTGTTGCACAGTGGTCATAACTACGAAAATTTTGGAATAAGTCTACAACTTTTTACCTGTTGATTTAAGCTGTACAAAAAGTTCTTGAAATTCGTTTTTTATCCAATATGGAACGGGGAGTTTTATTAGACGTATATACAACCATGCGGAATATGGTTCATCCATAAGTATAGGCCCCATACAAACGATCTTCGGACTTATGGTATTTTTGCTCTATAACCAAAATTTGTATTCCAATTTCTCCAAAATTTGGTATTCGAAATTGTAGCCATGGCAAAATATATTCCAAACCATGGACGAATCGAACAATATTTCGAAGAACCTCTCATATATCTTATAAAGAGAGAGAGGATATTAATCCGCCCCCTCTTTTTAACTTAACCTAAGTTGCTATCACACATATCGTGTCTACATGTATTTTCGATGAAATAAGACCTCGTTTTAATCAAAAGAGTTGCATATTTATTCGTATATCCATTTTTATACCCACCGTTTGTAACACCTCGAAATATTCACCGGTGACTCCGTAAAGTGTTGTTGCGCGCTCTAAATACAATACAAAAAGTAACATCGAAATAGAAATTCTAAGTTAGGAATTCCGTGCTACTTACAAAATCCTTAATTGTATTCCATGCCACTCCCCTAAGTTGGTTCAAATCTGTTATAGTGTCCCCACCTAAGTGCCGGTATCTCTTAGACGCGAAAGATGGGCAATGAAAAAAGAAATACTCCAACGTCTCATCGCCTTCCCCGCATGCCCTACACATGCTATCACTTGCCGCACCGATTTTACATAAGTGAGCTCGCAGTCTTATGTGTCCCATCATGATGCCAATAGCTATACTGACCTCCTTCTTACTTCCTTCTGTGAGCCTTCTTGATACGCTCCTGAATGTGACACTTCCAACTCAATGTCCTGTCCAAGATGACACCAAAGTATTTGACCTTGTCAGATATCGAAATCGTTTTATTGAGGAAACGTGGTGCGTGAAATTGGCCCATCTCGTCTTCCTCGTGAACAGGCATATTTCAGTTTTCTCTAACATTCGAGACCTCGGGGTCTAGCCCAGTCAAATGCCATATGCAAGACCCTATCGGCCCTACTGAATAGCTGGTCCAGATCCTTACCCTCAAGAAGTATTATAACATCGTCCGCGTATCAGACGGTCAGCATCCGTAATAGGTCATTTATGGTGGTCAACCATAGGAGTGGCGATAAAATGCCCCACTGTTGCGTGCCTTGTGCCACTTTCTCCCTTATATTTATGACGTGGGACACACAGTTTATCCACCTGTTCCTTAGCATATGGTTTATTCAGTCTCCAAGGACCGGGTCCACCCAGTACTGGTCAAAGGATTGGATCCGTGTTTCGGTCCTTACATTGTTAAAAGCCTCCTCGATGTCAATGCATGCCGCCAGAGTGTACGTTTTGGCATCGAAGGATTTTTCTATTTTATGCACAACCACGTGCAGGGCAGTCTACACCGACCTTCCCTTGACATAGGCTTGCTGTTTGTATTTGAGCAGTTCGCTGGATGCCCTTCTCTTTATCATAGTGTCCACAATAAGTTCCATGGTTTTGAGTAGAAAGGACGTAAGGCTTATAGGTCGTAGGCCTTTGGTGTCGCATAACTTGCTTTGCCGGGCTTGGGTATAAATACCACACTTCCCTCCTGCCAGGCTTTCAAAGTATATGCAAGTCCCAGGCGCGCTGTTTAAATATAGACCAGATGGAGCGCCTGATAGTCTGCCTCCTTCTGTAGTAACGCCGGAAATATTCCATCAGGTCCAAGTCACCCGGAGTGACTTTGGTTTGAAGCTCCTCAAGGATTCCTTCACCATAAAATCCGTAATAATAAACCTTCGATCAACATCATTATCTCCGTGAGTCCTGTCGTATCCTCTGGAAAATGGATTTTCATCAAAAGCCTCAACATGTCCTCCGTTATCTCTGCTGTCACACCCATGTCGTCTACTAAAGTTTCAGTTTGGACATGGGTTTTTGAGAGAAACTTTTTTATCTCGGAGGTGTTATTATTGCTATCGACACCAAAAGCTTCCAGAAGGCACGTTTTGCTGGCGTTGGCCGAGCTTTTCTAAACCTAATGTAGCGATGGTCATAGAAAGAGTGGCCCTCTAATCCTGAACCTCATCAATTGGACTTTCAGAATATATCGGCACTTCTAATACCTCCTCCCAAATCCTATTAACAAAGGTAACGTTGTTACCAATATTAAGTGTTATTAGGTCGTTAGTATTCAAGAACTCTGTCAGGACTTGACCCCGCTTATGACTGTTGGTACTACCCCACGAAAAATGGTGAGAGTTTACATCGCACCCTATTAATACCTCGTTTCCTGTCTGTTTTGCTTTCCTCACAAGCCGTTGCAGCTCCGACGTGGATGGCGGTGTCGGAGAGTCGAAAGACAGATAAAGTGATGCCAGGTATGCTCCACCATCTCCCTGTCTCACCACTGTTGCATCCGACGTTGACAACTCAGGGGGAAAATACATAACTAAAATTGTTATGACAAATAACGCAGGTCCTCGGACAAGTACCAGTGTTAGCATAGAATAATTGGAGGTTGATATGGTTCAGTCCAGAAATTTTGTTCCTGGTGGTGCATGGCTCCTGAAATAAGTCAATATGAATCTTGCCCTTACTGATTTTCTCCATCAGAGCATGTGTAGCAGTCTCGCTCCGGTGGAGGTTTATCTTGATCACCTTAATCATTGGTCCTCCAGTGGATGGGCATCTTGGGATCATGATCTCATCGTTTGCTCCCTGTTCTTTAGACTGCATTGACTATCCTGTCACTACACTGCCTGATGTCATCGTATTAGGTTCTTTGCCTATCCTAGTCTTCCGAATCTTTATAAAGTCGGCAATGGTTCCATCTTTGGGTCGGGCAGTAAGTTCTTTCAATAATTTTTTAATGGAATCGAAAAATTTTTAGACCCAACAGCTCTGTTATGACTGTCAGTTTGTATAAATACTTTTTGTATATAGAAGATAAAACATCCCCACAAACACGCTTTCGACTACCTTTTTAAATATCTAGACGCAATAATAATATTATTAATGGTCAAATAAGCATATTAGCATAATGGCTTCTTTAGCATCGATCTAATTGGAACATATTCTAGATAAATATTTTTTTATTGGGTTTACTTCCCCAATGCAAGAAATTCATTCAACTACTATAAAAAAATATTATTAACTGTCGGTAGCTTAATCTAAATACGCCTCGCTACTCTTTTATAATTCGGGAAACAATATTTTCCGCTTCATTTTTGGATATGTTTGTTTCTTCGGAGTTTTACATATGTGAACTACGTTGCATCGAAATCGAGGGTGCGCCCTATATAGCTCGCTTTTCGCAAATGTGGTAATGTGGTGGTTGTATCATAGATGCGTTTTCGCCATTAATACGATTCAAATACAACATACCAACGCACGGCCCTTGAAGCCATCGCACCTAATATGGTTGAAAAGTCTTCTAACCAAAGACGAAACGCTTCCCATAGTGGTTGATCTCCGATCATTGAGCTCGTCTCGAAAGAGAAACAAACAAAAATTTTAAAATAAAACTTTAATTTTTTCAATTAAATTTTTAATTTATCCAATTAAAAACTTAAAGGATTTATCGGAAATTTCAATCAAAAAATAATTTGATTAATTAAAAAATTAATAGAAATATAGAAAAAGTCAATATTTTGTTTGTTTGTTTCAAAAATTTTCAATAAATTTTTTAACTGAATATGCAATTTGTTTATTGAAAATTTGTTCAATCTTCTTTTTCGAAACTGTGATTGGTTTTATCATTCTCGTGATTAAAGCAGTTCCAATGAAAAAATTCATGTATCAATTAATTTCGTGATTGAAACCGATTTTTATTTTTTTCTGAGTATCAGGCTATAGGTCGATTTGGACCATATTGGACACGGATATTGAAGGTCATGTGAGAAGCCGTTGTACAAAATTTAAGCCAAATCGGATAAGAATTGCGCTCTCCTGAGGCTTAAGAAGTCAAGATCGGTTTATATGGCAGCTTTATTAGGTATTGTACCGATCTAAACCATACTTAGCACAGTTTTTGAAAGTCATAACAAAAAACTTCAAAAAAAGTTCAGCCTAATCGGATAAGAATTTTAACCTAATCGGATAAGAATTGCGCCCTCTAGAGGCTCACTAAGTCAAGATCCAAGATCGGTTGATATGGTAGCTATATCAAAACATGGATGGATATGGCCCTTTTCCAATCCCAACCGACATGGCTAGATCGACTTAAAATGTGATAACGATTTAACAAAATATATACTTTATGGGATCTTAGACAAATATTTCGAGGTGTTACAAACGGAATGACGAAATTAGTATACCCCCATCCTATGGTGTAGGGTATAAAAATTGTTAGTCCAATTTCTTGGACATGTTGCTCTAGCACCTAGCAACGCTATTATTCCCGCATACGGAGTTCTCGATTCGTTATTTATTTTCGAACAAAAACTCATTCGTACGCGGTAATTAGGACCCTGTGCTTAATACCCAGACTATTGGGGGATTTTTTAATGCATCGTGCGTGAGTAACTACCAAACGTCAATACAATTGCAATCTCGTTAGCGTGCGCAAGGTAAAAACACTCACATACACATCTTTTCTTTAGAGTTCTGACAAAATCAAAACAAACTGCAAATTATAAACAAAATCTAACTTGGCTTTCAATATGGCCGAATTGGACTTCTCGTCCAAGTATAAGATGTGGTGCGGTGTACAAAAGCACAAGTAAACTCTAGATAATATATTTTCAATTTAGATTATACGTCACTTCTCGTCTATTCGTGATAAGGATTATCATGCACTATTATTATATTCTACATATTTAAGGAACCCAAAGGAAAAATGTGGAGCGGTGCACAAAGACATGACTAAACTCTTCGTAAATTATTTTTAGTTCTAATTATACGTCACTTTTAGTATGTTTTTGATAGGGATTGCTACTACAAATCATTCACTTCCACTTATGGGGATATTGTAATCGCACCTACCAATTATTTGCAGTTCATGCCATTCTATGAATAACAACAAATATTGGGTTGCCCAAAAAGTAATTGCGGATTTTTCATATAGTCGGCGTTGACAAACTTTTTCACAGCTTATGACTCTGTAATTGCATTCTTTCTTCTGTCAGTTATCAGCTGTTACTTTTAGCTTGCTTTAGAAAAAAAGTGTAAAAAAAGTATATTTGATCAAAGTTCATTCTAAGTTTTATTAAAAATGCATTTACTTTATTTTAAAAAATCCGCAATTACTTTTTGGGCAACCCAATATATAAAAAAATTTTACGAAATATACTCTATATAGTACAGATAAGACCTCAGCTATGACCGTCCACATATGGCAGACATTTGTTCACTAATTCTTTTCTCATTCCATTGTCCGTCGGGAAAATTATGCCCATATTTATTAAGGATGGTTATCTGATTTGGATAAAATTTCGCATACAATATTTTAGTCTACCACCTAGAAAAGCTATTATTTTTCGCATACGGAGTTCTCGATTCGTAATTTATTTTCGAACAAAAACTCATTCGTATGAGGGAATTAGGACCCTGGGCTTAGTACCCAGCCTATGGCGTAAGTTTTTCATGCATCGTGCGTGAGTAATTGAAAAACGTGAATACATTTGCAATCTCGAAATCACTCACGTACACATCTCTTCTTTAGAATTCTGGCAAAATCAAGACAAACTGCAAATTGTAAACAAAATCTAACTTGGCTTTCAATATGGCCGAATAGGGCTTCTTGTCCAAATATGTGGTGCGGTATACAAAAGCATAAGTAAACTCTACTTTCAATTTAGATTATACGTCACTTCAAATTAGATTATACGTCTATTCGTGATATGGATTATCATGCACCATTATTATATTCTACTTATTAAGAAACCTAAAGGAAAAATGTGGAGCGGTGCACAAAGACAAGACTAAACTTTTCGTTAATAATTTTTGTTCGAATTTTACGTCACTTTTAGTATGTGTTTGATAAAGAAAGCTACTACAAACTATTTACTACCACGCAATTCTATAAATTACAACAAAATATAAACTTTCAATAAAATATACTCGAAAGAAAAAAGTTCGCTTAAATTGTTCATAAGAAAAAATTTTTATGAAATTTTCTGGAAAGACAAAATTTTTAATTTTGTAAAAAACAAATTTTCTCTTGAGACGCATTTTACCAAAAACTAAAGTCTTCGAAATCTTTTCAATTCACAAAAATGCAAAATTTAATATCTGGATATTTTTATATATTTTTTAATTAAATTTTCTTTAAAGACAATAATTCGGGCAAACTTTCCTTAAATAAAAGATTTTAATAGAATTTTCTACAAAGAGAGAATTTCGATACTGTGAAAAGGCAAAATTGCAAAAATGCAAAATGCTAATTTTGCCCATGAACATTCCACTAAGGAACAGGGGCAAACTTCTCACATATCAATGAGTGCAGTCCGATTCAAGTTTTAAGCTCAATGATAAGGGGCCTCCTTTTTATAACCGAGCCCGAACGGCGTGCCGCAGTGCGACACCTCTTTCGAGAGAAGTTTACATGGCATAGTACCTCACAAATGTTGCCAGCATTAGGAGGAGAAAACCACCGTTGAAAATTTTTTCTGATAGTCTCGCCAGGATTCGAACCCAGGCGTTCAGCGTCATAGGCGGACATGCTAACCTCTGCGCTACGGTGGCCTCCAAAATTGCAAAATTGCAATGTTATGAAACTGACAAATAATAGATATGCATATGTTTAGAAATTAACCATTTGTATGGGAACATCTAAGAAAACAATTTTACAAGCAACCGATTTATTCAAAACCCGAAAGGTGGCAATTTTTAAGACACTCATAACTTTTTTCAGCCCAAAGAAGATCACCCTACAAAAACCAAAATTTTTAACATTTCGCCGGTGTAATGCTATCTTGTTCCATACGCCAATTTACACCACACGAGTATTTCAAAACAAAATATTCAGTGAATATTGAAAACTTTTGTCATCGACGCCTATAAAAATGCTTTGGTATTTCGGCAGCAAGAAAAATTGTGAACAAATGTTAAAATTAACACAAATAAGGCTAAAAACTGTTGAACTATTATTTTTATATTTATTTTTTAAATCAACCAACACGCAGGGGTTGTCCCCTATATATGCAGTGCATGGCGTTGGAGAGGAAGAAGAGGGAGTAGTGTTTATTGACATTTGTTTTGAATTTCTATATGTCGTAGGTAGCGGGAAATATATCTGCTGGAAGTCGATTCCAAATACAAACCGTCCTTGCGAAAATATAATTTTCTCGATCAGCTGGCCTATTGATTACAAACCGGTGTGAACTTCTATAAAGTCTTGTATTTCTGACAAACAACCTCAAGTCAGGAATCAGAAGACTAATTTCCGAAGAACACACACCGTGGAAATATCGATAGAACAGCGCCACACATCCCACATTTCATCGATGCTTAAGGAAAACAATAGAGTTCGATACCCAACCGTATGCAATCAACACCAACGCCCGCATATGCGAGTTATATTCCATCTTCGGCCTGATGTAGGCAGCATAGATATTAAAAAGATCAGTGGAAGTGAAATATTTCTTACACCGCTTAAGAAAGCCCAAGCGCTTAAATGCTTCCTTCGACACGTCGTATATATATTTTGACCAACGGACATCACACTGTATCTGCAGCCTCTGACTGCTCGATAGCTCACCGTCAATAGCTAATGTCGATTGTGAAGTGTCTGCGAATCCGTTTGTAGGACAACAAACAGCACTGCGTCTGGCGTCCATTAAAATCCACTCTGTTCGTTTTCCGGCAGGGAAGAATTTCCACACATTAGACAGCAGGTCAGTGAATATCTGGTAGTCTCAAATGAGAGTAGGGATAGCCGATTAATTGCCCTTCACTCTTCTCATAAATGATAAAAATCTCTTACTTCCCCTTGGAGAAGCAAGAACTTTGGCACGAAGACGTGCAGAAGCTTTTCGTGTCTAACTACTGTGGCGTTATTGTCTGTTTGCGCAGCAATTCATTACTGGCATTCTTACTTAAACACCAATTTCTTAATGCCTCCTCTATTCATCCGACGGCATTCCTGCACGTCTGGTTAAACCAGCTTTTGTCCTCTGATTTAACCAAAATTATTTAACATGAAAAAAATTTCAATTTAAAATTCAATTGAAAATAAAATCGTTTTCAATTCCCAAATTAATAGATGCAATTTTTTTTAATTTAACATGCATTTTTTCATTTACAGTCGAGATTGAAATTTTTTAAAAAATAATTGAAACAATTTTCACGAATTTAAGGTTTATGATGGGTGCATGATCACTCCTTAGACACAAAACCCGTAAGGATAGTTTTTCCAAAAATTTGCGAATGTCTACGGTGTGGACACAGATTTGCCGAAGTGTGGAACTTATGGGTCCTTAAAATACACTCTTCCTTTGTTGTATGATGCTAAAATAAATACAGGCTACATTACTGAAATGCAACAGAAAATATTGTTTCCCGAATTATAAAGAGCGGCGAGGCAGGTTAAGGTCTAGCTACTGACATATACTAACAGTAATTAATATATTTTTATAACAGTAAATTTATAAATTGGGGGAGTAACCTCAACAGAAAAAAATTAATATACAATATGTTATAATTAGATCGATGCTTAAGAAGCCGTTACGCCATAATTTTGATTATAAATAAGTTTAGATTTGCGTCTAAAAATTTTGTAAGGTAGTCGCAGAACTGTTTTTGGGGAAGTTTTATCTTCTATACAGAAAGTATTTATCAAAATTTCGGGCAGCTAGACCTTTAAGAACGGTAAGCCATAACAGTGTTGTTGGGTCTAAAAATATATCCGACTCAACTAAAACAATTAAAAAAGGCATTAAGTTCGCCCAGGCCGAACTTTGGATTCCCACCTCCTCTGGTATATATGTTAACCACCTTTCGTCATAATCCGGAGAAAAATACATCATCTATGAACCCACTGCAGCTATATTTAAATATGACACAATTTTGACCAAGCTTAGCACGGACGAAGCCTAATGACCATGGTCACTATGCCAAATTTCAGCGAAATCAAATAATAAGTTCGCCTTTTATGGGCCCAAGATCTTAAAACGGGAGATCCCGTAATATGGCAGCTATATCCAAATATAGACCGATGGGGGCCATATTGAATGCGGATGTCGTAGGGCCTAACACACCTAACTTTGTCACATTTCAACGAAATCGGGGAAATAAACACTGCTTTTATGGGTTCAAGGACTAAAATCGGAAGCGGTATATATGACAGCTTTGCAATGGGAATATATGAAATAATGCAATGGTCGAAATTTCCAAGAGGTGCAAATACATCGTACTTTTCGGGATGGACTATATAAAAATCCGTAATGTAGGATGTGTGATCGGATCCTGATTCTAGCCCATAGGGAATAAAATTCTGGATCCTGTGAATCCAGGAGTTGTCTATGTAACAACATATTGAAAAAAAGTTTAGATTCTATTAAAAAATTATTGAATCAATTAGATTTCTAATTGAAAATGGTATAGTTTCTATCACAATGGTAATTGAAAAAAATTAGGATTTAATTAAAAAATTATTGATTCAAGTAATTTTTATTTGAAAAGGTTTCAATTACATTTTTAATTGAAAAAATTTCATGTTCCAAAAGGTTAACATCTGTGTACCAAATATTATTGAAATTAATTGGAATTTTAAAAAAATAACAATATTTTTTTTTAAATAAGATCAATTACAAATATAATTAAAAAGTTTGATAAATTTCAAATGAAATAATGCAATGACTAAAATTTCTGAGAGGTGCAAATAAAAATCCGTAATGTAGCCTGTGTGATCGGATCCTGATTTTAGCCTATAGGGAGTAAAATTCTGGATCCTGTGAATCCAGGTGTTATTGTCTTTGGAACATTACATTGTTCCATATACATATACCACAAGACCACTATGAGATATAAAAAGTGAGAAGGTGTGATACCTAGGAACGTGAAAATCCATTGGATCTCCATCCTCAAGCTTCTGCAAAAGTCGTTGCTGGCAAACTTCAGTCTGTCAGCATGATTTCCGATAAGACAGTGACCTGTCATGACCGACACAATGAAATGAATGTGGTAACGCACTGCAAAAAAATTAAGACTTGTAATTAGGCGAAATGTATTCCGATTTGGTCCTATGGTAATAGACACACCTGCCGATGGCCCAACATGTAATGTTAAAGTTTGTTTTATTTTTATCTTGGCTTTAAATTCTTTTCACACTATCAACTAGTCTCCGTTTGGATTTGCGTCAATTAATCATTGACTTGTAGCAATTTTCACCATAGTGAAGCTTACAAATACCAACACATTTGTAATATAGAAACAAATAAACAATTTATACACAAAAAAAAATTATTTCCTTTTAAATTCACTGTTTAGTTACTAATAAAAACCACAGAGCAACCGCAAAAAATTGGTTGTCAAAAATCCTATTTTTAGCAACTTGCATCAACAACTTCAGTTGAAAGATGCCATCAGGAACTAAGATTGCTATCCATAATCCACCCATAAGATGTCCAATGCATATTAATCTTTTTTATGATCAAATGTCATGCCGATGGGTTCATTCCTAGACTCAATATCAACTAAATTTTTCCATGAAAAAATTGGAAGTAATTTTATCCATTTCACAGTAACAGAAGATTTTGAGAATTTTTCGATTTGGAACACAGTGCTTATTTACTTCAAAATCTATTATTCTTCTCCTCTTACCAAAAGAACCATTTGGAAAAAAAATTGGCTTCCAGCATTGGATTAGGCTTGCGCTCGTTTCTCTCTTTCGCTCTGTTCATATTTCACCGTTATTTTTACTTTTTTTTTGCTTGGTTTTCACTTTATTTTATTACACCACTTGTGAAAAGATAACTCCTAACCAAGTCAAGAGCTCACGTTGACAAACAGAAAAAAAATATTGCCTTTTTTTATATAAACATTAGACAACTCCGACCGACAACTTCGAAATTCTCACGCGTAATGGTCCCCATTCAGAACCTTGCTTTTAATCAAAACACCACTACCAAAAATTTGATTTCCAAAAGTTCGATTTTTTGCTCGCCCGACACACCTATAATTTACGACATTCGATCACAGCAACAATATGGACAACTGACTGTGATGAAATTAACTTGTCACCTACTTGATGTACTTATCTAAACCCTTTATGACAGCTGTGCTGGACTTCATTCGAAAGATGTTTGTGTTTTGGAGATGTCGTTGTTTGAAAACACATGCACATGAGGGACGAGAGCGTCAAGTTTTAGCGGATTTAATATTGACGGAATGTTTTTGTTGGTACGATAAATAAAATGTACGACTTTTCGCGACCTGAACATTTCTTTGCCTTATCATCAAAATAAATACAAAACATAAATTGCATACTATTTTTAGATAGTCTAAGAACTTTATTATTATCACAATAATACGCAACCGCCAAAGTCGTTCAAATAATGTGAATGTGTATGATCTTAATCGCTCAGGAGATCAATGCTAAAAAGTGTACTGGCCATGTTCTGGCAATCACTTTTACTTCTTTGATTTTAATCAGAAGTAACCGTTGCGCAGAGCGGACATATCAAGGGGACCATATGTTGGGTCTGGTCGTAAACCAAAGGGTTATTTTTAGCAAAGTGATTTAGTTATTTTAGCAAAGATTCCAAGTGGAAAGGAAAACTACAAATCGAATTCCAATTGAATTCAGAGCAATTGAAATATAGATTCACAGTGGGAAAATGGCGAAGGTATTGCAATTTGGAATATATATTTATTATTTATAACTCGTTATAGGATCGATATTTAATAGGATATCTTTAAGAATAAAGGGATAATTTCATACCGATCTCTCTATTAATTTCTTGCCTCCTAAAAAAGCAAATTTATCCAAAGTCATAATGGTATTTAAAATCCTTAATAATAGATGTAAATTTTTACTAAATGCAGAAAAAAATTATTTAATGTATTTCGGGAGATTTGATTTGATTTCATATTTTATAAAATCATAAAAATAATAATGTGGCAAAAAAATGTTGTGTGCAAAAGAGTCGTTTGGCCATTATAAATTGTAAAGGAAAAACGAGTCGTTTCGGCTTGTCGATCGATAAATTCTTCGTTTAAAATGAGTTACACAAACCGAAATCAGTTTTTTTTTTCGTTTGCTGGACGAAAGAACATCTGCGTTCGGCGTCGACAAACAGGCTATTAACCTAGTTGAACGCTGCGTTCAACAGGGGTATATACTTAAACGATACTTGGTACGGACGTCAAACGACTAAACACAGTTAAATTTATCAAATCTTAGCGAAATCGGCAAAAAATGTGGCTTTTATGGGCCTTAGAATATGAGTATAGGGATAAGCCCATACCAATATAGTATAAGATCTATTCCATAGTCGGCACGAATTTTAACATATTCAGCACTGTGTTTAATTTTAGTGAAATCGGTCAATAAATGCGACTTTTATAGGCTTAAGTTCCAAAATCGGGAGATCGGTCTATATGGGGGACATATAATGATAAAGACCGATTTAGACGATATTTGGCACAGATATCGGGGATCTTCATTTCAGCAAAATGGAGTTGTGAATGCGGATTTTATGGGACTACGACTTTAAATTGGGAGATTGGTCTATATGGACTATATCAAGGTATAGTTCATCTTCTAACTTAACATGCCTATGGACAAAAACAGAATCTGTGCAAAGTTTCAGCTCAATATCTTCATTTTGAAAACTGTAGTGTGATTTCAACAGATGAACGGACATGGGTAGTTTGTCTTCGATTTTAGAGAAGACCATCAATATATATATACTTTTTAGAGATGGAAATGAACGATGTGTTGCAAACAGAATGACAAAATGAACATGCTCCCGCCCTTCGGTGGTGGTTATAAAAAATAAATTTATGGCTGTAAAATTCCGGTTGGAGTCTCGATGAATGGACTGTAATATTGCTTCCAGAATCGTAATGAGGTGCCAGTCAAAGAAAAGAAGAAGAATAACAAATACCAGTGTTCAGTTTTGGTACTGTGAAGCAACGCCTCTCACAAAGAGAACTGAAAAAACAAAGAAATGTTTGTGCTTTACAAAATTTGACAACAAATGTCAAATTTATAGGTGTCAGTAATCCTTTTGGATTTCTTCAAAGCAAGTAGCTCTGCCGAAAAAATTAAGCAAGTAGCTCTGCAGCAAAAAGAAAAGAAATAAAAGAAAGAAAGATGCACATATTGGAAGCTACGGCAGCCGAAACCCTACACACATGTATTACGCCATAGTTTTCTTCACGGAAAAGGAAATAATGCATTTATCTATAGTCACAAGTGCCCCCAACCAGTCTATGTGGGAAGTTTAATTCTGAATCTATATATAATTTATCTATGCGTATATTATTAACGTATTACAGTTCATGGAAATTTCAAAATGTTGCAGTTAATTATTAAATTCCTTAAAATTAAATCTAAAATTATTCTTGTTTTTGAACTGAGTTCACATGCTGGCCGCCTTGCATTATTGCAATAATAATGGCATGCCCCAGAAATCGCCCAGCCGAAGATGGTGCTCTGAACAAGTGGCATATTGGATGATGTTTGTATAAGCCCGGCACTAAGTATTTTGGGTAGCTGGTCATTTGCTACAACAATTTCCACATTCAGAGGTTGATAGAATTGAGGGTCGACCAAATCGGTCAAATGATCGAAGACAGTCTTTAGATTTGGCTCAGTAATTGCTGACGGAAGGGTAGTTTTAATATGAGATGTTACCAACCCAGTAATTTGAATCTTGACTAGAGGGTCATGGTACGACTCCAGCTTTACAACGCACTACGCCTTATTACCTCGTTTGCTAGTACGGAGTTGAAGCATCTGAGTTGATTTATAATTCCTTAAACTTAAATCTAAAATTATTGTTGTTGTATATATATCTTCAAAATTTGGCACAAGTGAAATTTGAGGCTTAGAAACGAAATTATAAGAAATCGGTTCAGATTTAGATATTGCTGTCATATATAGAATTATGGTTTCCATCGATAAACCATAGTTTTGTTTTTTAAATAAGAATATTAAGTGTAATGGGATTTTTTTCTGTAACTAGGTCGAGATTTGGTTTTTCTTTTTAAAAATTTTTTCGGAAGATTTTTTAAAAGAGTTATTGGAATATGGAATTATGCAGGAGTATTTATTATAAGAATGTATTGGTTAAATATGATACAACTATCGTAACTTTTTATTTTAAGAATCTGAAAATTAAAATTCTACTATAAAATACAGTTAAAAGTGAACATTAATTAATACTAACGAAAATGTTGGGGGTGCTTATCACCTAAAAAACTAGGACTGGTCATAACCAGAAGGTTTTCCGAACACTGTAGTATGTATTAAGTGCAGATCCTTGCAATTAAAGAAGATATAATTTCATAACGACAATTGCCTTGCCATAAATATTATCCAAAAAAAATTAACATGAAAAAATTTCGTTAAAAGCGAACATAGTACTACCCTTTATAACGAAAATAGTTTAGTTAAATATATCGACATAAAAACGTTTGTACTAACGACTATGCTGTTCTCTAATTCCTCGTAAACAAAAATCGTTATCATTTTCAAGTTATTTAGCCAGATAGGGTGAAGATCTATCTCTGGCTTTCCTTTTCCATTTGCAAAGAAAATCTCCATTCATTGAGCTGGTCTCGAAAGAAAAACAAACAAAAAATGTGAAATTTTATTATCTTCGCTAACAGGCAAAAATCTAGAAAATGAAAAAATTCGGCAGAGCCCGACTGGGATTCGAACCTGGGCACACAGAACAGTGGTTAATGTGGTAATTGTATCATAGAAGCGTTTTCGCAATAAATACGATTCAAATACAACATACCAACGCACGGCCCTTGAACCTATATAGTTGTTGAAAAGTCTTCTCAAACGCAATCTACAAAACTATTGCGAAATCCGATCCAATTTATGCGTTCGCATTTTTTTATAATGCGTTTTGACAGTTGTTCGGGCGAATAGTCGAAGTCAGTACTAGGCTAAAACACGAAAAGTACAAAGAGGAAATGACAAAAATAATAAAAAAAAAACTTTCTTGCTGCCTGAAATTCTAATTTTAACTTAAAAAAACATCACAAATCTAAATAAAACGTACACAACTATTTAAGAAAAGTGTTATCAATACTAATTTATTCACATAAAACGTTTGCGGGAATTCTTTTTCATATTACGAAAAGCACGCTACAGCGCCTCTATCAATTGATTGTACAGACGTATCCGAAGTGTTTTAGGAAAAAAACAAGAAACAAATCCCTAAAGCCACTGATGATACTAAATAATTTTTATTTCTCGTCGTTAAAGTTAATACCGAATAAAGCCTAGTACTGACCTCATTCACAGCGAAAATGCCTATTAAATTATTGCGAAATCCGACCGACTCTTTTCTTTGTTATCTTCGTCACTATTTCATTTTATAGTGTGTTTTGACAGTTTTTCGTGTGAAAAGTTGAAGTCAGTACTAGGCTTTAGCGAAAACAACTGATTTTATTGATGTCGATTATTATTTAAAATGGCTACTGCATACCAAATTCGTTAATTTTTCTGTTATCGTTTATAAATCAACTAATTTCGTTAAAACACTTTACATAATTCCACTACTAGAGAACTTATTTCTGCATTCAAAAACCGCACTCGACTGTCGCAGATAACTCAAAAAGATGGTAAAACAGTTTGAAATTCATCTGTTCTGGGTGCTGGACCACAGAGATATCCCAGGGAATCGCAGAGCAGACGAGCTTTCGAGACTAGTAACTACCTTACACATACTGGCTAAAACAGTCGTTTCAGTCATTGTGTCCATTGTGACAGGACATGACATTGCACCCGTCTCATCGAAAAACTTGCTGACGAACTGAATGTTGCAAATAACTACTTCTTCTGTTTTATTCAAGTTTAAGCTTGCAGTCATTGTGTCCTTTATGACAAGTCACCCGTTTGATCGGAAAACATGCTGAAAGGCTGAATATTGTAAATAACGACTTCTGTAACGCAATTCTGTAACTTATAACGAACATGGTTTAGTTAAATTTGTCGACAAAAAATCCTTAGCACTAACGATTATGTTATTCTCTAAATCCTAGTTAACAGAAATCGTTATCTATATTTTCTCTTTGACAACTCTAACCAAAGACGACCATAACAAACAGGAATAGGCAAAAATAATAAATAGGTATTTCTCCCCATAGCCCGAAATTCTTCTTATTTTAACTTTAAAACATCACAAATCTATCAATACCACTTCGTATAAAACTTTTGCGGACATTTTTTTCATATTTCGAAAAGCACGCTACCGCGCTTATTAATTGATTATGTAAAGGTATCCGAAATGTTTTCAGAAAAAATAAGGGCAAAATACTCTAAAGCCACTGCAAGTAATGATTTTTTTTCTCGTCGTTAAAGTAAAATCTAATGGTAATTTCGATACTGACAAAAAATGTTACACTTATAGCGGACAACATTTTGCAAATGTCGCCCCAACCCTCTCAAGTGTTACACTTTTTGCATTTTCAATCGAACTTGTTCAAATGTCTATATGTAGTCATTTCGAATCTAAAAAATCTAGCATTGCAACTTTTTCCGTTACACCATTACAAACGAACACTACACCCGACGGTGGGGTCATGACATAATTACCTAAATTAACTAACTAACTAACTAAATTAATATATCTTGGGTGGGGTTACATTTTTTTTGGACAAACGAACACAAAATTTCGATTTCAGTGCAATATGTTGAAAAATGCTAACATTTTTTGTGCAATCTAAATCACCATAAATAGTTGTGCGTCGATTAGTTGGCAATTTTCTATTTGTTACAAAGATTTTAGGAACTGTACAAGATGGTCAAATTGCTTGGTCTTCTTTCTTAAGAAGACCTTAGAAAAACCAAGACATACGTTCTGCTTGGTCTTCCTAATATCGTAAAAGTAACCCAGTTCAGATACATGCATGTTGACATGTCGAATGCAGCATTTTAACCAATTCCTCTTTTTGTTCCTTCGCTCAATTGGATTAAAAAGTTTGTAAAATTGACCAATCAAAATTTTCTTTATCTTATGGCACCGTTCGTAACAAGATTAAACAAATATTTTTTTTAAAGAAAGAATTACAAAATTTGAACATAATACTGCAAGCAAAAAATAGCAGTTTCACAAATGTTTGAACCTAAATGGTGCGGTTTATCAGAAAAGAAGACCAAGCATTTTGACCATCATGTACAGTTCCTAAAAGTGGCCACTGAATACCAAATTCGTTACATTTTCTGTTATCGCTTTTAAACGTAACGATTTTCGTTAAAACATTTTTACAGAATTCTACTACTGCTGTTTGATTCAAGTTTAAACTCAATGATAACGGACCTGCTTTTTATAGCCGAGTCCGAACGGCGAGCCGCATTGCGACACCTCTTTGAGGAAAAGATTTACACGGCATAGTACCTCACAAATGTTGCCAGCATTGGGAGGGTATAACCACTACCGTGCACAAGAAACTGGCTGATAAAAAGTTGATGAAATGGCTCATTTCATGACCATTTCAATTTGACAAACAAATATGTTGCCAATTTGCAGCAAAATGATGCCAAATCTAGGAATAATGTAAGAAAACGCCAATTGGTACCGCGGTAGATAGGCATTTGAAGTTTAGCTCAAATCAGTCTAAGTAAATGCAAATTTTTATCGGGAAAACACTTTGGAAACTGCTTTGGAGCCATGGACATACAAACATTCGGTCGAAGACCAAGCCGTATCAACAAGACTGGGCACCGTCACATAAAGCATGTGTCAATAATGCTTTAAAACAATGTTCCGCACTTCATTTGACTGTCCAATTAGTCCAATGGCAATCCGATTGACTCTTCTATTTACCCATGTTTGCGCCAAGGAAATCAATTATACAGGATTTGGTCAAAAAACCGGCAGATTCCAATTCTTTTTTTTAACGACTCAAAAGTTAAGGCAATATATCAGTAATGTCATATCGAGCAAAAGTGAATTCATTCAGAAATTTCCTTCCTGTCACCTACCCTTAATCTTTTATTTCTCTGCGGACACGCACAAAGTTATTGTCCTCTTCATGACAAAAAAGGAATCTAGCAAGGTTGTTTTATTTACACATTAACGTTTGTTTCCAAAAATTTCATTTTCATTTTATTCAGATAATGCAACTTGAAGCCACGCAGTGTCCAATTTAAACAAATTGCAATGAACTGCTCCTTATGTTTAATATACAAAATCAATTTGTGTTTGTTTGTTTGTTCCGTATAGACTCAAAAACGGCTGAACCGATTTCCCTGAAATTTTCACATATTGTGTAGGTTGGACTGGAAGCAATATGGGCTTTATAATTTTTTGATATCGAGAGGGGGCGGACCCTCCCCCATAGCCCCAAAGTACTACCCAAAAATAAAAGTGGGCCGATCGGGACAATATGGGATTCAAATGAAAGGTATTTAAGAGTTGAGTACGAATTTCATAATAAAAGTTGGTCCAAGTAACTGGGGGACCGCCCCAGCCCCAAAACAACTTATATAGGTTTATTTGACGATCATGATAATATGGGACTCCAATGAAAAGTATTGGGGAGTAGATTACGAATATGGCCAGGAAGTAGAAATAGGCTTTATAACCGTTACCCCAAAAACACCACCCAAAATCAAAAGTGGACCGATAAGGACAATATGGGTATCAAATGAAAGGTATTGGAGAGTAAAATACGAATATGGTAGTAAAATTTGAGTCTAAGTACCCATCTGGCCGCCCCAACCCCAAAACTCCCCCAAACAGACATATTGGACGTTCATTTCAATATGGGGCTCAAATGAAAGATGTTCGGGAGTAGATTTCGAATCTGGCATAAAAAATTAGATCGAAGGATAGGGGGTCCCGCCAACTTTAAAAAACCCCTTTAGACCCATTATGACTATATGATAATTGGCTGAACCAATATTAAAATTTTCATAGATTGTGTACGTTTGTCTAGAAGGAAACATAGGCTATACAATTTTTAGATATCGGGTGGAGGCGGACTCACACATCAATGAGTGCTCTCCGATTCAAGATTAAACTCAATAATATGGGACCTTTTTTTATAGACGAGTCCGAACGGCGTCCCGCAGTGCGACACCTCTTCGGGGAAAATTTTTTTAATGACCATGCATGGGATAAGCAGCATTTTGTCCAATGTTCTGATTCAAACGCGCTCACCGTCATAGGCCCAGCCTAAAAAGATATTAGAGAGTTATAGAAGGCGCAGCGGAGCGGGCCCGGTTCGGCTAGTATGTTATAATAATAACTTTAAGACTAAGATCGCAAAAATTAACTGCTCTTTATATTTGAATACAATCAAATAAAAAATAAATAATGTAATTTGATAAAAAAAAAATTGTAATTTGACAAAATATTAAGTTCCCAACGAGACAATAAAAAAGAGGGTGAAATGAAAAAAAAAACGTAAAAATATTTTAATGTATGTAAATGTATATAAAGGGTGATTTTTTTGAGGTTAGGATTTTCATGCATTAGTATTTGACAGATCACGTGGGATTTCAGACATGGTGTCAAAGAGGAAGATGCTCAGTATGCTTTGACATTTCATCATGAATAGACTTACTAACGAGCAACCCTTGCAAATCATTGAATTTTATTACCAAAATCAGTGTTCGGTTCGAAATTATCAACACAGCCAAACTACTAAAAAAAGGATTATCGATTTGTAGGTGTTATCAAATAACGGTGTAATCTTTTTCGGTAGGTGTTATCTGGTATCGAGAAATCTTTTAAGTTATTAGGAAGACAGTTGTATAAACTGGCAATTATAGCTAGAAATGATTTCTTCATATAACCTCTAGCACTAGGAATGATAATCTGATTTCGTCGCGTACGACCAAAACTCAACGAGTCTACAAGGAAACGGAATGATTGCGCTTTGAATATTTTGTGGAAAAATATCAGACATCTAAAATCAATTAACTTTACAAAGGAACATCGCAAAAATCGCTCAAGAGATTCAAGGAGAAATATGGGTATAGCGACAAACTGAATACAGTTAACGGACTACTCGATTTACTGCAAGTTTAAGCCTTCTAAGATTTTAAGCCGTAGTTGCACAATAAACCTTAATACAATAAAGGATATGTGGCACTATTAAAGTATGTATAAGTCTCTCCTTCAATGGAAGTGGTAACATTAGATCACAATTGTATAGCTGGCGAAGTGCTACATTAGTTCGACTAACTATGTTATCAATATGCACATCAAATGAGAGTTTATCATCAATGGTGACACCCAAGCATTTCAGATTATGTACAAAAACAATGTCCTCACCATTATAAAACAAATTCAGTTGGATGCCGTGATGAGTAGAGAAAAGTAAAGCCTTAGTCTTAGAAACATTAACAGATAAGCGGTTGGAACTCATCCAATTATGTAACGAGTTTGTTACGAAATCAATCTTGACTTGTAAAACACCAAAGTTATGAATATCGCCCCGGAACAGAAATTCCACATCATCGGCATAAGGGGCAAACAAAATGTATCAAAACACTCATAGAGATCATTCATAAAAATTTCAATAAATTCACGTTTTTTAAAAAGCCGGGTATACGTTAATTGTCATTTGAGTATTTGATTTTTTTTTGGTTTGCTAAAAACATATGTACATACATATGTTGAAATCAAATCTAATGCTAATTAATCGATAAACATTTGAACATTTTCGACACGACATCTTTCGAGTGCGGTACACATCCATTCGATACGGAAATTCGGCCAAGAATTTGTGCATCGTCTGGATTAAATCAAGAAAATCGAAAGAGCATAATGAGCTTTTCTTGTATGTATAAAGGAAATCTGCAAAACAAACCTTTTTCAATTCTACATTAAGTTTTGTGAATACCGGTGTTATACCATGTTGCCACTTGGAGCATATCTAGATTTGCGACGAGATTTCGGAAATCTTGTGTTTTGCAACGAGGTTTCCCATACATTTTCAATGTGAACAAATCTACTTATTTGAGGAGATTTGCAGCAAATCTTCCAAATTCCAATGCAAAACTGCGCTTGCATTGAATACCGGTCATTAATGGGATTTTTTGACAGCACTTTTTCTTAACATCTGACAATTTCTTATTGAAATTATAAAATTTAGTAGGAATTTGATAAAATCGTTTTACAAACTTAATTGCTGACCGCAATGTATATGCTGAACACAATAAAAATGGTAATCACAATAAAAATGTTGTCAAAAACGTCACTGTTGACAAATAAAAACCGCCTAAATCCTAGTGGAAACGGGTTTTGGAGATTATCTCAATCGAGTGGAATTGGGCTCTAGTGGAGCTTTAGTTATTTATGTGCATGAACTTTAAATAATGTTTCCGCTTGAGCCCAAATCCACTTGATTTGAAATAATCTCCAAAACCCGTTTCCACTACGATTTATGCGGTTTTTGTTGTCAATAGTGACGTTTTCGACAGTGTTTTTATTGTGACTGGCATTTTTATTGTTTTCAGCATATACATTGCGGTCAGCAATTAAGTTAGTGAAACGATTTTATTAAGTTACTACTAAATTTTATAATTTCAATAAGAAATTGTCAAATGTTAAGAAAAAGTGCTGTCCAAAAATCCCAATAATAACCCGTATTCAATGTAAAATCAGTGTTGCATTTGAATTTGGAAAGAGATTTACTGCAAATTTCCTCAAATAAGTAGATTTCCCCACATTGAAAAAAGTTGTATATTCAATAAATCGAAACATGTTTCATTACAAATTGGCCTTAAACCCCATACCCAGTCTATCTGCTCTGCAGCCTTTAATTAATTTTACTTAAGCACCATATAACATATCGTCCTTACAATATAACTGGAAGGAACCGGTACTCAAAAAAAAAAGTTTCAAAATATCTCAACCATTTTTTTATTGGATAAATTAAAAAATTGATTAAAATTTCAAAAAATATCAATAATTTGTATACCCAGCGGATACGGGGGTATATTCATTCAGTTATTCTGTTTGCCACACATCGAAATTTCTATTTCCGACCCTACAAAGTATGAATATTTCGGATTGTCGTAAAATTCTAAGGCGATTTAACGATGTCCGTGAGTCTGTCCGTCTGTTGTAATCACTCTACAGAAATTTGAAACAATGAGTTGTTTTAAGCCTCACGACATTATTATCCGATTTCGCTGAAATTTGAAATAGTGCGTTATTTTAAGCCTCCCGACATCTGATACAAAAATGACTTCGGATCGGACAATATTTGAATATAGCTGTCGTATTGACCAATCTGCCGATTAAGGGTCTAAAGCCCAACGCTTATTTAGTACCGATTTCACTGAAATTTGAAACAATGAGTTGTTAGTAGAGTTGTCTAAGCCTACCGATATCCGACTCAATAAAGAAAATTATTGATTTTCAGAGCTTTTCAGTATAAATTTCGTCAAGTTTTAAGAGCTTATTAGATATACAAATTTTTAGTTGGTGTCTAGTGAAAAAAAAGGACACATTATCGTCTCAATGTATAAATACACTTTTATAAAATACTCGCTGAACCGGGCCCGCTCCGCTGCGCCTTCTTTTACTTTATATGGAAAAAATTATCCTTTGAATAATTATTTTCAATAATTAAAGAGCTTTTAGTAAAATACCATGTTACGAAAATAGTATATGCATATCGTTTGACTAACAGTATAACAATATAAGTGCCTTTATCTGAATTCCATACGATCTTTATTGGACCACGAATTCGCCCGGAGGGTTTATTGTCGTTCTAAAAAGACTATTTCCGCCCGATGATGTCCGATTTAGGAGTTTTTTCTGGGGTGAGGTGGTCCCCTAGACAATTGGCCCTGAAAAAATATCAGCATCGTGCTCTTGTCTCAAATACCATTTATTTCAACCCCATATGGCCTTTGGTTTAAGTAGAGTTTAAAGGATAAGGCGTCCCCCAAACACTTGGCCCCAAAATTGAACATGTTTCTTTGGCTAATCAATTGAGCTGTGATTTAGATGTTCAGAGTGTTCTTCTGATGTGCATGAAGGTTTTTCGTTTTGTAATGTTAGTAGTAATGAAATAATTGATGCTTTAGCAAGAATTAAATTTAATGCGGTTGGATTTGATGGTTTAGGTTAGATTGAAAACAGGGTGCGGATATTAATCCGCCCCATGCCACAATGGGCATACACCTAAGCCAGTAGTCGACTTGTTGTGCGTTCTAAATACTAAAAAAGAAAATCTACCGGTATCTGTTAGACGCGACGCCGTCCTACCGTCCGTTTTCTATGTCCCATAGGGTTGCAAGAGTATTTGTCGCTCACGCTCTTAACTCGGACCGCGTCGACTCGAAAAGCTTCTGGTTAACCAAATTTATTGAAAAATATACGTGTTGGCTTTAATGAAACGATCGAAAAGTTGGACTGATTTTCATAAATAGTTTTTCCATTATTTTAGTTCCAATGCCTTCTGGACGAACCAAGTCTAATCGCGAGAGAAAGTCTTTCATGAAAGGGAATAGCTGGAGCTTAACCTGTTGTACCGTGGGGTGCATTTTTGTAAAGTTTTAAGAATTTGTTTAGATCTCTTTGCTTCGATGACAAAGTTGATCCCATTGCCTTTAACAGTCTGGACGCTATTCTCTGCCTACCCGTTATTCATTTCTGCTAACTTGGGTGGAAAATAGTCATTTTATGAGCTTATAAAGTTTATTCGGGAAATCGGTCTTTATGGCAACTATATCTAACTGTTATCGAATGTGGACCGTATTTAGCACAAAAGTCGAAGGTTTCAGTCCAATTCATGATTAAAAATTTTAGAACATCGGAATATTGCTCTATTTGAGACTATATCAATGCATATTTCTATATATATATATATATATTGTTGCTGGATGGTAGGGGCCGATTGTTTATGATGAACCAAAACCACTAACCCTTGAAAAATCGGGGAATGTTTGTAGATGGGCAGCGGGTGTGTTTGTCATATTTTCCAGTAAAATTGCAGGCGAGTAAGAACCCTTACTCTCGTTTGTTATTTATTTTGTTTAAAACAAAATTTTTTTTGATAAAAATGCGTTCGAGGATGTCAATGAAGCAATCGAACAGAAAGTTGGTTTAGATTATCTTATACCCATTGGCAGTTTAAGTTCAAAGTTGGGCTCCATATGTTAAAAATGTACATTGATATAGTCTCAAATAGAGCAATATCCCGATGTTCTAAAATTTTTAATCATGAATTGGACTGAAACCTTTGACATTTGTGCTAAATACGGTCCACATTCGATCACAGTTGGATATAGTTGCCATAAAGAGCGATTACTATTTTCTATCCAAGTTAGCAGAAATGAATAACTTCTGTGTACAGAATTTGACCACCATTTGCTATATGGAGTTGAGTAAAAATATAGGAACCTGTCATTTTATTCAACAGGTCCTGGGTACCGGATGCTCATCGACAATTATTGACGGATTCACTATAATTTAATTTTTGTCTGTGAAGTGTCACAAAGTCTGTTTCATTTGCAAACTTTGATATCCACTCTCTATCCATAGGCGTGTCGCGGTCCCCCTTAACAACATGTAAGTTAAATCTGTGCGTAGTATATCCAATTTTTACAGTGACAGGCAAACGCCCTTTACAATCTAATTAACGACCCGAAAAGTTTCTGAATTGTCTGCCCTGCATCCTCTCTTTATTTTTCCGTCTTCCTCATCTCATATTTAGAAGCAGATTGAACTTTGTGCACTTCAGAGGGTGACTGATTAGTGGAATTGATTACTGTCCTAGTGCAGTTCGTAAGTTCTCTTGCGTGCGTAATTTCACTGTGATTCACTTTCACTTTTCCCCTCAATTCAGTTTATTATTATCTCTCAAACAAAAAGTCCAAATTTATTATTAGCGTAAGATCCTTTCTTGGTTTTATCTAAGAAACCTCATGTTGAAAATTTGGATAATTTTTAAACTTTTTAAACTTTATTATTATTACTACTATTATTATTTATCACTTTCCGGGAGCATTGCGGTGGTGGCAAAAATACCTTGTTGACCACGTCCATGGCAATAGGCCAGCCTGTGGCAAGTTATGCAGCGCTAGTGTGATCTCGTCAGCTCTGTAACACGCAGTGGAATAATATTCAGATCTGTCAGAATGCCACTCTTCGAACTGCGACGGACTGTCTCCCCAGTTCAAGCAGACGAAAGATAGAACACAACGCACTGCAACAACAACAACGATATTCGTGAAAACCAGAAAACTTAGACGTTGTGGCATGGTAAATGTTGATTTTAATCACCCATTGTGCTATAATACAAGTACATATTCAGTTTTAAAGGTATATCTTAAGTACTAATCTTAAAGTACAATGAACACAAAACAATTTGTAAGAAATTTTACTATATACGGCTGCAATTTCTTCTAATAATGTATACAATAGTATAAAAGTTTGTTACAATCAATTGACTAATAAGCACCGTAGTTATTAACACAAACACAATTATCTATTGTGAAAACTTACCAATTAAGTACACAGATATACATACATTAAGTGGCAGTACAAAATTATTAAAAATTTTCTACTTGTAAAATTAAGTAGGTATACTTTCATAAATTCTTTAGTTTAATTTTGATTATAATACTTGTAATCACATTTCATGTTAACTTCTTGTGTTCCCCTTGAGAGTCGTGATTTCGACGTTTGTAATTCTCTTCTGCTGCCAGAAACAAAGCAGATGCCGTCGCGAGGCCAGTGTGGTCGACCAAAGTGCGCAAGAAGCCGCCGGGTTTTTGGAGTAGTTCAAATGGATGACCCAACTCAACGAGTTGTCCAGCATCCATTACTAAGATTCGATCACAATCCATAACAGTGTGCAGACGATGGGCTATGGTTAGCACAGTGCATGCTGAGAATTTTGATCGTATGGTCTTTTGGATGAGTTTATCGGTCCTGTTAGAAAAGACAAAAGCGAAGGGAACCAAATATTATTACTATGATGTTTAGCTATGTTACAACAAACAAAAAAAAGCCTTTATCAATGCTAAATTTGTCACTTACTCGGGGTCAACATTAGCGGTTGCTTCATCCAAAATTAATATTTTGTTTTTTCTCAAAATTGCTCTTGCCAAACAAACCAGTTGTCTCTGGCCAACGCTAAAGTTAGATCCGCCGTCGTACATACGGCAATTAAGACCACCAATTAATGTAGACACGTGACTTTTTAGCTCAACATCCTGCAGAGCCTTCCACATATCATCGTCTCGGCATTCCTCTAATGGATCCAAATTATAACGCAATGTTCCCGAAAATAAGACAGGATCTTGGGGTATTATTGAGATGTTACTCCTCAAGTCATACAAGCCTAAGTTTTCTATATCGATGCCATCGATATATATAATGCCCTCATTATATGCCAGGCGAAAGAGTGATTGAATGATTGATGACTTTCCTGCGCCAGTCCTTCCAACAATACCAAGTTTTTCATTTGGTCGTGTGACAAAATTTATATCTTTTAAAACATATGCATCCTTGGGACTGTATTTGAACTTGAAGTTAATAAACTCTATGCGTCCTTCATTGGGCCATTCACATTTGGGTTTGTATTTTGGCTCTGTTTCCATTGCTGCCTCGGGGGGTTGCTCAGTATATTCCAAAATGCGCTCTACGCTCGTCATTTGGTTTTCTAGTTCTGCGGTTTGTCGCATGCCCCATTGGCACATACCAATCATTGTAATAGAATGCAGAATAGCTAAACCAACATCACCACTATTAAACTCAGAACCCAACACAAGGAAACTGAATGTGACCATCGTTATGTAAATAACACAAATTATATCTGTCCACATGGCAAAAGCTCGAGTACACGAAAGAAAAAGGAACCACGCAGAGGTGTTGGCGTTTTGGTAGTCATGGAATTCTACTTCCAAGGCTGCTTCCCCTTCTAGAGCGCGTATCGTTGTAAGTCCTTGAAACGTTTGGTTTGTTAATGAATAAACCGGACTGCGAGCTAGAAGAACATAAGAACAATAAAATATATTTTTCATAGCATAACAACTCCTATCATCATTAGCCAACAAAATAAACAAATTGGCTAAGCAGCCAAGGGTTATATAGTGGACTTAGATTTATATAAAAAAAAAAACTGAAATACCAACCGGATATCAAGTGACTGACCAAAACCCCACGATTGAACAACGTGGAACACAAATGAGTGGTAGTTCGGAATAGAAGAGGATTGCTTTAAAGGCAAATAAAATTGGGGTACTTTAACGAAAAGGATTGACCCCGTTCTATTGGGTTGCCCAAAAAGTAATTGCGGATTTTTCACAGTCGGCGTTTACAAATTTTTTCACAGCTTGTGACTCTGTAATTGCATTATTTCTTCTGTTAGTTATCAGCTGTTACTTTTAGCTTGCTTTAGAAAAAAGTGTAAAAAAAGTATATTTGATTAAAGTTCATTCTAAGTTTTATTAAAAATGCATTTAATGCATTACAAGAGAGCACATGCTACTCGCCTATGCCGACGATATCGATATCATAGGTCGGTCACCGGAAGTAGTAACTGCAGCCTTTGAAAGAATCGACAGAGAATCAGTGAAAATGGGTCTGGCAGTAAATGGAGATAATACGAAATGGATGGTTTCAACTTCCAAAAAGCTTTGCACAACCGAGCAGATAAAGAACATGGAGAAAGTTGGGAACCACAACTTTGAGATAGTCAGTAACTTTATCTACCTCGGCACCGCCGTAACCGAAACGAATGACACCAGTTTTGAGATAAAGCGAAGAATAATACTGGCAAACAGATGCTACTTTGGACTAAGAAAGCAGTTTAGAAACAAAGCCACCTCTCGACAGACGAAGACTACACTTAACAAGACACTGATACTACCCGTGCTGTTATATGGTTCTGAAGCATGGGTACTTGTGAAAGTAGATGAGGCAGTGCTTGGAGTATTTGAGAGAAAGATTCTTCGTAAAATATATGGACCAGTTTGCGTTAACGGAGAATATAGGCGACGTATGAACCACGAGCTGTATGACGACGATAGCGTAGTTACACACATCAAAATACAACGGCTGCGTTGGCTCTGTTGGTCATGTTGTCAGAATGGATGAAGAAGCTCCAGCAAAGAAGTATTTTGAAGGCAAACACGGTGGTACATGCAAACCGGGAAGACAAAAAGCCCGATGGAAAGATCAAGTTGTGGGAGAAACCTCGAAACTTGGTGTCAGAGATTTTAGAATGAGCGCAGAAGATCGAGGCGCTTGGAACGCTATTCTACGTTCGAAATATTCTGTCATAGCCAATTAAAGTAAGTAAATAAAATAAATAAAACTATTTGATATCTACATTAGGTTTTGTAAATAAAGCCGTTAGTATTTAGAGCGAAAATGTATATAAAATTTTTTGTAAGTAGATTTGTAATATTTATGATATTTTTACAGCCTTATTCACAAACATTTAAAAGGACTCTATTAACTTAAAATAGTTAAAATGTGCTGTTTTTGTATTCACAAACACATAAAACCTATATTTCCTTTAAAAAAATTTAAAAGTTATACCGGCCGGTACCGACTCTTGCCTAAATATGGATTGCCTGTGATAGTCGAAATGGTATTGCATTGGTATGGACTGGAATAAGCTTGCTCACCTATGGAGTTTGACGAGGACCACAAACAAATGTAGCGACAATAACAACAACAATTTCACTGTTCTTGCCTTCCCTATGTATGACAAAATCCGCATTGATTTCGTTGTTGTTGTAGCAGTTTATTGTGTACTATCTTTCGTGTGCTTGATTCTGTTGAGTGTCAAGACCCAGGAACTCCGCGACTAAGATGGGATGCGTCCACAGGGATCTGGGTCTGAGTCGAGTGGGTCTGGCCGGGCAGTTAAACAGGTGACGTGTATCGTGCGGTCCCTGGTTACAATCGGGACATACATCTTGCACGTCGGCATCAATCCTAGCTCTGTGGGAATTGAGGCGGCTGCATCTGCCGGAACGTAATTGAGCCAGAACCACTCTGGTTTGCCGGGGGAGGTCGATTTCTTCGGGTGCAATGGGTGGCGGTCGTTCTCCAAGGACTACATTCACCCGGTAGCCAATTAACGCGTCTGCTACCGTGTCTGCATGAATGTTGTTCAGACCCGCTTGATATGCCGCTTGATCTAGAGGTTCTCTCTTGTAGCGCTGGACCTCACGCTCTAGATCGTGTAGATCTACCTTAAGGCTGCTGGGCGGTGGGTATCTATCCACAAGATGATGATTTGGATGATTTCTGCGATAACAGCCCAAAGGTATTGCTTAGACAGCATGTAGTCATGTCTTCGCACTGGTAGGATCTTTGTATCCTGATGGAGGTGGTCCACATGAGAACTAAGGAGACAGCCCGTCGCAGCTCGGAGGGCGGCATTCTGACAGATCTGAATATTATTCCACTGCGTGTCACAAAGTTGACGTGACCACACTGGCGCTGCATAACTTACCACAGACCGGCCAATTGCTTTGTACGTGGTCAACAAGGTATGCCGTCTGGAGGAGGTGGGATGGAGGATAGGTAGAGGTTAAACAGAGCCGGAGATATCACCCCACCTTGGGGAACTCCCTGTTTCACTCTACGGTGTTTTGACTTCTTATCCCTAAATTCCACAAATGACTGACGGCCGCACAGATAATTCGCGACCCAACGTTTCAGGCCTGGCTGGAGGGACGTGTTGGCGATGTCCTCAAATAATTTGGCATGGCTGACCGTGTCGAATGCCTTCGATAGGTCCAGTGCCACGAGGACCGTCCTATCACATGGCCTGGGTTGATTGAAGCCACGTCAAATGTGTGTGGTGATGGCATGCAAAGCTGTTGTTGTGCTGTGCAGTCTCCGAAATCCGTGTTGATGCTCGGCGAATGGAAATTCTCCTACGAGGCTCGGGAGGAGTAACGCCTCAAGCGTCTTAGCCACTGGTGAGAGAAGGGAGATCGGTCTGTACAACTCCCCCAAACTCGGGTCTTTACCAGGCTTCAGTAGCGGGATCACTCTGCCCATTTTCCAGACATCGGGAACTATAAGAGTGTTCAATGACAGGTTAAGGACAGTGGTAAGGTACTCAACTCCAGGTAAATCCAGATTCTTCAGCATCAATGTAGAGATTCCGTCGGGGCCCAACGCCTTGGAAGATTTGGCGCCACGGATGACATTCGTAACTTCGCCCACGGTAAATTGTGATGGCTGTTCATCGGCTCGGAGACCACGAATACGGCGAATGGCTCTCCTCCTTGCCCTGTCTCTCTCGGGATGCACAATAAATTGACGGTTGAACAACCTGGCGCATCTCTTCGGATCAGTCACGGTTAACTCGCCAAAAGTGACTAAGGTCCTGTCGTCCCGTCTACCGGGGTTCGAGAGAGACTTAACAGTGGCCCACAGTTTGCCTGCACCGGTGCCTAAGTTACATTGCTCCAAGTGTTCCAGCCACAAATTCCGCTTATGTTCGTTGACTACCCTGTTTATTTCCAGATTCAGCTCGCTGATTCTGGGGTTAGCGGGGTCCATAGCACGAATCCCATCACGCTCCTCTGCGAGTACCACTGCTTGCGCCGGGAAATTGGGTCGCACTTGCGGTATTCGACCGGCTGGTATAAAGCGAGCGGCTGCTGCGTTGATGATGTCTCGGAATTTCGTCTCGGCCACAAGCACATCAGAGGGGGGTGGCAGTTCATTGAAGCGGCGATTGGTATACTCTCTGAAGCCAGTCCAATTGGCCTTCTTGTAATTGATGAACGTCCGGTACTCAGAGGTTATGAAGTCGGGTGGTCGGTCGATGGTGAGGATTATGGGGAGGTGGTCTGACCCCAAAGAGATGACGGCTTGCCAAGATACGTCACTCAGGAGATCAGGGGATGCGATTGAGATGTCTGGCGAGCTGCTGCACCTCCTCGTAATCCTAGTGGGGGCATCCTCATTCACCGTGCAAAACGTGGAGCTATCTATCTGCTCTGCCAAAGCTATGCCACGCTGGTCGTTACCTAGGGGAGCATTAAAATCCCCCAGAACCAGACGACTATGGCCAGATAGCAACCCACTTATGTCGGGGCTGTAGGCCTGGCCATTATTATCTTCTGTTGTTGTGCTGTGCAGTCTCCGAAATCCGTGTTGATGCTCGGCGAATGGAAATTCTCCTACGAGGCTCGGGAGGAGTAACGCCTCAAGCGTCTTAGCCACTGGTGAGAGAAGGGAGATCGGTCTGTACAACTCCCCCAAACTCGGGTCTTTACCAGGCTTCAGTAGCGGGATCACTCTGCCCATTTTCCAGACATCGGGAACTATAAGAGTGTTCAATGACAGGTTAAGGACAGTGGTAAGGTACTCAACTCCAGGTAAATCCAGATTCTTCAGCATCAATGTAGAGATTCCGTCGGGGCCCAACGCCTTGGAAGATTTGGCGCCACGGATGACATTCGTAACTTCGCCCACGGTAAATTGTGATGGCTGTTCATCGGCTCGGAGACCACGAATACGGCGAATGGCTCTCCTCCTTGCCCTGTCTCTCTCGGGATGCACAATAAATTGACGGTTGAACAACCTGGCGCATCTCTTCGGATCAGTCACGGTTAACTCGCCAAAAGTGACTAAGGTCCTGTCGTCCCGTCTACCGGGGTTCGAGAGAGACTTAACAGTGGCCCACAGTTTGCCTGCACCGGTGCCTAAGTTACATTGCTCCAAGTGTTCCAGCCACAAATTCCGCTTATGTTCGTTGACTACCCTGTTTATTTCCAGATTCAGCTCGCTGATTCTGGGGTTAGCGGGGTCCATAGCACGAATCCCATCACGCTCCTCTGCGAGTACCACTGCTTGCGCCGGGAAATTGGGTCGCACTTGCGGTATTCGACCGGCTGGTATAAAGCGAGCGGCTGCTGCGTTGATGATGTCTCGGAATTTCGTCTCGGCCACAAGCACATCAGAGGGGGGTGGCAGTTCATTGAAGCGGCGATTGGTATACTCTCTGAAGCCAGTCCAATTGGCCTTCTTGTAATTGATGAACGTCCGGTACTCAGAGGTTATGAAGTCGGGTGGTCGGTCGATGGTGAGGATTATGGGGAGGTGGTCTGACCCCAAAGAGATGACGGCTTGCCAAGATACGTCACTCAGGAGATCAGGGGATGCGATTGAGATGTCTGGCGAGCTGCTGCACCTCCTCGTAATCCTAGTGGGGGCATCCTCATTCACCGTGCAAAACGTGGAGCTATCTATCTGCTCTGCCAAAGCTATGCCACGCTGGTCGTTACCTAGGGGAGCATTAAAATCCCCCAGAACCAGACGACTATGGCCAGATAGCAACCCACTTATGTCGGGGCTGTAGGCCTGGCCATTATTATCTCGGCAGTACCAGACCTGACTGCTACCCCCATACATTCCATGTATGGGTCACTAGCGTCAAGCGCAGGCGAGATAGGTCTATACTGCACGGAATGGTGTATAACGAAGTCCAATCCCCCACCTCCATTCCTTGAGCGATCCTTACGTAGCACATTGTAGCCGTGACAACTGTGCAAGCTGCAGGTGTTAGTCAGCTTTGTCTCCTGGATCGTTGCGACCGTTATGCTCTTCCGATCTTGCCTCGCAGTCCATTGCAGTTTAACTGCGAGAACGATACACTTCCCGGCACTGGCCTGGCAATAGTAGGGCTAGGGTGCTGTCGTTGCATAAATTGCCGTACGGGAGAGGTCGGGGGGGTCACATAGTCAGACGACGAGGATGCCGAAGGCGACGACGGCGACGCTTGTGATCCACTGCTGGCTATGTTCGCACAGCACCTAGCGACATAGCCAGTATGACTATACTCCCGTAGCGAAGTTAGGCCAGAGCAAGAACGGAAATGTACCCACTCCAAGCACCGGTTACACCTCACCGGCACTGACCGATGATGAAGGCGGTTCTGGCAAACGGAACAGAACCAGGGCCCGGGGTTCTTTTCAATCCCGGCACGGACCAGAAGCATACGGAGAAGGCACTCCGGGATGTGCCTCTCCCATGACGAAAAAAGACGAACACGTACACTGAGGCGGCAGCCCTTGCCGATGAAGATTCCATCGGGTCAATCCGGGGCGTACAACCGGCTGCCATGGGATTTCGTGCTGGGCCATAGTGGAATAAAAAGTAATGAAAGTCAAGACGTCTTGACTGTAAGAGCTACAGGACTGCTATCAAATGTGAAGCCTTTCAAGGCAGTCCAAGTTAAGGGGAGTGTGCGCCGTATTTTAGAATACGATTGTATAGATTAACTTTGCATGATTTACAGCGCAAAGAAGCCGGTGACTGGTATAGATATATGTCCTTGACAAAAATATTAAAACATGCACCAATAGTTTGTACAAAATAATTTCTTTTCTATTTTTATAAAAAAATTGTTTTTGTCGAATAACCGGAATTGCCAGATTAAACATAAAAAATCGAAAAACGTTCAAAAGTTATTTGACTGTGATTATGTGTCTTTGTGAATACGAAATTTAAAAATCAGTGTATGTATTTAGCAAAAAGTGAGTAATAGTTAAGAGATTTTTAACCCATACATTTTTTTTGTGAATAAGGCCGTTAATCATTATATATATTACCTTGCTAGATTTTATTGTAAATTCCTGCGATTTTTCATTGTGCTTCTTGATAATCTTGCAGGATTCACTGAATAAGGCTAAGCCAAGCGATTTTTTTTATATTCTTTCTTTGTTTACGCTTTCCCTAATATGATAACATTTTCAATCGGCAGATTTAACAGCCTTAATGATGTTCATGGGGCCTATCCGCTTTACGTTTTCGCATGTCACCTAACCTTCAATTAGTGAATCCTGATTATCTTGGTTACATTGTTCACGATAATCAGTTCCTTCGCTCCGAATTATGTAATTTAATTGTCATGCATTTTAATTCCCAAAGCTTAAATCCTACGTCCACCAAAATTTCTGAAACCAGATTTATTATTGACGAGTTTTTTATTAAGATATCGTTTGTATATCTGAAACATTGCCAATGCCGTATATCCCTTCTGGATCCGTGAATATTTCTTGGTTTGTGGTTTGCAAAAACGATAGCCCTGGCAGAAGAGGTCGGGGTGTGGCCTTTCTTATTTCAAAAAATTTAAATATAAGGTCGTTTACTCAGTGTCATATTATTGAGTGGTGGAAAGTTTATTTATTGCGGTAATTATTGCTTTAGGAAAAAATTTAGTACCAAACGGCAATTTCGATTCTTTCGAACATGAAATATCCAGCCTTCTTGTTCGATATAGGGTTATTTTAGTAATGGGTGATTTCAAAAGAAATATTTCTGATCTACCCATCGCTGCTGCCATAAGTCATTCCTGCAACAGAATGGGAGTATCTGTTTCCCATAATAGTTGCTCGATTCATTTTGATGTTTTCCATTAATCTACCTCTGATTTCTTTTTACTGTCACAACCAGGTTATTTTCTCCATTATTTCCAAGCATGGCTCCCAGCGTTACCGTTGCAAAAACTGATGAATTTTATGAGTGAGTTTGATTACAATAGATTAAGCGAACCAACATTGCGTGAGGAGGTGGCTTCAGTTGGCCTTGAACAGATGTTCCCGGTACGGGATAACAATGAGCACCACACGAGATGGAACTTTGAACTCCAATCTGTGTTGTGTTAATTGTTATCACGAGAAGCTTAGCTGCGAGCTACCGGGCGCGCTTCCAGGTTGCGGATAGTGGAATGTCTCGCGCGGAGAGTCTCAGTAAGATACCGGGCGGCACCGGCTCTTTCATAAATACTGAGTGCCTATGAAGCTCGATACGACAGGGCACGACAAGCTTGCTTGCCTTTAGGAGCTATACTAGGATCGCCACCTCCAAGTATAGACATGTGGCTACAACAACTACCGATGTTAATGATCAACTTGAGTTATTAGAGTTATTAGCCTCGGGTCGAACCCCCCAAAATGATTTTCTCTTTTAATTAAATTTATTCTAAATAAAAAATTTAGTAACATTTTTTAAAATGACAAAATTTTATATTTTGATATTCTAAAGGGTGATTTTTTTGAGGTTAGGATTTTCATGCATTAGTATTTGACAGATCACGTGGGATTTCAGACATGGTGTCAAAGAGAAAGATGCTCAGTATGCTTTGACATTTCATCATGAATAGACTTACTAACGAGCAACCCTTGCAAATCATTGAATTTACCAAAATCAGTGTTCGGTTCGAAATGTGTTCAAATTTTGACAAATTTTGTTCAGCGATGAGGCTCATTTCTGGTTGAATGGCTACGTAAATAAGCAAAATTGCCGCATTTGGAGTGAAGAGCAACCAGAAGCCGTTCAAGAACTGCCCATGCATCCCGAAAAATGCACTGTTTGGTGTGGTTTGTACGCTGGTGGAATCATTGGACCGTATTTTTTCAAAGATGCTGTTGGACGCAACGTTACGGTTAATGAACACATTTCGAACCGAACACTGATTTTGGTAATAAAATTCAATGATTTGCAAGCGTTGCTCGTTAGTAAGTCTATTCATGATGAAATGTCAAAGCATACTGAGCATCTTTCTCTTTGACACCATGTCTGAAATCCCACGTGATCTGTCAAATACTAATGCATGAAAATCCTAACCTCAAAAAAATCACCCTTTACAAAGACAACATTTTGCTGAAGCCAGGGCCGGCTTAAAATTATTTTTCTTAAGGACAAAATTGTAATAATTGGACACCCATCGAACATACTTTTTAAAGACAAAATTTCTTTGAAAATTTTCTAAAGACAACATTTTTATCAAATTTTTTCTTAAGATAAAATTTTTATTTGTTTCTCTTTCGAAAATTGTAAAAATTTAATTATCTTGCCCTAACAAGCAAAAAAAAACTTGAAAAATTAATAAAATTTTTATAAAAAAGCCTAAACCTAACTTCTAGATTATTTTTTGAAGCCAAAATTTTACATTTTGTGACACATTTTGCATAAACATTTGTTAAACCTTTTTATTATGCTTATCTGTCTCAAACAAAATTTTCCTCAAATTTGTTCTATAGAAAAAATTCCATTGTTTGATTTTGTTGAATTTTTATAAATTCATAATTTAGAGAATTTTTATCGACGTTACAATTTTTTAACAAAACACAACAAAAAATTGAAGCTATTTGTTACGTAAAATCGTCACGTATGGCAGACCTGCGTGCCGCATAGCGACACCACTTGATAGAGAAGTTTTAACATGGCACTAATGTAAAGTTTACAGGCAGATTAATACTACTACTGAAAATTTGTTGTTGTACTCACTGGGATTTGAATCCAGACGTTTAGCTTCAGAGGCAGACATGCTTACCTCTGAGCTACGGTGGTCATCAGTATTTGAGTGCAGAAATCAAAAATAATTCTGCTTTGCCGATTATTTGCTATATATCTTCACCTCAAATGCGATATAATTTAACCCCCAAATTATAAATTACATAGTCGATGGTCGTTTTCTCATTCTCCGGTTACAACATATCGTGTCTATATTTGGTTATTGTTTATCCTAACGGCAGATGGGAGCCGGTTAGTGACTTATCGTCCCGATAAATGTAACTGTTTTTTTTTTTTTTTTGTTTACCGACTGCTGCGTGATAAAAGAATGCTTTTACTTACTAATCCAGTAATAATTTGCCAGTAAAAATTTGCAAGAGAGTAAGAAACTTCTGCTGGTAAAAAAAATCTCCAGCAGAAATTTGCAACCCGTCTTTTAATAAACTCTCCAAATGTTTTTCGCTCTCACACTCTCTCTTACCGAAAAACGAACGACTTTCCGTAAAAGTTTGAGCAAATTTTTTGTACGCGAGTATTTTTATTGCTGATTGCTGCGTAATGTTGCCATATCTTCTAAATTACCTAACCAGTGTACGAGAACACCAAATTTGTTAACAGGAGGCTTATTTCCACGATAAATTAATGTTCCGGTTACCTAACACCAACTCAATTTTTCTACGAGAAACCCGCCCTAAGAGTACTTTACTACTTCTAGATTACTGCTATAAGACTACTTTAAGAGAACAATTTAATCGAAATTCCGATAGTTGTTAATTCTTCTAGAGGCTCGACAAGTCAACTAAGGCAACTCGTGTACATTTACAATTTACATAACTGTATATGCTGACAGTTTAACTGAAGAAATTTTTGGTGTGACGTAGGAAATTTAAACAAATTGTAAACTACTAACTTCTATTACAAATTATTATATACAAACTTACAGATTGACTCCAAACGTTTCACACTGCGACTTGTCTTGATGTAAACAAAACGTATGAGCACTAGACAAATAATAATCACAACAGCAGGTACTAATAACCAGTAGTTTGCAACGGCGACTATAATCATTACTCCAGAGATATCAATAGCGAACTAAAAAACACCAAAACAAACATTTTTTATAGATGTACAAATTAAAATTAGAAAAAGTCCAAAAAAGGAGCAAAATATATTTAGCAGACATTTTTGTAAAACGGATTTATATTACATATTTTTCTTACTGATAGACAATCCATTAAGGTTTGCGGTAGATCGGCATCGACAGTTCGGATATCTTTTGAAAAACGGTTTAAGATGCGTCCTGAAGAGTTGGTATTGAAGAAGTACATGCTTGTTCGAGTTATTCCACGGAATAAACGATCATGTAATTTCAAAGAGATGCGCAAGCACATGCTATAAAATCCAAAAGTTCTAAATAAGTAGACAATTAAAGTTGAACCCAACATGATAGAATAAATTATCACACGTTTCTGACGTTCCTGCTCCTCCCAATTGTTATCGGCAATAGCTGTAGAATTAAGAGCATTTGCAGGAGACTCTTCGATAGACTGGCCGATGTTTTCTTCCCAAATAACCCTGCAAAAAAATTAAACGTTTTTATTGGTCAAACCTCTATTACAATCGTAGTATTCATACCATCTCGAAAGGAAATAGTCCACACCATTTAACATAACTCGTGTACATATAAAAAGACCAACTATCAGGATCAAAATGAATGTACTTTCTAAAGCTTTGAAGTACGACAAATAGACGTCAAGCTTTACAGAACCTACTGCTTGGGCTTCCCGATTTACATCCTCTACCGGCTTTTCACCAGGTCGCAGGACTGGGTGGTAATTTTCGCCGCTCTTATCGGAATCGCTTCGGGAAACGTGACTACTAACACTTATCTCGTCTAGTGTTTCTCCGTTCGGTGTAACACTAGAAGAACTTGCCAAGAACTGAAATTGTTTTGACTTCTGCAATTCCTGATAACTGCCCTGAGCAACAATACAACCGGATCCCATTAGAATAAGATGTTCCACGTCAAAGAGGTACTGGAGTTGATGTGTAACTAAAACTCGTATTTTATTTGATAGGAAATCATTGATGCATCTTTCAAATATATGTTTTCCAACGTGTGTGTCGACGGCGGAAAGGGGATCATCTAATAAGTAAATGTCAGCTTTGCGATATACAGCTCTGGCAAGATTTATACGCGCTTTTTGTCCTCCACTTAAACTGACGCCACGTTCCCCGACTATTGTGAGATCACCCCGGGGTAGCAATTCGAGATCCCGTTCTAGCGCACATACTTTCAGAACTCGTTTGTAGCGACGCTCATTAAAATCTTCCACAAACACTACATTATCACGAACAGTACCCTCGAATATCCATGGCTCTTGCGAGCAATATGAAACCTTGCCATTTACCAGAACTTCTCCCGAATCTATTTCAACCTCTCCCAAGAGAACATTTAAAAATGTCGTCTTCCCGGAACCCACTGGCCCCACAATAGCTGCTAGTGTTTTATTCATTATTTGCGCATTAAGTTTTTCAACCGCACTATTCCGAAAGCCGGGCAGTGCATTTGTCTCCCACGTTGCACAGGTGTCGCGAAGAATGATACATTTACTTGGGGCGCCGACATTAAGTGTTCTTACTTTTTTAATAGGGCTCGATTCTGGCAAAGGATTGCTATCATATTTGCCAATTGACTCGTTTTTATCCAGTTTGTTTTTGTTCAGGTCGTCGTTTTCATATTTTTTTTTCGATTTTTTTTCCAGCTTTAGTGGAGCTTCAGCTTGATCGCCATCCAATAAAAATTCCTTACATCTTCGAGCCGACACGTACGCCTCAGCAATGAATGTTATGGCTAAAGGCCAAAAGTGAACCATGGAGTCATTTAACATATTGAAATACGATGACACTGTATAAACACGTTTGGCCGTTAGCGCGTCTCCAAGGTAAACGTATGAGACTAATGCCAGAAAGACGGATAATGGCGAAATCATTGATGTGCAGCTGAGAGCGGCATGGATGTAGGAAGTTCCACGAATTGCTTTCACCTCTTTTAATCGAACATCAGCAATAACTTTGGCAAAAGATCTCTCCCAGGCGTACATTTTTATAACTTGTATTCCTTGGATTATTTCGTTCATCAATTTCACTCTCAAATCAGTTCGCTCCGCTGTCTTTTGTCTATAGTAAGCGGCCTTCTTTCCGGCCCACGCCTGAAGTGGTATAAAGCTTAACATAAACGCGACACCAATTACAGCCGATATTCCAATTTCTCGATACATCAAATATCCTATTAGCAGAGATTCAGTAGGGCCCTTCCAAAGGTCATGCAAGAAGCACAAAGCCACATCAAATCTTCCCAAATCGTTGGAAAGTATATTTATGGCACGCGCACGTAGTCCGTCATTGGATGCACTTTTTGAGATTTGTTGGCATTTACGATACACAAGACCGGATAAGGCCAAACGAATTTTTGTGCCAACTTGAAAAATGTAGAAAATAAAAGGATGGAATGTTAGCACTGGAATGATGGAGCACAGAACAATGCCTCCTGCAAAAAGGTAGGCGTTATCCTTAGTTATAGAAGTTTGACCACTGGCAAAGTACGCCACAAGACCGCCCAAAAAGAGTGGTTGCAAAGCTCTGTAATATAAACCAAATGTTAGACTATATTGGCTTTTACTCAACCTACCTGCCCAACTTACTTGGTTGTAGATTCACATATTGAATATAATAAACCTAATGGTAGAAACACAGCCCCATATGCCTTAACAATCAAGCGCACAACACTGGGATCCTTCCTCGTACATTCCTTATCCCACAAATGACTAAACTTTTCGGTCAAACGAGCGCTGTCAAACTCTTTGTGATGTTGATATAGTTCCTCATCCTCCAATGGTCCTTGGAAGCCACGACGAAAGAGATCTTTCATCCACCTGCAAACAGAGTAAACGGATATAGTAATAGCAAATCTATAGCACATAATAAACATAGCACATAATAAACATATACATAACACTGCTAAATTGATAGGACAAAAATAATAGAAAGTTAATTAAGTCAAGATCTTCTCTGAAGTTTTAAAAAATTTCCGATTCAATTTAAATATTATTAAAAGAAATTATTATTTAATTGAAATAGATAATATTTTCTATCACATTATTTATTAACAAGTTTTTCAGAGTGCTTTAATAATTGAATCAATAGTTTTTTTATTGAAAATTACAAAAAATTTCAATCACGATCGTATTGAAAAAGGTTTAGATTCAATTAAAAAAAATATTGAATAAATAAATTTTTTAATCAAAATAGAAACAATGACAATTAAAAAAATTAGTTTCAATTAAAAAAATGACTGAATCAATTCTTAACTAAAAATGGCAAAAATTTCAATCACGCTCGTAATTGAAAAGAATTTCTGATTCAATTAAAAAAATGATAGAATCAATTAATTTTTTTTTTTGTTCGTCATATTATTTTCTATGTAAGGACCTTTGTTTGAAGCTGGAGTTACATACTATGCGCGCGCCTTACAAATGTACATTGCTTTTATCGGTTTTGTTTGAAGAGTTGTATTTTAAAGGGGTATTTAATGCGCGCTCATATTATTATGTTAAGGTGGAGCATTACGCACGCAAAAAAATGCATCTCGGCAAACAAATCCCATAAAAAAAGAAATTTAAAAGTCAAAGATTGTCAACTTTGACGGTTGAACTCAAGCACCTCAAGTTCATGTTCCCTCTGTGTATCAAATATACAAATTAATTGGAATTTTCAAATAAGTTTAATCATTTTTTAATTAGATCAATTAAAAATTTAATTGAAAAATTAATTTTTAATTGGTCCAATTAAGAAATTAATTCAAAATTTCAATAAATTTTTTAATTGAATACGCAATCGTTTAATTGACATTTTTTCAAAAAAGGTGTTTGATATTATCGTTTCCGTGCTTGAAGCAGTTTCTATGAGACATTTAATTGATTTGAAATTGGTCCCACTATTTGCAAGGCTAATTGAAAATGACATATTCGCAACTGGAGTGTTTTATTTTTCAATCTAGCGGATTCGCTAGCTTAAGGCTGGTACTATATTCGCTTTTCGCGTCATTTTTCGCCGATTACTTTTTTAAGATAATAGACTTTAAAGCAAAAAAACTTGCTGATTTCATTCAGTAGGATATTCCCTCATAAATAAAACGGTCTTCCCGCTTTCGTACAAACGCTTTATACTTTAACATTAGCAGCACTGACACCACATCTGAAATAACTAAATAACAACAACAAAAATAAATTATTTTAAATTATAAATGTGATGTTATTATAATCCTAAGCAATTTTGCACATCAGAAAGTTTAATAAATATGTTGCGTTTTTCCTCTTTTTTTCAATTCTTTGTTTGATAAAAGGTTTTCATTGCCTTCTGAGCACGCTTCTGGTCCGTGTCGGGATTGAAAAGAATCCCAGACCCTGGTTCTGTTCGGTTTGCCAGAACCGCCTTCATCATCGGTCGGTGTCGGTAAGGTGTAACCGGTGCATGGAGTGGGTACATTTCCGTTCTTGCTCTGGCCTAACTTCACTACGGGAGTATAGTCATTCTGGATATGTTGCAAGATGCGTCGTCGTTGTCGGACTATGTGACCCTCCCGACCTCTCGCCTGCGTCTGGCGCTAGTGACTCTACATGGAGTGCAGTCAGGTTCGGTACTCCCGAGATAGAGCTATACAACGTGTACATACCGCCGGTTGGTAGCTGTGTCCAAATTAATGGCCAAGCTTACAACCCCGACATAAGTGGGTTACTATCTGGTCATAATCGTCTGGTTCTAGGGGACTTTAATACGCATCACATTTCATGGCTCCCTAAGTAACGACCAGCGTGGCATGTCATCCGTGGCGCCAAATCATCCAAGGCGTTATGCCCCGACGGAATCTCCACATTAATGTTGAAGGATCTGAATTTACCTGGAGTTTCTTCTGTTCTTTGAACACTCTTATAGTCCCCGAAGTCTGAAAAATGGGCAGAGTGGTCCCGCTACTGAAGCCTGTAAAGGACCCGAGTTTGGGGGGTCGTACAGACCGATCTCCCTTCTCTCCCCAGTAGCAAAGACGCTTGAGGCAATACTTCTCCCGAGCCTCGTAGCAGAATTTCCAATCGCGGAGCATCAACAGGGATTTCGAAAACAGCATAGCACATTAACTGCTTTGCATGCCATCACCGCTCACATTTGGCGTGGCTTCAATCAGCCCAGGCCATGTGATAGATTGGTCCTCGTGGCACTGGACTTATCGAAGGCATTCGAAGGACATCGCCAACACGTCCCTCCAGCCAGGCCTGAAACGGTGGGTCGGGAATTATCTGTGTGGAATTTAGGGATAAGAAGTCGAAACACCGTAGAGTGAAAGAGGGAGTTCCCCAAGGTGGGGTGATATCTCGTGCACTGTTTAATTTCCACTTATCCTCCATTCCACCCCCTCCAGACGGCATAGAGATGGTATCATATGCGGACGATTGTATATCATGGCATCAGATCCCCACCCATTGTTGACATCTGCTATAGGTTGAACGTCTACCTCAACGAACTTTCCTTATATTTCGCTGATCTGCCACCAAATCTTCAGCCACATTGTTCACTACAACTAAGCGTGAGGTGAATACTGAGCTGACTGTGATGGTCGATGGAGAAATGATTCCGACCATCAAGTGTCTCAAAATACTTGGCGTCACATTTGACAGCTCTTACACAAGGTCCTCAAGTCTGCACCCCAAGTGACTTGAGGACCTTGTTGACCATGTACAAAGCAATTGGCCAGTCTGTGATAAGTTATGCAGCGCCAGTGTAGTCTCGTCAGCTTTCAGATCTGTCAGAAGGCCGCCCTCCGAACTGCGACGGGCTGTCTCCTCACCTCCATCAGAAGACAAAGATCCTACCAGTGCGAAGACATAACTACAAGATGCATAAACAATACATTGTTCACTACAACTAAGCGTGAGGTGAATATTGAGCTGACTGTGATGGTCGATGGAGAAATGATTCCGACCATCAAGTGTCTCAAAATACTTGGCGTCACATTTGACAGCTCTTACACAAGGTCCTCAAGTCTGCACCCCAAGTGACTTGAGGACCTTGTTGACCATGTACAAAGCAATTGGCCAGTCTGTGATAAGTTATGCAGCGCCAGTGTAGTCTCGTCAGCTTTCGGATCTGTCAGAAGGCCGCCCTCCGAACTGCGACGGGCTGTCTCCTCACCTCCATCAGAAGACAAAGATCCTACCAGTGCGAAGACATAACTACAAGATGCATAAACAATACCTTGTGCATCATCTTGTGGATAGATATCCACCGCCCAGAAGCCATATTGTGTTCTATCTTTCGTCTGCTTGATTCTGTTGAGTGTCAAGACCCAGGAACTCTACGACTAAGATGGGGTGCGTCCACAGGGATCTGGGTCTGAGTCGAGTGGGTCTGGCCGGGCAGTTAAACAGGTGACGTGTATCGTGCGGTCCCTGGTTACAATCGGGACATACATCTTCCCATCAGAGTAGCTCTGTGGGAATTGAGGCGGCTGCATCTGCCGGAACGTAATTGAGCCAGATTCACTCTGGTTTGCCGAGGGAGGTCGATTTATTCGGGTGCAATGGGTGGCGGTCATTCTCCAAGGACTACATTCACCCGGTAGCCAATTACCGCCTCTGATGCCGTGTCTGCATGAATGTTGTTCAGACCCGCTTGATATGCCGCTTGATCTAGAGGTACTCTCTTGTAGCGCTGAACCTCACGCTCTAGATCGTGTAGATCTACCTTAAGGCTTCTGGGCGGTGGGTATCTATCCATAAGATGATGATTTGGATGGTTTCTGTCGATAACAGCCCAAAAGGTATTGCTTAGACAGCATGTAGTTATGTCTTCGTACTGGTAGGATCTTTGTCTTCTGATGGAGGTGGTCCACATGAGAACTGAGGAGACAGCCCGTCGCAGTTCGGAGGGCGGCATTCTGACAGATCTGAATATTATTCCACTGCGTGTCACAAAGTTGACGAGACCACACTGGCGCTGCATAACTTACAACAGACCGGCCAATTGCTTTGTACGTGGTCAACAAGCTTTTTTTGTCTGCACCCCAAGTGCTGCCAGCGAGTGACTTGAGGACCTTGTTTCTACTTTTGACTTTATTGCAGATTGCTGTGGCATGTGAGGAGAATGTGTAAGAGCTGTATTTCTCCATCGACCATCACAGTCAGCTCAGTATTCACCTCACGCGTATATGAAGTGAACAGAGTAGATGAGGATTTGGTGGCGGATATCTTCAGACTTCTTGCAGCGAAATATAAGGTAACCTCGTTGAGGTAGACGTTCAATCTATCGCAGATGTCATCATGGGTGGGGGGCCTGATGCCATGATCGTACAATCGTCCGCATATGATACGATCTCTATGCCGTCTGGAGGGGGTGGAATAGAGGATAGGTAGAGGTTAAACAATGCCGAAGATATCACCCCACCTTGGGGAACTCCCTGTTTCACTCTACGGTGTTTCGACTTCTTATCCCTAAATTCCACAAATGACTGGCGACCACACAGATAATTCGCGACCCATCGTTCAGGCCTGGCTGGAGGGACGTGTTGGCGATGTCCTCAAATAATTTGGCATGGCTGACCGTATCGAACGCCTTCGATAGGTCCAGTGCCACGAGGACCGTCCTATCACATGGCCTGGGTTGATTGAAGCCATGGCAAATGTGTGTGGTGATGGCATGCAAAGCTGTTGCTGTGCTGTGCAGTCTCCGAAATCCATGCTGATGCTCGGCGAATGGAAATTCTCCTACGAGGCTCGGGAGGAGTAATGCCTCAAGCGTCTTTGCCACTGGTGAAAGAAGGGAGATCGGTCTGTAAGACTCCCCCAAATTCGGGTCTTTTCCAGGTTTCAGTAGCGGGATCACTCTGCCCATTTTCCAGACATCGGGAACTATAAGAGTGTTCAATGACAGGTTGAGGACAGTGGTAAGGTACTCAACTCCAGGTGAATCCAGATTCTTCAACATCAATGTAGAGATTCCGTCGGGGCCCAACGCCTTGGAAGATTTGGCGCCACGGATGACATTCGTAACTTCGCCCACGGTAAATTGTGATGGCTGTTCATCGGCTCGGAGACCACGAATACGGCGAATGGCTCTCCTCCTTGCCCTGTCTCTCTCGGGATGCACAATAAATAAACGGTTGAACAACCTGGCGCATCTCTTCGGATCAGTCACGGTTATATCGCCAAAAGTGACTGAGGTCCTGTCATCCCGTCTACCGTGCGACATAGCCAGTATGACTATACTCCCGTAGTGAAGTTAGGAAGGAGCAAGAACGGAAATGTACCCACTCCATGCACCGGTTACACCTTACCGACACCGACCGATGATGAAGGCGGTTCTGGCAAACCGAACAGAACCAGGGTCCGGCGTTCTTTTCAATCCCGACACGGACCAGAAGCGTGCGAAGAAGGCACTCCGGGATGTGCCTCTCACATGACGAAAAAAGACGAACACGTACACTGAGGCGGCAGCCCTTGCCGATGAGGATTCCATCGGGTCAATCCGGTGCGTACAACCGGCAGCCATGGGATTTTTTGGTTGTATTGCTAGTTTATTTCGCGTGTAATTTGACGCATGCATATCTAAAGTATGTGTCCACTTCTGAGCTAGAGTTACTGTATTTTATATTATTTGTTCAAATATTAGCCAAGCCGTAAGACCTTATTTGACAATCCTATGGCAGCAGGTTGTACGTACCGGATTGACCCGATGGATTCCTTCATTGGCAAGAGCTGCCGCCTCACTGTACAACACACTGCTACAAAAACAACAAACAACATCAATCCTATGGCAGCCGGTTGTATGTACCGGATTGACCCGATGAATTCCTTCATCGGCAAGGGCTGCCGCCTCAGTGTACCACACACTGCTACAACAACAACAACAACAACAACAAAAACAACCTTATTTGCCTAATGGACTACATTTAAGTTTAACATGTTATAAAATTTTTCCTTATTTTTTGATTCTGTCTCATTTTATAGATTTTATTAAGTTATATTTTTAAATCTTTCATTTCGGGTCACATTGAGAATATACTTTTTATTATTATTTTGCTTTGCCTAGGGAAAAGAGAAGTCTCCAGCTATTGGTGACGGTGGGCGAACCAGACAGTGGGCAAATCAATACGAAGTGCGGCACAGATATTGCCCGAAGAATATCCTTTGTCGAGCATTGCATTGTGAAGGTGGGTAATTTGACTGTCACCTCTTAGCGGTAATCCCTGGCTAAGCCAACTTTCTTAAACTCTTTTTTTCATATTTCTATTCTACGCAAAATTTCCTTTAATTTCAGTTAAAGGCTTGCAAATGTCACGTTTTTCTCTATTAATGCCATCTGTTAAACAAATGCATTGATACAATATGGGATCATCAACCCAACATCATTCTATGAGAGCTGCGCGACTATCCTTTGCCATAAGTAGCAATGCCGAAACAACCACAATGACATTGACTGTCATCAACTCGGCAAACTTGCAATGCATCACAATAAGGATTGAAATAACAGAGAAATGATTGTGCTCTCAAAATTTGACAACTAGTGCCATGGTTATATGTAAGTGTCGGTAATTATTTTATTTTTCTTCCGCCGAAAATTAAAAAAACTCTAATTAACAGTAAAAAGAAAAGAAATAAAGATACGCACATTGGAAGCTACGACTGCCGAAACCCAATATACGTGCTTTACGCCATAGTTTGCTTCACGGGAAAAGAAATAATGCATATTTAGAAAATGCAAACGACGTTAACTGCATGCCATTGGGAGCAGAATTCTGCTTGCGACATGTTCTTAGATTATCTATATTCATATCTATGATTTGACTAACTGGGTGAAGGCATCATAAGTCCTTTATCCCTATTTTGTAATTAAGGATTTTTATGGTACTTGAAATAGCTGTTAAAAAACAATTACAGATTTTGCGGCATTTATGGTACTTCATTATGATCCATATTGAAGTAGAATGTGTGCGAGTTTTTCATCTATTGCAGCTAGCCATTTATTTAAAAAACGGTGTATCTTTTTTATCTATTTCTTTAAACATGCGTTGTTTTCCTAAACAGAATAATTGCACAAAAGAAACTAGTTTCTTATAAAGATACATGCAGATAGGGTTAGTGTACCAGAAGTCGGCAGTTTAAGGATTTTGCCTTCCGGGTACAAATATTTAAATCAATTAAAATTTGGTTTTTACACTTCAAAAATTGGTTTCGTTTTAGATATATTAACCAAAAATTTCAACTTGTTTTATTAATATTGTGAAATTTTAAATTTTTTAAAAATAGTGTTTTTTCTCCGGTTGTCAGCACTATTTTCCAATGTTCGGCAAGATATTTTCCTTAAGTCGGCATATAGTATTTTGGTGAAGAAAATATTAATTATTAAAGAAAATTACAGGTGCACTTACTTTAAAACATGCTTTTACATTATTAACTCACATATCTAACATACCAAAAAACAAGGAACATCAAAAAATAAATTCATAAGCTCAACCGAGTCAAAAATTAGATACCCACAACCATAGATATGTTTCTCATCTGGAGATCGGTATATACAATTGCTATATTCAACTAAGATTCGGTGTGTACCGTATTGGAAAAGGATTTAGAAAAGTCAATACTACCCATTTATCAAAATTTCAGGGAAATTGGTTAAAAAAAAACCATTTAGAGGCCAAGAAGTTCAATCGAGAGATAGATCATATTTAAGATATATCCAAAAAAGGTCCGATATTGACCATATTCGACGCGATCCTCGTCAAGCTCCTGTAGGAGAGCAAGCCTTGTCAAATCGACCATCATAACTAAGTATTTGTGAAAGAGCCGGCGCCATCCGACCTCTCAATAAGACTCTCCGTTCGATACCGCTGATTGTCCGCGACTGCCGTTGCAGCTATGTCATGTCTATGGGCTATGCCAACAACTAGCGACGGTTGATGAAGTTCGTACGAATATCGAACTTGAAATTGCTGCAATAATAAAAAAAAAGAAGGAAATCGAGTTCCATACATAATGGAATAACAGGAATAAAGAATTTCAGTGGTTAAACCAAACCGTGTTTTATTAAAAAAAAAAATTTAGCGCTCTTATTGAAAACCCCTGTATAAATGGTAATATAGGGTTTTTCAATAAGAGCGCTACAAAAGAAAATTGGATTTTAGTGCTCATGATACGGCTTGTCGTCATACAAATATTTTTTTAAAAAAGACAGATGGAAGTGCTACAGATCTTTGAATGGGTTTACAGAAATTTCGCATACCAAATTTTTCAAAACCATTCTTGTTGAATTTTTGATATATGTACTTCATATTTCTCACTTCAATGCAGTCGTTTCTTTCATGGTGTGCTATTTTTTTTTTATCTGCCTGAGACGATCGTCAGCTAAATGCCGCTGTTATTGCACGCCATGCCGCTCTTGGACTTGGGTGCATGCAGTTGTGATGGGCTGTCTGTTATTCTACTTGTATGGCATAAACTAACAGGACGATGGCATGCTGTCATTGGTTCATTCAATTCGGCTCGTGCAGTACAATATTACCTATATTCGGCGTTATTTTGCTTGATGGGGGAAAAGCCCATTTGGGGCCCTCAGGCCCTAGCCCCAAAAACAGTCTTCATATTCGAGTTATTTTTAGGGGGTATAAAAATCGCCGTAAATTGCTCTCACCCACGTGCAAAAATTTTCATTTTCCCCCGTAAACTGCACTTTGCCCCTACTTCACGATGGTATATCATACGGCTTCGAATGGGTTAAATTTTTGAAACGGTATTGAACGGCAGATAAGCTGGCAATAGTTTGACACGATCACGTTAAAGTATTCGAAACTGTCGTACAGAACAAATTCAAGGCTAGAGAAAGTTTTGTGTGTGTTACTTACCAAAAACTCCAACGGGAGAAGAAATTTGCGCTAGAATATGGGTTCTTTGGTCGAATAATTTTTTTGCGAGTCCGATTCATATTTTTCTTTATTAACTATATTTACAGTTAATCTTTAAGGACACAACCGTTTGTAGATCACTCACGAATACTGCAATATTTTATAAGCTGGCTAATATTTTTACCGATGTACATGTACTATTGTTTTTATTTAAAGCAAATGAAGAATATCTTTATGCCGCCTTAAAGCAATTTAAGCGTAAAATCGACTCCCGATTTGTTTCTTCCCCTCACATTTGATGTAATGTGCACGAAACATCCGACTGATTACTCCGACACTTTGTTCTATTCAGTTTGTACTAACTTTACAACTGTATACATATGTAGTTATTTACATGTGTTAGACATCTATGTTGTTATTTTAGTAATAATGGCGTTTTTTCTACCAACTTATTCAAATAGCTACACAACGCTACCTCACTATCAATTTGGAAGTAATGGAGAAAATATCAAAATACTTTAATACTTTATAACATGAATCTCCCTCTGCGAAGCATAGGAACATTGGAATCGCGATAAAAACAATTTCGCAATTGAAAGCAATTCAAATGAAGAGTTGCCACGTTTCCAGAGCTGGGTTGGTGGTTTCTTTTAATATGATGTGAAACGTACGTTGCTCGTTGTTTGTAAAAGTTGGTAATTTTTTACCTATAGCTGTGGCAAATAGTAACAATTTGCAATACTGAGATGCAAGAATGCTCTGGAAGATATTTTCTTCTGCTTTTGAGAAAAACATTTTCTGTGCCAAAACAGCGGAAAAAATTGTTTGCCTAGATTTTGGGTTTTGCTTTGAATCCTTTTACGATTTGGCTTTGTTTTTGAGATATGTATTTTATTTCCTTTAATAACGCTGGTACTATAATCGGTTTTGTGCCAATCGTTAGCAAAGTTGTAGGGTTTGTAAAAATATGACGTTTTGTGTGGCGAATCATTTTTGAGTAGCCCAGGGGCTAGCAAGGTTTTTGAAGTTTATAAAGCAGAGTTCCATGTTGTGAATAGATACGCAGGCCAAATTAATTTGCGGACGGCGATTACGATCCGCACAAATTTATTTGTTTATGATTTATTGATGATTTTGTTAAAAACATTATATTGTGAATAGATACGCAGGTCTAATTCAATTTGCGGACGGCGATACGATCCGCACAAATTTATTTGTTTATGATTTATTGATGATTTTGTTAAAAACATTATATTTTCATATTGCCATTTGGAAATTGGTGATAAATGCTACACTGTTGAATAGAATTGGCAAAACAAAATGCAAACAAAATGGTCTCATTTGTACAACAACCACAAATCATATGGACCAATTCGCCATCTTGTCATCATGCGGATCGACGTTTTGCCAACACACCTGTGTGCCTGTGTGTATACGTGTGCGTACATGATCAGAGAATATGCGAGAAAGAAGATAACAACAAAAAGAATGCAAACAAAAATCTGACATCTTAATACCGTCAACACCACATTTTCAAATCCGCCTTGTTCGTTATGGTTCAACATTAAATATATGGAACTGAATTATTCTTTATTCATGATTATATGATGAAAATCGTGAAAGATAATTTTAACTGAACTCAATACAATTAACGGAATAAAATATTCAAAATGTTTAAAATAAGTCGCATAGGAGTAAGCGATATATCCTCATTATTTTATAGGAATAAAAGTGCTATGTACAGATACATAATTTTATTTTCAGTCTAATACTCACCAAAAAAGGTGCGCGTCTGTCAGTAGTTAGCAGTAAAAATCTTTTGCGAAATCATCTGCGTTAAAAATACAATCGCTGCATGAATTGTAATTCACATTTCAATTTTAAAAGTTCCTGGAAACAAAGTTAAATAAAAACTAGAAAATTTTTAGTTTTTTTAATTTCAAATGCTTACCAAAATTTCAGGCCATATCCACTGTATGTTCGTATTATTTTCGTCACCTTTTGATTATAGTGCGTTTTGACAGTTGTTCGTATGAAAAGTCGTAGTCAGTATTAGGCTTAAGAGAGAACTAAGTAACCTGCACAATTTTAAATTGACATCTGAACGAAACCATTATAGTGACAAAATTTGAAATGCCACGTATTTTTTTTTTCTCAAATAAACTCTGTTCTCTTCCAGGATTCACTGCATAAATTAAAAAAGCATAAATTGTGAAATACTATTTGACAACAAAAATTATCAAACAACATTTACAAAAATATTCTTCTTTTACTTTTACTCAAAGACTAAACAAATCGGTTATATTCTCAGCCATAAAAACATACATATACAATTTGAATCTCTTTAGCATCGAATTTTTCCCGTATATAATGGTACCTAATATCGATGTGTTTGCTTCTCTTATGAGCCACTGGATTTTGGACAATGAACTGGGCACTTCGGTTGTCACACTTCAGGGCAGTTGGTGCTTGAAAATAAGCATCTAAGCCAATTTCTTGCAGCAAACTTCTAAGGTACACGACATACATAGCCACCTACTCATCTTCCATAGAACTGAACACCTGATTCTGCTATTTGGACTCCCATGCTATGGGTCCACCAAGCATCAAAACACAAATCCACTGTAAGATCTGCGATCGTTAACATCTGATTCCCAGTCGACATCTGCGTATGAAACTAAATCATAAGTACTTTTAGAATAAGTTTTCATACATGTTCTCCGATATCTCAAGCTGAAACCAAAGGCAGCTTGAGATATCGGAGAACATGTTTCGCTGCAGTAAAATGTTCTTTCTCGGTATGGCTGCTAAATTGTGCTAACTCTGATACAACATGAAATATATCGGGGCGAGAGTAAACAGACAAATAATTCAGTGCACCAATCAACGACTGGTATTTCGTGATGTCATAACCACTCTAATTTGCCTTTATGTACTTCTCGAGCACCACACCATTAGCAAAAGGTGTACTAGCAAGCTTGCAATCTGTTATGTTCCACTTGGCCAGGAACTCTCTTATATATCTCTCTTGATGAAGAGCTATTTTGCCTCTTAATCCCTCTCTTCCGACTTCTAGCCCCAAGTAGTACTTAGCTGATCCTCGATCAATTGCGTCAACATGCCGATTAAAATCTTGAACAACGCCCTTCATGATGGTTTCCGATGAGCATGACCCCAAAATTTCGTCGACGTAGACAGCGAGTAAGACGAGCTCATCGTTTACCTTTGTATAACCTCATAACCTCCTACCTTATTTCGGTATTTGTACTTTTTAAGGCCACTGCCACTGTTTTGGGGTCTTCTTCGTCTTCTACAAAAGTATTTACCAGAGCATTCGTTGATTCCACCACACGAACTTTTCTCGGACGTCCCTTTCGACCTGTCCTCAGAGTTTTTGGTCTTCCTCTTCTTCGTTTCTCACCGAGCACTACTTCGTCCCTTTCTTCAATTTATTTATCCGATTCAGAATCCACATTATCTCCGTTTTGTTCTTCTGTTCTGGCACATTCCCCTTTTTCTTTGTCCACAGAAACATCAACGGTAAACCAATCATCATTCAAAACAGTTGGGGTATTTATTGTTTGTTTGTAGAAAATGTCTTCGAAAAACTTGACGTCACGGGTGATCGTAATTGTTTGGTGCACTTTGTTATACAAACGTTAGCCTTTTGTTTGATGAGCATACCCAATGAATGTAAGCCTTTCTCCTTTAGGTAGTAACCTGGCGATTTGCCTGGCTGTTTGTCTAGGGTCACTACGTCACAACCAAATATACGTCACAACCAAATATACTTTTGTACTGAAGGCTTTCGTCCAAACCAACATTCATTTTTTTATGATAATTTCTTAAAACACAAAATTTCTTTAGAAGTTTCCCTTCTACTAAAACTACATATTCAATATTGGAATACAACATTGTGTATTCGCATTTTATAGCGAATTCATTTCTTGCGTTTTATAATTTTTTATCAATTTCCGCGTACTCTTTTTTTGTTGCTTGCTGTGCGGACAACAAAAGTTTTATTTGCCGAATTTATTCCATTCATTTGCACATTGTGTGTTTATCTGAAAAAAAAAAATAAAAACTATGTTCAATAAGGAAATTTGTATTTTTGATTATTGATAAACCATTTTGCAGTTTGGATTTATGTTAAGCTCAAAAATCAAATTAAAGTGGTTATTAACTCAATAAACCGTTCACTTGAAATTGGCCATTTCTTTTAAATGTTTTACCTGTTTTATAAAAATATAAAAATAATTGCTGTTTTCACATTAATAAAAAACTTTTTATTTCATTGGAATAAATTGCGTATTAAACATGGAAAATGTTACTAAAACATATTTATATTTTTTCTTAATGGTCGCAGGCTTCTAATAAAAGAAATATGTTGATTCCATTTTGAGTCTTTCTTCGTTGTCAGCGACATCTTGATAAATACCAATCTTAGCATTTTGCGCGGGATACCACGCAATCTTGATCCACATGTGTTATCTTCCATCCTCGGCGCCCAAGTCAATATAATCTAAATGTGGATAACAAAATTTTAAAATAAGATAATAATAATAATATATGTTTATAAATACAATGTCCTCCACCCAATTGGTTTCGTTTGCATTTATCCATTCTATTTGTTCACATACTGCATTTTTCTGCATAACACAGCGCAAAATTCTTTACAATAAATTTGTTTAATTTTAAAATTATAAGAAAAAAATACATTTAATGTTGAGATAAAAACCACAATTCTACTTTTTTTTGTCCAGCCACGCCACTTTGTGTCAGTATGTGATAGAAGTTAGTCATATATTTGACTCTTTTGCTCTTCTTTCGCATTACATATGCCTGAAAGGGAACACAATATAATCTTGATAAATACACAATTTATACTATTAAATAAAAATTTAATTCGTATATTTAAAATATGTTTAATGTATGCCTTATTTAAATAATTCGAGCAATTAAAACCTTGTTTGAAAAGATTTTTATGAGTCGATACCATGTTTAATCGATAAAATTTAGGTAAATATTTTTTCTGTGATCACTTCGAAATTCATTTATTTAATATAATTTATTTTTTTCTTTAAAGCTTTTTGCCTATATTCATAAATCTTAAAGTAGGCTTATTTGACAGATTTCCTTTATAGTGTTATGTAAATTTTTTGGGCATAATTCATGATCGAAATTTTTGGCGCATGGTCACGATTTCACAATGTGGCGACAATGTATGGTATGACATGGTTGTGGCGGATGGTAGTGAAGACAGAGTGCGATATACATATCTCGAGTGTGAGGACAGTGCATACATGGAACGGCAGAATTGACGTTTCTGCAAATTCGCAATATCAACGTTCATTCCATTATTCGTACCGTTGGGAACGGTTTTTTTTTTAATTTCCGTACCTATAGATAATTGGTAAGCAAAGATTTTTGCGGATGAGCAGTATAGTTATGCTTTTGTGCTCTAGACAGTAGAAGTCATGGTTTTCTACTAATTTATCATTTGGCAAGGATAGTCTCGTAAAACCTGCAGAAGGGCTCTCTTTGATGTGCACATTTGCCTGCAGCAGACGACATCGGCCAACTTTTCTTTGTAGCAATAAAGATTCTTTTTTTCTATTTTGAACTCAAAGAGAATCCAGAACAAAGGCAGAGGCGAAAATTCTGCACAGCGCACAACTTACAAACTTGAATAAAACCACCGAAACTTCAGTTGGTACCTTCTTTATTTCTTGCATTCATGGTTTTCTACTAATTTATCATTTGGCAAGGATAGTCTCGTAAAACCTGCAGGAGGGCTCTCTTTGATGTGCACATTTGCCTGCAGCAGCCGACATCGGCCAACTTTTCTTTGTGGCAAAAAAGATTTTTTTTTCTATTTTGAACTCAAAGAGAATCCAGAACAAAGGCAGAGGCGAAAATTCTGCATAGCGCACAACTTACAAACTTGAATAAAACCACCGAAACTTCAGTTGGTACCTTCTTTATTTCTTTACTTTTATCTTCAGATTGAATTTTTTTATTTTCCAACAATTGGTTTGTTACTTAAAATATTGGGTTGCCCAAAAAGTAATTGCGGATTTTTCATATAGTCGGCGTTGACAAATTTTTTCACAGCTTGTGACTCTGTAATTGCATTCTTTCTTCTGTCAGTTATCAGCTTTTACTTTTAGCTTGCTTTAGAAAAAAGTGTAAAAAAAGTATATTTGATTAAAGTTCATTCTAAGTTTTATTAAAAATGCATTTACTTTCTTTTAAAAAACCCGCAATTACTTTTTGGGCAACCCAATATTTTGTAAATTGTTGAATCAGCAAAAGCGACGGTTACGACCTTGATGCTTAGGTCGCTGTTTGCTTTTCATTGCTTATGGTTCAAATTACTATTTTAAGTATTTTTGCATGATTATGCTGATTTCGTCCAATTCAACATAATTACTAGGGTGGAGGTACGTAACTCCTCCCCCATTTTGTTAGCGATTCTGCTGAATCTTATCTTAAGTTTGTCTCTGATTCTTGTATTTCTTTTTCAAATTACCTTAATACTATTTGCTTAAACGATAGTTGGTTTGAAAAGTTGTATGTTTTGTTAAAATCTTCCTTAATAAATTTTTGTATATATACATGATTAGTATTTATAAATATTTCGTTCTCAATATTAAGTGTACTATTTATGTAACATTGTTTATTATTACGATTTTTTCATTTTTATCATCAATCTTAACATACCTTTATTAGTTAAAGGTACTAACTATAACTAACCGGAATTTTAATTGCGAAAATTAAAATATTGTTTTCGAACATAACACCAGTTCGAATTGATTTAAGCTTGTAAAAATCTATACCATATTTGTTGTTATGATCCTGTCATCTTCTATTTTATTTCAATATGTTTATTGACTTGGATATGTCATCATTGATTTATACTGATTGTATAAATTGGTGGTTATTTTTATGGTTATCTTGTAAATTCCTAAGAATGTCTTGCCTATCTCCATCATCCATAACTCCAATCAGCCATTTCTATACAGACCAAGTTTTTTCCTATAGGAAAGGGATAGTGAGTGATCTTTTGATCTTAATGTCTCAATTTCAATATTTAGTTGGTTACTACTTTGTTTTGTTGATTTCAAATTATTTTCTATATTGTCAGCTAAATCATTCAAATCGTTCGGATTAACAATATGGAGTACAATAGCGGTTCCATTTATGACTTGTGCATCTTTCATAAGGACATAGGCAAATACGTTGTTATTCATTATTGGGTCTATCAACATGGATGATGTTATTGGTGCAATGATGGCAAATATCGCTCAAATTATCAGTATCTGAAAATGTTAATGGAAGTTTAATAATATTGGGGCTAAATTTAATGTTTAATTTAATTGGTTGTCTGTGGTTCCTATTGAGATTCATGATTTAGATTTCCATTATCAATGACCTCATTCCTATCGTCAGTTTCCGAGAAACTTTCTGAATTTTCATGTTTTAGCAGTCTTTTAATACTCACTAGGTGAATATTGTCAAGTTCTTTTCTTAGGTTCTTCTTTGTGTCGTACACTCTTATAATTTTTTATGAACCCGATTTTCCTCGTTTCTTCATAATTTTCTCTGTTTTTGCTTACTTTCTCTATTTTGTTTTGTTTTCATTTTCTTTGTTCTATGGCATATAGCTTCTGCATCGACTTTTCCATATTGTGCATTTAATGGTGTTATGAAAGGTATTGTTATAATATGATATTGCTTTAACCATTTGATTGGTTGTTGGCGACTTTTCTTCTAAATTGAGAGCTCGAATTCTTTTGATTATAATCTAATTCAGTCTTTCTATATCTGAATTTCCAGTATGGCTATTTGCTTTTGTAACGTGATATTCAATACCTTCTGCGGTTAAGTACTCAATAACAGCGTTAGATTTAAATTCATTATCAAAAACAATTTTTCTTATTTTACCTTTTATGGCCATGGATTCCTTCAACCTTTGGACAATTGTCCGTTTATTTCTGTCAGGTAGATGAAAACTGATCACATGTTTAGAAAATTGGTCAGTAAAAAAATAAATTAATTATTTGTATTTGTTAATTCCGTTAGGGGTTTCCGTAAATCGAAATTTCGGTTTTAATGGGTGTCTGTTATATTTTGCTGATGAACAGATATGACAATTTGTTATCACATTATAAATAACGTCCTTTAGTGTCGGATTGTATAACCGAAATTTAATTCCTTTGTAAATGGGTAGGCTACCCGAGTGCCCTGTTTCAATTTTATGAATATGAGCAATTTGCGTTTTGAGTTCATCCTCGTCAACAGCCAGTTGCAAAGTATGAACATTTTACAAATTTTATATCAGCGCTATGAGCAAATTCCTCAATTAGAGCATTTTGATGCTTGCTGTAGAAATGATCACCTATCTTTCTGTGTATACCAATCTTTCCTTTCTTTAAGTGATTTTTAATTATTGCCGTCACATTATTTTTATCGTTAAATTGTCTACCTGGGAGTGACAGGTATTGCCATCCAATGACTGTCTGCAATTCGGTACGCTATTTGCGTCAATTACGTTTATCTTTCCAGTTCTGCTGAGAAAGTCAGCTATATAGTTACTTTTCCCTTTTATATATTCAATCTTAAAATTATACACCTAGGTCGATCAGCCATCTCTGAAGCCGCGGACTAATATTTTTCCCGGTATACTTCGCTAGGAGCCATTTAATTGGTTGATGATCGCTTTCGATGTCAATCTCTTTTCCATAAAGGTAAGGCCTGAAGTATTTTATGCCCCATACGATGGGTTATAGCTCTTTTGTATGGTCGAGTAATTTCTTTCATGAACAATGAGTGTTTTTTTAAGACGTCCAACATTGATTTATTCCTCATTTTTCAGCTAGTACACTACGAGTCGTGTGACTAGATCAGTGTTCCCACTCAAGAAAATTAATTTCTAACAAATTTAAGAAAAATCCTACCAAAACTGTTCAAAACCTATCAAATGTTCTATTAGCCAAAAATGCTTTAAATGTTTTATACCCATTACCGAAGAGTTCGCCATTTTGCCATTCCATTGGCAACATATCAAAGTACACATTTTCAACGCTACTAGATCGTCGTTATATAGATGATCTAGGCATGTTCGTCCGTCTGTGTGTTGAAATCACTCTACAGCCTAAAATTCAAAGATGGCCTATATCTTAATATAGCACCTTTAAAACCGATCTCCCGATTTCATAATGTCGTATTTTTGCCACGATTTCAATGAACAACCGCGCCGAGTTTTGTTAAAGCGATCTTCCGATTTAAGTGTTGAGCCAAGAAATGCGAGAAATTTTCACCGTTACAGTGAGTTGCTTGGGTCCCTCAATATCTGAGATGGACCAGATACAACAGCTGCAACAAAGCCCTGTGTAATTGGTTGAATGCATCCAACAAATAAGCCGCATTTCTTGACCAAAATTTACTAAATTTGAAAGAGATCCCTTAGCACTCGTACCAGTTACAGTCAATATCAGAATTCTTGAAACAGTATATTGCCCGTCGACATCCACGGTTTTATTTTGCACCCTTAATGAATATACTGAAACCACAAGAAGTGCATAAATTTTGAGTCATCCCCGTCGATTTTTTCTGTAATTAATTCTGTACTTATATGTTGGATAAACCTACCAAAAATTCAGGTCTGCCTTCCTACCTACAAAAACGTAAGAACCATTTGTTCAGATTGATGTCAATGAGCTGCATGCAAAGGGCTTTACCGCGAATCTTGGGGATATTTACAGTACGTCGAGTTACTTAGATATTCTTGTATGTGGGTTAAATCACATGCACAGGGCGTTTAGTAGAATAAGGAATATTACCTATAGGGGCTCCAATTGGATAAATAGTCCTAATGTTCGGTATCATCAATTCATGTCTGATTTGGCGTATAGGGCCTATTTTGACGACAGGTCCGAGAGTAATTCGAGGATTTACTGCAGACACCGGGACAAGGTTAAATCTGTTAAAAAAAAAGAGAGAAGAGGGTTGCCCGCTTTGATCTATTTAACCGCTGTGAAAGCTCGAATGCACTATGGTAATTGATAAGGAATAACGGTCTAGTTGGCAGTGAGGTTTCTTATTTTCTCCACCTACGTTCGGACAGTGTAAACATTGTGAATATCATGAACCAGTCGTTTTTGGACAACCAAATGGACGTTTCAGAAGCAAATGACCATTTTTTGTCTGTGAGTAATTTAGCTGTATTTCTTGCGAGCACTTCTGCTCCTCTTTTGCTGCAATTAATTCCAATGTTGCGGGGGTCGACAACTTCACTTACAAATCCTTGGGAATAGTATTTCCTTTCCTCATAGACCTCATCTTGCATTTGGTTAATACGATTATAATGAATTCGACTTTTCCACAGGATTGGAAGGTTTCTCGAATACTGTCAAAAGTAACGAAGCACGTACTAAAGCCAAAAAATCTTTCTCACCTTAAGGCTGAGATAATAGATTTTAAAGAAAAAAATTGCTGATTTCATTCAATAGGACATTCCCTTAATATTTATGGCAAAATTTTAATAAAAGTGCTATTTTTTATCATTGTTATTTTCGTAATATTTCAAAAAAAATAGTCGCGGGAAAACGGGGTTTTTAACGGTGAAAAACTAACATAGTACCAGCCATTATTGGCGAATCACTTCTAAACGACTGTCAATGCGGCTTTCGAGAGAACAGAAGCACTTCTATCCTCCTACTGGGACTGACAGATTCCATTACGAATAGCCTCGCAAACCATCAACCATGTCTACTATCGTTAGATCTGGAAAAAGCTTTTGATAGAATAGACTATTTTGTGCTCATCCGAAAGTTGTCGAATATTTATGGATTTGGTAGAAGTCTCTGCAAGCTTCTTTTTTCGTTTTTCCAGATAGGACAGTTTGTGCGAGTGGATGGGACATCTTTTGATATACCAGTTTAAGGCCGTCATGCAGACAAAGATTGATTACGTAATGCGTTCTGTGGAAATCTGGATGAAGTGTAACGATTGAGCATCAATCCGGCAAAGACAAAGGTAATGTTTTTTTCCACTCGGGATGCTACTCTTCGGGTGATATACTGCGGCAATGGCATAGCATTTGTTAATACTATGGAATGCTTGTGTGTGATTATTAACGACAGACTAATTTTAGAAGGCCGTATTAATAGAGTAGTTTTTCGCACTGGTACTCCGCTAGCTGTATAATACTGATATGGTATTGCCGAGAGAGATTTAAATAAAGTTAGTTCATTTATTAGAAGTGCCGCACATATTGTACTGCCTTGAGGTTTACTCCGGTACATACACTTCGAATATGGTCAGAATTAAATTGGTAATTAATAGAGTAGTACGGTATCTTTACTCTCATTTATGAACACGTATCTCATTCCGTCAGAAGATTTTTGGGATGCTGTTTTTCCAATTTTGTAAGCTTTCGGCCTTTATTCCTGTTTTACAAATCTTACAGACATCGCACACCATTTTTTCTGGCGGATTCTTTTGCTTTTTCTTTTAAGGGTCGACCCCTACATCGCAGATTCGTTTTTAGTAAGAACGTCTAGGCTATTCAACTCTTCCAAATAATCTTAGAGTATTTAACACATCCTCGCATACTTACCAAAAAAAAACATTCTTCGATAGATAATAATTCAGAGAGGTAGCTTAAGGTAGAGAATTTCAGCTTAATCTTCTTTAAAGCTGCCATTCCTCGATGAAATTTGCGAAAAATGACGCAGTGTCATATTATACATAGTCTTGTTTCTCTGTATGAACTTATTATTTTAACTAGTTCGGTGAATTTTCTCCTATTAGTAGACAATAGTGAGCTAGAAAATTATTGTTAGTGTATTATTTCAATGCAAATATAGTCGAGTCGAGTGGTTCTGGCTGGACAGTAAAAGGGTGACGTATATTGTGTGGTCCCTGGTCACAATCGGGACATCAACGTCGCCATCAATCTTTGCTCTGTATAAGTTGATCCGGCTGCATCTGCCGGAACGTAATTAAGTCAGAACTACTCTGGTTTGCCGGGGGAGGTCACCCGGGTGCAATGGGAGGCGGTCGTTCCCCGGTAGTTATTTATCGCACCTGCTACCGTGTCTGCATGAATATTGTCTAGACCCACTTGACCTAGAGATTCTCTCTTAGCGCTAAACCTCACGCTCTAGATCATGTAGATCTACCTTAAGGCTTCTGGGCGGTGGATATCTATCCGCAAGACGATGATTTGTATGGTCTCTGCGATAACAGCACAAAAGGTATTGCTTAGACAACATGTAGTTACGTCTTCGCACTGGTAGGATCTTTGTGTGTTCCACATGAGAACTGAGGAGACAGCCCGTCGCATTCTGACATATTTGAATATTACCCCACTACGTGTCACAATTGCTTTGCACGTGGTCAACAATTTTTTTTGTCTGTACCTCAAGTCCTGCCAGCAAGTGACTTGAGGACCTTGTTTCTACTTTTGAATTTATCGCAAATTGCTGTGGCATGTGGGGAGAATATGTAAGAGCAGTCAAATGATGGTCGGAAACATTTCTCCATCGACCATCACAGTCAGCTCGGCATTCACCTTACGCGAATTTGTAGTAAACAATGTAGCTGAAGATTTGGTGGCAGATATCTTCAGATTTCTTTCAGCGAAATATGAGGCAAGTTCGTTTAAGTAGACGTTCAACCGATCGCATATGTCAACAATGGCTGGGTGGCCTGATGCCATGAACGTACAATCATATGATACGATCTCTATGCCGTCTGGAGGGGGTGGAATGGAGGATAGGTAGAGGTTAAACAGTGCCGGAGATATCACCCCGCCTTGGGAAACTTCCTGTTTCACTCTACGGTGCTTCGACTTCTTATCCCTAAATTCCACAAATGATTGGCGACCACACAGATAATTCGCTACCCAGTGTTTCAGGCCTGGCTGGAGGGACGTGTTGGCGATGTTCTAAAATAGTTTGCCATGGCTAACCGTCTCGAATGCCTTCGATAGGTCCAGTGCGACGAGAGCGTCCTATCACATGGCCTGGGCTGGCATGCAAAGCATTTGTTGTGCTGTGCAGTCTTCGAAATCCATGTTGATGCTCGGCGAATGGAAATTCTTCTACGAGGAGGAGTAATGCCTCAAGCGTTTTTGCTACTGGTGAGAGAAGGGAGATCCGTCTGTACGACTCTCCCAAACTCTGGTCCTTTCCATGCTTCAGTAGCGGGATCACTCGGCTCACTTTCCAGACATCGGGAACTGTAAAAGTGTTCAAAGACAGTTTGAGGACAGTAGTAAGGTACTCACCTCCACGTAGATCCAGACTCTTTAGCATTAGTGTAGAGATTCCGTCGGGACCTTAGAACGCCTTAGAAGATTTGGCGCCATGGATGACATTCGTAACTTCGCCCACGGTAAGCTTGCCCATTAATTGGGACACAGCTACCAACCGGCGGTATATATACGTTGTATAGCTCTATCTCGGCATAGATGCTGCTGTTTCACATAGTTCGACGACAAGGGCGCAGAAGGCGACGACGATCGTGACCCACTGCTGTCTATGATCGCATAGCACCTTGCAACATATTCAGTATGACTATACTCCCGTAGTGAAGTAAGGTCAGAGCAAGATTGGAAATGTACCCACTCTATGCACCGATTACACCTCACTGACACCCACCGATGATGGAGGCGGTTCTGCCAAACCGAACTGAACCAGGGTCCGGGGGACCAGAAGCGTGCACAGAAGGCACTCCGGGATGTCCCTTTCCTATGCCGAAAAAAAGGACGAACACGTACACTGACGCGGCAGCCTTTGCTGATGAAGGATTCCGTTGGGTCAATCCGGTGCGTACAACCGGCTGCCATGGAATTGATAGATAATCTTGCAATTTATATTTATATGGGCCATATGATGGCTTCAAATTACATGTATTTTATTTATTTAAATCAAAAAAAATTTGTCGTGAAAAAATATGTTTTTCAATGTGAAACAGGAGCTTAATACCCACCTTTATATCGATGCGATTATCGATAGTTCGCCAGCTCTTTTTTAAGGTGATTATTCGATTTTTTTTTGACAAAAGTCGATTAGTCGACATGACAGGCATGATTTGCAGTTTCTAGTATCTTTATGAAGCCAAATTTCGTTTCATTTTCGGTCAACTAAAAATTGAAACCCCGCACCAACAAACAGAATCAGTGAATCCTTTTTTTTAACGGTCGGTTATTGGATTTTCCACAATATATAAGAATCTGTGATTTTAACTTTTCAAACGGCGTGAAATTTTGTCTATAGTTTTGCTAGTATATGTATAACAAATTTTAAAGTTGTCGGTTTCTGTCAAATATAATATTTTTTGATCAGGTGAATTTCTTATTTAATCGTATAGAAAGACGACCTAAAATGAGCATAACTTCGGCCGCTGGAATAATTTCTTTGCTCGATGAGCCGATGTCGGACTTAAAGGTCTTCGCTTTAAAAAAGCTTGACCACATTGTTGATGAGTTCTGGCCAGAAATTTCTGAATCAATTGAGAAGATTGAAATGCTTCACGAAGATAAAAATTTTTCTGAAAATAAATTGGCTGGTATGGTTGCCTCTAAGGTTTTTTACCATTTGGGTTCCTTTGAAGATGCCCTAACGTACGCATTGGGAGCAGGTGACTTGTTTGATGTGAATTCACGAAACGAGTACACGGAGACTATTATTGCAAAATGCATCGATTTTTACATAGCCCAACGAGTAGCGTTCATTGAAAATCCCAAGGAAGCCAAGGCTGTAGATGCTCGGCTCGAGGCTATAGTAAACAGGATGATACAGCGTTGCTTGGATGATGGGCAGTACCGCCAGGCCTTGGGAATAGCTTTGGAAACGAGACGTATGGATATATTTGAGTCGTCTATAATGAAGTCCGACGATGTTAGTGGTATGCTGGCGTACGCTTACAATGTCACAATGTCTTTAATACAAAACCGAGGATTTCGGCATGAGGTGTTGCGATGCTTGGTTGGACTATATCGTGACTTGGGTGTACCCGACTATGTCAATATGTGTCAGTGCTTGATATTCCTTGAAGACCCTTTAGCTGTAGCTGAAGTCCTGGATAAATTAACCAGGTCCTCGAAAGAAGCCAATAACTTGATGGCCTATCAAATAGCATTTGATTTATATGAATCTGCAACGCAGGAATTCCTAGGAAATGTTTTGCAGGCTCTAAAGGAGACTGCTCCTATACCCACAGCATTGCCGAGCATATTTAAACCACAGGGTACCAGTTCATCCGCTTCAAAAAGTGATGAGGACAAGATAAAAGAGGAGCCGGCTAAAGTTGAGGAGTCAACAGGTAATTATTAGAAAGATTGTTAAATTATGACGAAATAATTATATGTATTTTATAGATGGAAAGGTTGAACGTACAGTAGACTCATTAAATGACTCCGAAAAGGCTCACCAAAAAAATATTGAAAAGTTAATTTCTATACTATCGGGTGAGGTGACTATTGATTTGCAATTACAATTTTTAATACGAAGCAATCATGCTGATTTGCAAATTCTACGAGCTACTAAAGAGGCAGTGCGAGTATCGATTTGTCACACGGCCACTGTTATTGCCAATGGATTTATGCACGGAGGAACTACCTCAGATCAATTTTTAAGAGATAATCTCGATTGGTTAGCAAGGGCGACGAACTGGGCTAAACTAACAGCGACAGCTTCTTTGGGCGTTATTCATCGTGGTCACGAAAAGGATTCTTTGGCCTTGATGCAAAGTTATTTGCCAAAAGAAGCAGGTCCTAGTTCCGGATACTCAGAAGGAGGTGGCCTTTATGCCTTGGGGTTGATTCACGCCAACCATGGAGCAAATATAATTGATTATTTGCTGCAGCAGTTGAAGGACGCTCAAAATGAAAATGTGCGACATGGAGGTTGTTTAGGACTCGGTCTTGCTGCTATGGGCACACATCGTCAGGATTTATATGAGCAGTTAAAATTTAATTTATACCAGGACGATGCAGTGACCGGTGAAGCCGCCGGTATCGCAATGGGTATGGTAATGTTGGGTTCTAAAAATTCCCAAGCTATAGAAGATATGGTTTCATATGCACAGGAGACACAACATGAAAAAATTTTACGTGGCTTAGCTGTTGGAATTTCTTTAACAATGTTTTCCCGCCTGGAAGAAGCCGATCCTTTAATAACCAGTCTATCAACCGACAAAGACCCTGTTTTGAGGCGCTCTGGTATGTACACAATAGCCATGGCGTACAATGGTACTGGAAGCAATAAGGCTATAAGAAAGCTGTTACACGTGGCTGTGTCAGATGTAAATGACGATGTCCGGCGTGCGGCTGTAACCGCAATTGGTTTTATTTTATTCCGCACCCCAGAACAATGCCCCTCTGTAGTAAGCCTTTTAGCAGAATCGTATAATCCGCATGTCCGTTACGGAGCCGCTATGGCATTAGGAATTGCATGTGCCGGTACTGGTCTAAGAGACGCCATAGCACTATTGGAACCCATGGCTAGATTGGATCCAGTTAACTTTGTAAGGCAAGGTGCACTTATAGCATCAGCAATGATACTAATTCAACACACCGACCAGACATGTCCTAAGACTACTTTCTTCCGTTCATTGTACGATGAAGTTATTTGCAATAAACATGAAGATGTCATGGCAAAATTCGGTGCAATTTTAGCACAGGGTATTATTGACGCTGGCGGCCGCAATTGCACAATATCATTGCAGTCCCGCACCGGCCATACTAATTTGCAAGCTGTAGTTGGTACTTTAGTTTTTACACAATATTGGTATTGGTTTCCCCTGGCACATGCGCTCTCATTGGCTTTTACTCCAACTTGTGTTATTGGTTTGAACTCTGATTTAAAGATGCCACAGATGAAATTCAAGTCAGCTGCTAGACCCTCGATTTATGCATATCCGGCCCCATTGGAAGAAAAGAAGTCCGAGGAACGTGAAAAAGTCGCCACAGCCGTGTTATCTATTGCTGCTCGCCAGAAAAGACGCGAAACTGCCGACAAAAAGGAAGACGATAAAATGGACGTTGACCCAGAGGAAAACAAAGAAATACCATCAACATCGAAGAAAGAAGAAGAGCAGAAGTCTGATGATAAAGCAAATAAATCGGACGATAAGAAGAAAAAATCGGAAACCCTAAAGAAGGATGATGACAAAGAAAAGGACTTATCTTCTACAGAAAAGGACAAAGAGAAGAAAGATGATAAAGACAAAATGGAAAAAGAGCCTAAATTCGAGATTTTGGAAAATCCGGCTCGTGTAATGCGCCAACAATTAAAAGTTTTAAGTGTGGCTGAAAATCAGTCATATGTTCCTCTGAAAGATGTTACCATTGGCGGCATTATTGTTATGCAGCACACAGGCAAAACAAAGGAACAGAAACTGGTAGAGCCAGTAGCAGCCTATGGCCCTAAGAACGACGATGTGAAAGAACCTGAGCCCCCAGAGCCATTTGAATATATTGAAGATTAATTATTTATAAAACATTTCTTATATTCGCAATATTGCAACATTTAATCAATAAACACAACACAACATTACTATTTTATCGTTTTTATTCTTTCTCATTTTCAAACAGCATTATACACTTTAAATACATGAATACATCTTTATACATACTACAATATTTAATTTAATTTGAATATGAATTATCGAATTTGGCGTAACGAAACAAAAAACAGGTGTCGTCGATTTTTTACGGTGGATCGCAATGTAACACCGCTGCATATCGTTGGGCTGGGTTGGGTCACTTGCCCAATAACAATGATACACCCTTGCGGAGATGGCGCAAATTCCCAATAGGCTGTCAAATCTCTTGACTCTTCCTAATTGACATTCTATTTTTATTTGCATTATCATGTGTAGCAGCTACAATAGAAAGAATTATGACTAAATATTAAAACAAAATGTGAAAAAAAATTTTTAAATCTAAACCAATCATTTGACGTTCTTTAGTTAACCCTGGTTTATATATCTAGGGGCGTTCCCATTGAATGTTAATGATTTGATTGACCCATCAGAACGCCGAGGTTCAATTACTGAGTGGCCCTCGGAAAACATGTTCAGTTGATATGTTAATGGTGGCGACATTTAAGACTGGTATCCCTGCCCGTCATTAAAGTTTGTATCCCTCCCCGTCAGTGACACCAAATGCCTAGATTCGAATCTTGGAAAGAACATAATGATAGGAGGTTATTCTCTCTTAATGTTGGTAAAATTTGAAAGGTAGTAAGACACTTGTTGTTGTTGTAGTAGCAGGGTGTGGTACACTGAGGCGGCAGCCCTTGCCGATGAAGGAATTCATCGGGTCAATCCGGTACATACAACCGGCTGCCATGGGATTGTAGTAAGACACTTAAAAACGTAACGTGTCGCTCTGCGGTTTTATTAAAGTAATTTTTTATGCCACTTTATGACGTATTGTTAGTTATATATGGGGGCCTTGAAAATCATAATAAGAAAGGAATTTAATAATGGCAAATAGATTTTTACTTTCAAAAATCACCTATCTGGTACAGTGAAGCACATCCGGCTAGCTATTTGTAATATTTAGGACATGGAATTTCAAACGCAAGAGATTTTTTGAAAAGAACAGAACCATGAATTTACGCATATGCTTTGTTGATTTTGCTCGTGACATAGTCAAATAGAATGATATTTGGCAAAGCAGATTTTTATTAGTTCAGAAAATCATTCGGTTACATTCGCTTTTAATCTACCAGTATGTATGCTTAACTAAGAACAAAAGTATTCAATTCATTTTCATTATAAATAATATGGTATAACACTTGTATTGTAACGTATTACCGTAGAGTAAAACAGTAACATTTTAAAACTTAAGGAAATAATTATCTACATATCAGAGAACTGCATAAGACCCAATATATGCTGCACAATAGACACTGAGGCGACAGCCCTTGCCTATGAAAGACTCCATCCAGTCAATCCGGTGCGTACAACCGGCGGCCATAGGATTGAGTGTTTTTCATAAGTGCCTATTGTGTGTCAAATATTGGGTCTTATGCAGTTCTCTGCTACATATAGCCAAAATGAATGGTAACTGCCTGATTGGCATCAACATAGGCATGCATTTGCATTTTGAAATCCTGTGTGAGATGTGTTAAGTTTAATCGCTCTCAGACTCACTACTGGAATCATTCGGAACTCTTTTATCTTGTGTGTTAGTTCTCTCATTTGGGGGGTCGTAGTAATGCAACTGTTTACGCCAGATTTTTATAAGCCCGTCGAAAGCACGGCGGCTGTATTTTCCATATTTGTTTGGAGTTCGGGGGTGATCACGGGATCGTTCTGTTTTTGGGATCAATTCAGCATAACGCTCATAAGCAACAGTGTTTTTTCCGTAATCTATTTGCTTTTGGCGACGGGAAAGTATTGCTGCATCAGTTTCAGTGTACGAGGAAGAAGAAGATGACGACGAAGTAAAACTGTTTTGTCTAGCTCGTTTTTCTTTCTTATGTATGTTGAAATATCGCTTGGTTACAACTTCATTGCTGTCGCAACTACTATTTGGACTATTAGATCGTGTCTCAATGCTTGGTGTTTCCGAATGACGTCGTTTAAATGGCGTCTTCAGTTTTTCTTCCTTAAGGAGACGCTCGAATTTTTGCTCGTTTACATCGTCGATGAATTCCAACGAGATATCTCGACGCGACAAGCTAATATCCGACGAACTATTGTTGAATGAACCAACAGGCTGCAAATAACAATAACATTTAGCAAGAACAATTATATTTTCTAAAAATGCCTTAGTGCAAACGTACTTGAGAATCAACTTCATCCGCCCATGAATGGCTGTTTTTAGCGGCTTCATTTTTTTCCATAGACATTGCAGCTAAATTTTCACAAACCATCATATTTTCCAACACTCTTTTTACCAAATCAATCTGGTGAATTCAATTGTATTACTATCGTGTGTTGCAGGCAATCTAACTAACGAATTTAACTTTATTCAATTAACCCTCCACCCGCGACTGCACTTCTGACAATAAAACATACTAACACCACTACATAAATTCGCGCGTTTTTTCATATGTTTACTTACAACCATACCTGCGATAAATATCGATAGTTGAAAATGCAGTGTAACACAAATAAAAAAATCAAATTATTTGGCCCTGTATGCATCTCAAGCGAAATTTTCGGTTGCAAACACATGGTGACAAAAAGCTACATTAGTTTTCGTTTCGCCAATTTACCACACTTTTTGGTAAAGTAGTCTTTACTTTGTATAACTAAATCACTACGTGGCCCATAAAAGATAAATGCAATAGTTTTCTTACAACTAAAGGCCGGTATTATATTCCTTCTGAGACGTCGAAGCTGCGAGAGGTGAGCGTGATTACGAGGTTACAACCGAAAATCTTCAAGTGAAGTGCCGTTTAGCAATACCCCAAAAGCCGAAAAGCAATAACAACTATGAAACTAATAAATAATAAATAAAATTTCGCTTCAATTAATTGCAATGTAATCAAATGCTCACGAAATGTTTTCTGCCGAAGAATAGAATTCTGAAGAAGAATAGAATTTCGCAATTATTTATTAGGCATTTTCGCTGCGAATGCAGTTGTAGAAATTCCCAAAAAGGCGTTTTTGCAATAAAAAGTCTAATAGGCAGCTCTCCTATCACAAATTTTACCACCAGCTCTATTTTGGTGTTGCTTGCGTGCAGTTTTTACAAAAAATAAAGGTGGAAGAGCTATATTTGCTAATAATTGCTACTTATTTACGCCTGTATTCAAAAGACTTAATATAGATTTGACAGATTTCGTTTATAGAACTCTCAAATAAACCTATTTAAACGCTTCATTAAGTACCAACGAAGTTACCAACGGTAACTCGCAAGATGGCAGTAATACAGGGTGACACTAACTCAAAAAAATTATCAACCGTTTTCTATTACTGCCGCCAGAATATTAAGCTGTGAATAAACTAATTCCATTATGGAGGACGTTAATGGACTTGGTTTAAAAAGTGTGCATGCCAAATTGAAGGGGAGATACATACCTTTAATTTGGTATACCACACTTAACCCAGAACTGTTTTTCGTAGAACAAACCTTCAAGTTTTGTTTCAAAACTGGAGCGCAGGACAATAAATCCACTCTGGAAGCCATAAATGGACTTCGTTCAAAAAAGTTCATGCACCAAATTAAAGGGGAGATAAATACCTTTAATTTTTTATACCACACACACCTCAGAACTGTTTTTCGTAAAACAATCCTTTCACATTTCTATTTTGAAACTGAAGGGCAGGATAGTGTGGAAGCCATAAATGAACTTCGCACCAAAGCGCAGCACAGATACGGTCGATGGTAACATAGATGATATCTACACAAGGTGACATAATATTTTAAACAAATTTCTACTTTAAGCCGCGTACGCAGCTCTAGTCAATTTCGCACGCAAACACATGGTGAAAAAAAAACGATACATTTGTTTGACCAATCTGCCACACTTGTTGAATGATAAATTTGCATTTATCAAAACTAAGCGATTTTATGTACAAATAAAATTATTATGTGGTGAAAAAACGTGAAAACATTGGATATTTATTCAATGACGTCGAAATTAATCTCCAATGCGTACAATGTGTACCCCCGTTTTCATTCCAAACTGAAATATGGAATACTGGTACTGTGTTCATTTTAAGCGAAATTTTTTTATGAACACATTTTTAGAAAATAGATTTTGAAGCAAAAGAACTTTGCTGATCTCGTTCGTTATAATTGAGATTTTTGTAGTATTTCAAAAAATTAACGTGAAAAGCATGTTCCAGTCATTAGTTCCAGTCAGGCATGTTATGATGTAAATTTCATGCCATAAAAATTAATAAATAATTCATTGAATTTAAATTTAAACGGTCTAGGCATAGTCTCTAGGCATAGTAATTATCTTGCACGGAAAAAACATTTATTGGTTTGTGTTGGCAAAATGTCGATCAGCTTGATGGCAAGATGGCGTTTTGACCATATGGTTTTTATGTTGTTGTACAAATGTGACAACGTTTAAAATAATTAACAATGGTTGTGCTCTTTTTGGGCGACGTGAAATGTAAATTTCCCCTAGATGAAAAAAACGAGTTGTAGCGAAACTAACACTTTTCTTCAATATTTTCCTCTCATTTTTTTATATGGAGTTTCACCGCGAAAACTGAATACAGTACCAACCTTAACATGTCAACTAATGGCTGGTACTAAATTCGTTTCCACCGGTAAAAATACAGGTTTTTCACGGTTACTTTTTTGAAACACTACAAAAATCTTAATGATAACATAATACTTTTATTAAAATATTTTCATAAGTAGAGGCTGGTACCACGTTCTTTTTTGTTGAAAATTTTCCGAAAATCGTTCTTTCGGTGGTTTGACAAGGTTACCACATTTGATTTGATTTGATTTTGGGTTTCTTTGGCCAAAATGTTGCCATTTACATATAAAAATTAATATGGCATCAAACAATTTAGCAGCGCATGTGTACACACAAATGTTAGTGTTTGGGTCGTACTGAAACCTGTATGTTGTTGTAAATTCAACCAAAACCTACCCCTTCGTAATTAATAAATGATGAAACACGAAACAATTTAAAGAAAGAGACAAATTTAGCATTTATTTGTAAAAATAATTAGATTTTGTAGTATTTCCACTGTTATAAGTAAAATAAGGGCAACGTTCCAAAAGTCTTTGTCAGCATTTTCCACTTTTATTCAAATATTGTTGTTGTAATTGAAAGACCAAAAGCAAAACACATTGTTTCACAAACCTCATTATTTCGTAGAAATTGATTGAATTGCTTGTCGTAAAAGAGATATTCATTTTTCCTTCGAGTATATTTATTTTTATTTAAAAAATATCCACAAACACCTTAGTTTTTTCCACCCAGAGTAAATACATGTGAGCAACATCACTAACACTAAGAAGCACTCAATTACAGTTAGAAGTTTGGCGATCGCGTTTATTTTGCATACGAAAATGACTCGTTGCACAGCGACTGTGGTTTTGCTCTCAATGGGCGTGCCGAAATGTAAATTTTCCCTAGTGAAAAAACAAGTTATGACGAAACGAACACATTACTTACTTTAATTGGCTATGACAGAATATTTGTTCCTTTAGCCGAACGTAGAATAGCGTTCCAAGCGCCTCGATCTTCTGCGCTCATTCTAAAATCTCTGACACCAAGTCTCGAGGTGTCTCTCACAACTTGATCTTTCAATCGGGCTTTTGGTCTTCCCGGTTTGCGAGTACCACCGTGTTTGCCTTCAAAAGACTTCTTTGCTGGAGCTTCTTCATCCATTCTGACAACATGACCTAGCCAACGCAGCCCTTGTGTTTTGATGCGTGTAACTATCGTCGTCATACAGCTCTTGGTTCATACGTCGCCTATATTCTCCGTTTACGCAAACTGGTCCATATATTTTAAGAAGAATCTTTCTCTCAAATACTCCAAGCACTGCCTCATCTGCTTTCACAAGTACCCATGCTTCAGAACCATATAACAGCAGAGGTAGTATCAGTGTCTTGTAAAGTACCGAACACATTTCGGCAATTTTTTCTGTTTGTGTTTTTATATGGAGTTTCAACGCGAAACCAAATATAGTAGCGGCCTTAATTAGGGAATGACCTACTGCACGAAATCAGCAAGTTCTTTTGCCTTAAAATCTATTATCCTAAAAATGTAATCATGGAAAAATTTTGCTTAAAGCGAATCACCCTTAACTTGTAGTGTTCATTAAATTCATAATGAAACGATATTTCAGTTTGGAATGAAAAACAGTGGGTACACATAATAAGAATCTGTCAAGTGAAAGTTTATTGAGTCTTCTTCTATTCCGATTACTTTAAAAACATTAAGAACTATGACTGCCTCTTTCTTATACACGATGGGTATGTTATAGGCTACATGCTTGAAAATATAATGCATAAATATGAATATCGTGACAAACTGAAACTGACAACAAAAAAAAAAAAAACGTTTGCTCACGCGCTTTACTGTTTCTTTACAGAGCAGTGTATCTGTTAAAATAATAAATAGCTTAAAACTAAATAACAACTACAACAAAAAAACAATTGTCTGTAAATAACTATATCTAACAGAGCGAGATGAAATAATCAAACAATGAATGAAAATGTGTAAATATCACAGGTGAGTTTGATTGTATGTAAATATGTACATATATGTAAAAAAATGTTGATAAACGAATGACAGACCACTTTTTGTTCTGATTGTAACATTAAAAATGAAATGTGAAATAAAACGATATGAGCTGTGCTCGTTGCAAGTTATTGTTATTGTCTAATTTTTTTTCTTTTTCTTTCTTCTAGTTCTTCATCCACGGTGAGTTCCAGACGTTGATTTAAAGAAAAAATCAGGCATGGCAGATGGGGCTGATTCGTTGTCGATTGTTTCATTAATTATGGCAACTAAAGAAAGGTATGCAGAATCAGTCCATGATAAATGCTCCTGTAATCCATAAATCTCTCTTATTAGTTCATTTTCATGTGTAGGTAATTTCTGGACAACTTGAGCCCATATGCACATAGGGGTTCAATGCCTGCAATGTCATAAATGTATGCATTGGAATTGTTCTTAGTGCGATTTTCGTAGTGTTCGCTGTACACATTTCCTGAAGACTTTTTTCTCTTGAATTTCCAGTTCTTTGGCCACTGTGAGATAGTGAACCAGATTGGAAAGGCGTATGTCAACACAGGTCTCACAGCCACTTTATACACTAATAACTTGGTAGACTGAGGTAAGTATTTGTTGTTAAGGATAAAGGAAAATGAACCCAAAATTCTTTATGTCCTCTGTAGCATCTCTCTTGCATGTGTATTGAATCTCAACTCTGGATTCTACAGGAATGCTGACTCCATTGAGGGTAAGTTGTATTGTCTTGCTCTGGGGTGCCACATACCTTGGACATATGAAAGAGGCATTCTGTATGCAGATTGCCCGGGTTTTGGCGGCATTATAATCTAATACCCAAAGTTTCATAATCCTGGTTAATTCGCCTTAGATGAGCTGCTAATTTCTCAAGAGATATTTCGGGAGATTTGTGATGTACATATAAAAGGCAATCATCTGCATATAGAATGGCCTGCGAATCAAACGCTGTGTGAGGAAAGTCATGTAAGAATAAATTTAACAGATACGGCACCAATACACGTTCCTGCGGTACTCCGCTGTTAACAGAACCAAATGTTGATAATGTGCCCCGAATATACACCCAAAATCTTTGGTTTTGAAAGGTTGTGGAGATAATCACCTCTATTATGTATGTCGTAGTCACAACGAATTCCTGTCGTTTATTGTGAATGGTATTACATATGTCGTTTTTCGCCTGAAATGCGACTATGTTTAAAATCTATTACATTTTTTGGTATTATGTATGCCGTTTTTTAACGAGAAATTCGACAGAAACAGTCGTAGAGAATTTTTCAAGTGACAAGATTAAAAATTACAAAAACTGAATAAAAATAATTAGAAAAATGAATAACAGCAAAACGTAAGTCTGTCTTAGTATCAAACATTTGTGCATTGTTTACCTAAAATTATTCAATTATACATATTTAAAGGATAAAGAAAACGACACCAAAACAATTTGAAGCTCTTGTGGATTTTATGTGTCAAAACCCAAATATAGCTAAAGGATACCATAAAAACACAGACAAGTTGTCCATTAAAGAGCAGTGGAATAATTTGCAAAGGAAGCTGAATAGTTTAGGCCCTCCCACACGTGAGGCTGAAGGTTGGATGAAGGTATGGGCAGATATGAAGAGCAGCGTTAAGAAGAAAATCGTGCACAATAAGATGGAAAGCCGTGCAACTGGTGGAGGCATTTTCAACCAGAAGTTGTTGACACCTTTGGAGGAGGCAGTAGCAGGACTACTGCAAATCAATTCTATTGTAAGTCCAGAATGCCCATCCATCGGTGTTCAAAGCTCGCCGGTAAACCTGATTCAAGAAATTTTGGAGGACGAAGTTGATGGACACGTCAGCGAGGACAATGTAGAAGTGGATATCCAACCCAATACTTCCACTCGAAAAAGGAAGCAACGAACTGTGGACAAAAATGTACTTCTGGATCAACAGCTTAAAATTCAGACAAGTTTATATGAAGAAGTAAAAAAGAGTTTGTCGGAAATCGAGAGGTATAGTCGCAAAAATTATAAAGTTCAAGAAGAACGATTGAAAATGGAAAAGGAAAAACTTAGGCTATACAAAGAACAAATTAGAAATAAAGAAAACTATAGGACCAACATATTGAAATTGAGAACGGAAGAAATAACCCTCAAACAACAAAAAATTGAGATAGAAAAAGCCAGAATTCAAGAATTCTTATGATTTGTGTGTTTTTATGCATAGTGCCATTTTTTATTTTGCTGTTAAGTTCCTAATTGCCATGGGTATAGGATACCTTTTGTGTTATTTTTTATATAGCCGGCAATTGTAACTCAAATATTTTCAATCAGCTGATGTTTTTATCACTGGGTAGTTCAGAATTTATTAAAATATGTAGGATACGTCTATTACAAAAACACTCACGTCATTTTTTTTACATAATACCAACGAAATGTAAATTCGAGTTCGACTACGACTGCTCTCGAAATTCGACTACGACATACATAATAAGGGTGAATATCACTATAGAACTTTAACAGCGCTTGCTGAGTAGAATGCGCTTTTCTAAAACCAAAGTGATAATAAGGTATTCGTTTGATTATTAACCATTTTCAATTTATTCTTTTAAGAGGTGTTCAAAGCAACTACGCAGAATGTTGGCAAGAAATGGATCCGTTTCCAAGGTAAGCTTATACAATATGCCCATATGACAAACTGAATCAAACGCCTTCTCTATGTCAAGAGATATTGCTACGATACAGTATTGGTTGTGGAGATAATCACCCTTATTATGTATGTCGTAGTCGAATTTCGAGAGCAGTCGTAGTCGAACTCGAATTTACATTTCGTTGGTATTATGTAAAAAAAATGACGTGAGTGTTTTTGTAATAGACGTATCCTACATATTTTAATAAATTCTGAACTACCCAGTGATAAAAACATCAGCTGATTGAAAATATTTGAGTTACAATTGCCGGCTTTTTAAACGTTTCGTAATAAAAAGTAAAAAAGTAAAATAAAAATGCTAAGTGTTGCAAATTTTTCATCTTCTGACGAAGAAGACGAAACCAATGCTTATAATCTTATTTGTTATCGCAGGCAGATAGGAATTCAGTCAAACATATTTTCCCTTCCAAGTTCAAAGTAAGTATGTTTCCTTTCACGTTTCTCCCAAATTATCAATATTTTTTTGCAGATTTGTAAGCAATTTTAGACTGAACAAAGCGTCTTTTCGGTACGTTCTAAGGACAATTTCACAAAAACTTCGTGATCCCTCCAGATCAACATGTGTGCCTAAAACTTTGCGGCTGGCAGCAACACTAAGAATATATATTTCATAAGAATATATATTTCATAAGAATATATATTTCATATAAACTTGTCTGAATTTTAAGCTGTTGATCCAGAAGTACATTTTTGTCCACAGTTCGTTGCTTCCTTTTTCGAGTGGAAGTATTGGGTTGGATATCCACTTCTACATTGTCCTCGCTGACGTGTCCATCAACTTCGTCCTCCAAAATTTCTTGAATCAGGTTTACCGGCGAGCTTTGAACACCGCACAATAAACGACAGGAATTCGTTGTGACTACGACATACATAATAGAGGTGAATATCACTATAGAACTTTAACAGCGCTTGCTGAGTAGAATGCGCTTTTCTAAAACCAAACTGATAATAAGGTATTCGTTTGATTATTAACCATTTTCAATTTATTCTTTTAAGAGGTGTTCAAATATCTTGCCAATGTTTGATAGAAGGGAAATCGGATAATAATCGGAAGGAAGCATACTATCCGATTTCTTTTTGATTGGTATTATTTTCACCACTTTCCAATCAGACGGAAAATATCCGTTGTTAATACAATGTTTAAAAATAACGGTGAGTAAATTTATAGTTGCATCAGGTAACTTTTTCAATATGAAATTTGAGATGTCATCCAACCCACTGATTTTTTTATTATTGATACGTTGAAAAATACCTTTAACTTTTTAATCAGGGTTGCCAAAGTGGTAATTATCTTGATTATGAACAGCACCAAAATCATCATCAAAGGTATAAATGTGACGAGGAATGGCATTTGTGAAGCCAAAATTCTGGATTGCAATTCTTCAACTGGATGTGTGGGTAGTGTTTGGCAGAACGTTTCAGAATAAAACTCCTGGAACTCGTGCGCAATTACGGTGGTGCTGGTGCGTACATCATTGTTCCGTACAATTTGATGGCAGAATGGAGCTTTTGTTTTACCCGATATTTGGTAAATGTTCAGTTGGCAGTTGGGCCAGGTTTAATCTCCTGCAGTCTTTCGTCGAAATAGCTGACCGTCTCCTTAATAATAGTCTTTATCAGTTGAATTTGTTTGGATAGCACAACATATCTACTGCCTATCCGGTTCCCCGTTGGATGAAAAATATTTTTCAATTTCTTTTGCCATGTGTGTTTAATTTTATAAAATTTCTTTGCCTTTTCATAAAGAGGAAATTTATTGCCTTGGATAAGGTTTTGTATGGTTTGGTATGGGCGTTGTGCATGGAACTGAAAGAGAATTTGAAATCGTCTATTAAGGAATCGATCTCGTGATCTTCAAGATTCGATGAAGAAAGGGGCATATTGCGAAGAGATCCAGCGTCCATATGTTGTACAAAATTAGACCAATTTGTATCTTTATAGGAGGCATATATTCGGGCTGATATCATCAAAAGTTCCGGTTGATCAACACGACGAGTCAGCTTAACAGGAAAATGATCAGAGAAAGAATGTGAAAATTTGGCAAGGTTCTGTTCAATAGATGTGAGCTTAACAAAAACTGATCTAAAAATTATGAACCATTTGGATATGAAGGCGAAGTGTAACAAAGGCAGCTCACATCGAGGCTATTATCCTCAAGCCATTTTCGTAAAGTCTTTCCATTCATGCCATCTTTAGGTGCCATTCCTGAATGAAGCCAATGCCGATTCGATTGAGATGAAGAGTATCCTTTAGGTCTATTTGTCGACTGATATCGACAGGAGATCTTACATTGTATGTTAGAAATTTCATTATCCTATAGTCCATAATTAATCCTTTGTTTAACAGGCGCAAAAATTCTGCTTTGGCCTCGGGTTTTGGCATGTCTGAATATTAAGAAAGAAAAATGTTGACATTTTGCTCCAAGGTCAAATCTTCCGGATCCAGAAAAAGGGATGCCAATTTTAAAAATTGGTCACTTGGTGGTGGTTTTTGTTGTGGCGCTTTATTGCGTAAGACAAGGTTGGAATAAATTAGAGAATGTCTGGACTGGTGTTACCTAGGACATATTTACAGCTCTATTTATATTGGCCTTGGTACGCTCCCTCTCCTCAATGGCCTTAGATATCCGTTGCTTAAGGGCAGCAACGCTTGATGGCCCGTCTCACCACAGTTGTTGCTGAAGGGATCACTTGAGTCATCCTTTGTACGCTGACATTCCCCTGGACCATGCTCCTTATCACATTTTACACAATTATAAGCTGAATTTCAATTCTTTGAGATGTGTCCCCATCGTTGGCATCTTCTACATTAAATTTCGGAATTTTTTTCTTGGTTTTTCCCACGAAACAAATTGGTAATGTATAGTTCTTACATTAGAGATATGAGAAAGTTTTTTCCCGGCAATAGTGAAACTAAAAACAGACCTGTATCTGTACTCCTTTGAGGTTTATAATTCATAACCTTTGCAATTGTATTCGGGACAACTTCATCTTATCCTGCCTTTATATCTTCCGTTTCAGTGTTAGAAGCCAGAATGAAAGATGGCTGTTTTAATTCCTTGGGTGCAAACGTGTAAGAGTGGATGCCTTTTTCTCGGAGAAGTGCCATCATTGGAGAATGGACAGATGGTTCAGCAACAAAATAATTTACTTTTATTCATATTAATATTTTTTACCTTAAAAGAAAATTTCGGTATAGTTTCTTTCAAGGTGTCAACAAGAGCCTTGATGTTCACGTTGTAAATAAAAATTGATGGACACCATTGCGGTTTTGTCTCACCATCGTTGTTGTTGTTGCTGCTTTTATTACCATTGCTGGATTGGGTTCCTTGGGACGCTGCTGTGGAAGTTGAAGCAACGTCAACTTGTTTGAGAACACTCAGAATTCCAAATGGGTTGTCATCACTCTGTTTGTGTTTTTTCAGTCTTTTCCTGAGGTCGGGAATTTCCAAGTCATTGAGATTCGCTGCTATTTCACTGTGCTGCCTTTTATTAGGGGGGTATAGAGCCAGGCATCTTATTTGCAAAATTAGCAAATGAGATGCATGATATACTGTTTATTTACAAAGAAATTTATTATTTGTAGAGTTTATTTCCGTGATATAAAAAAGTACGTCTGGTTGTTTTCAGAGTTGCCGTATTTTTTCTAATAATTTTATTTGTACATAAAATCGCTTAGTTTTAACAAATGCAAATTTATCATCCAACAAGTGTGAACCATGTGTTTGCGAGCGAAAATTTGACCGGAGTTGCGAACTGGGCTTATAGTAGAAACTAGTTTAAAATGTTATGTCACCTTGTATAGTTATCTTCAATGTTACCATCAACCGTATCTGTGCTGCCCTCCAATTTCTAAATATAAATCCGGCAAGATTGTACTACAAAAAACAATTCTGGGATATGTGTGGTACACTAAATTAAAGGTACTGATCTTCCCTTCAATTTGGTATACACACTTTTTTTAACCCAAGTCCATTTATGGTTTCCAGACTGGATTTAGAGTCATACCTTCCAGTTTCGAAACAGAAAACTTGAACGTTTGTTCTACGAAAAATAGTTCTTTGGTAAGTGTGGTGCACTAAATTAAAGGTACTGATCTCCCCTTTAATTTGGTATGCGCACTTTTTTGAACGAAGTCCATTTATGGCTTCCAGACTGGATTTTGAGTCATACCCTCCAGTTTCGAAACAGAAAACTTGAACGTTTGTTCTACGAAAACAGTTCTGGGGTATGTGTGGAACACATACCCAAAATGAGATGCCTGATATACTGTTTATTTACAAAGAAATTTATGGATTTGTTGAGTTTATTTCCGTGATATAAAAAAGTACGTCTGGTTGTTTTCAGAGTTGCCGTGTTTTTTCTAATAATTTTATTTGTACATAAAATCGCTTAGTTTTAACAAATGCAAATTTATCATCCAACAAGTGTGGACCATGTGTTTGCGAGCGCAAATTTGACCGGAGTTGCGAACTGGGCTTATAGTAGAAATTGGTTTAAAATGTTATGTCACCTTGTATAGTTATGTTCAATGTTACCATCAACCGTATCTGTGCTGCCCTCCAATTTCTAAATATAAATCCGGCAAGATTGTACTACAAAAAACAATTCTGGGATATGTGTGGTACACTAAATTAAAGGTACTGATCTTCCCTTCAATTTGGTATACACACTTTTTTTAACCCAAGTCCATTTATGGTTTCCAGACTGGATTTAGAGTCATACCCTCCAGTTTCGAAACAGAAAACTTGAACGTTTGTTCTACGAAAAATTTTTTTTGTGGTAAGTGTGGTGCATTAAATTAAAGGTACTGATCTCCCCTTTAATTTGGTATGCGCACTTTTTTGAACGAAGTCCATTTATGGCTTCCAGACTGGATTTGGGTCATACTCTCCAGTTTCAAAACAGAAAACTTTTACGTTTGTTCTACGAAAACAGTTCTGGGGAATAAATTCAACCAAAACCTACCCCTTCGTAATTAATAAATGATGAAACACGAAACAATTTAAAAAAAGAGACAAATTCAGCATTTATTTGTAAAAATAATTAGATTTTGTAGTATTTCCACTGTTATAAGTAAAATAAGGGCAACATTCTAAAAGTCTTTGTCAGCATTTTCCACTTTTATTCAAATATTGTTGTTGTAATTGAAAGACCAAAAGCAAAACACATTGTTTCACAAACCTCATTATTTCGTAGAAATTGATTGAGTTGCTTGTCGTAAAAGAGATATTATTTTTTCCTTCGAGTATATTTATTTTTATTTAAAAAATATCCACAAACACCTTATTTTTTTCCACCCAGAGTAAATACATGTGAGCAACATCACTAACACTAAGAAGCACTCAGTTACAGTTAGAAGTTTGGCGATCGCGTTTATTTTGCATACGAAAATGACTCGTTGCACAGCGACTGTGGTTTTGCTCTCAATGGGCGTGCCGAAATGTAAATTTTCCCTAGTGAAAAAACAAGTTATGACGAAACGAACACATTACATACTTTAATTGGCTATGACAGAATATTTGTTCCTTTAGCCGAACGTAGAATAGCATTCCAAGCGCCTCGATCTTCTGCGCTCATTCTAAAATCTCTGACACCAAGTCTCGAGGTGTCTCCCACAACTTGATCTTTCAATCGGGCTTTTGGTCTTCCCGGTTTGCGAGTACCACCGTGTTTGCCTTCAAAAGACATCTTTGCTGGAGCTTCTTCATCCATTCTGACAACATGACCTAGCCAACGCAGCCGTTGTGTTTTGATGCGTGTAACTATCGTCGTCATACAGCTCATACAGCTCTTGGTTCATACGTCGCCTATATTCTCCGTTTACGCAAACTGGTCCATATATTTTAAGAAGAATCTTTCTCTCAAATACTCCAAGCACTGCCTCATCTGCTTTCACAAGTACCCATGCTTCAGAACCATATAACAGCATAGGTAGTATCAGTGTCTTGTAAAGTACCGAACACATTTCGGCAATTTTTTCCGTTTGTGTTTTTATATGGAGTTTCAACGCGAAACCAAATATAGTAGCGGCCTTAATTAGGGAATGACCTACTGCACAAAATCAGCAAGTTCTTTTGCCTTAAAACCTATTATCCTAAAAATGTAATCATGGAAAAATTTTGCTTAAAGCGAATCACCCTTAACTTGTAGTGTTCATTAAATTCATAATGAAACGATATTTCAGTTTGGAATGAAAAACAGTGGGTACACATAATAAGAATCTGTCAAGTGAAAGTTTATTGAGTCTTCTTCTATTCCGATTACTTTAAAAACATTAAGAACTATGACTGCCTCTTTCTTATACACGATGGGTATGTTATAGGCTACATGCTTGAAAATATAATGCATAAATATGAATATCGTGACAAACTGAAACTGACAACAAAAAAAAAAACGTTTGCTCACGCGCTTTACTGTTTCTTTACAGAGCAGTGTATCTGTTAAAATAATAAATAGCTTAAAACTAAATAACAACTACAACAAAAAAACAATTGTCTGTAAATAACTATATCTAACAGAGCGAGATGAAATAATCAAACAATGAATGAAAATGTGTAAATATCACAGGTGAGTTTGATTGTATGTAAATATGTACATATATGTAAAAAAATGTTGATAAACGAATGACAGACCACTTTTTGTTCTGATTGTAACATTAAAAATGAAATGTGAAATAAAACGATATGAGCTGTGCTCGTTGCAAGTTATTGTTATTGTCTAATTTTTTTTCTTTTTCTTTCTTCTAGTTCTTCATCCACGGTGTGTTCCAGACGTTGATTTAAAGAAAAAATCAGGCATGGCAGATGGGGCTGATTCGTTGTCAATTGTTTCATTAATTATGGCAACTAAAGAAAGGTATGCAGAATCTGTCCATGATAAATGCTCCTGTAATCCATAAATCTCTCTTATTAGTTCATTATCATGTGTAGGTAATTTCTGGACAACTTGAGCCCATATGCACATAGGGGTTCAATGCCTGCAATGTCATAAATGTATGCATTGGAATTGTTCTTAGTGCGATTTTCGTAGTGTTCGCTGTACACATTTCCTGAAGACTTTTTTCTCTTGAATTTCCAGTTCTTTGGCCACTGTGAGATAGTGGACCAGATTGGAAAGGCGTATGTCAACACAGGTCTCACAGCCACTTTATACACTAATAACTTGGTAGACTGAGGTAAGTATTTGTTGTTAAGGATAAAGGAAAATGAACCCAAAATTCTTTATGTCCTCTGTAGCATCTCTCTTGCATGTGTATTGAATCTCAACTCTGGATTCTACAGGAATGCTGACTCCATTGAGGGTAAGTTGTATTGTCTTGCTCTGGGGTGCCACATACCTTGGACATATGAAAGAGGCATTCTGTATGCAGATTGCCCGGGTTTTGGCGGCATTATAATCTAATACCCAAAGTTTCATAATCCTGGTTAATTCGCCTTAGATGAGCTGCTAATTTCTCAAGAGATATTTCGGGAGATTTGTGATGTACATATAAAAGGCAATCATCTGCATATAGAATGGCCTGCGAATCAAACGCTGTGTGAGGAAAGTCATGTAAGAATAAATTTAACAGATACGGCACCAATACACGTTCCTGCGGTACTCCGCTGTTAACAGAACCAAATGTTGATAATGTGCCCCGAATATACACCCAAAATCTTTGGTTTTGAAAGTAACTACGCAGAATGTTGGCAAGAAATGGATCCGTTTCCAAGGTAAGCTTATACAATATGCCCATATGACGAACTGAATCAAACGCCTTCTCTATGTCAAGAGATATTGCTACGATACAGTATTGGTTGTGGAGATAATATCACTATAGAACTTTAACAGCGCTTGCTGAGTAGAATGCGCTTTTCTAAAACCAAACTGATAATAAGGTATTCGTTTGATTATTAACCATTTTCAATTTATTCTTTTAAGAGGTGTTCAAATACCTTGCCAATGTTTGATAGAAGGGAAATCGGATAATAATCGGAAGGAAGCATACTATCCGATTTCTTTTTGATTGGTATTATTTTCACCACTTTCCAATCAGACGGAAAATATCCGTTGTTAATACAATGATTAAAAATAACGGTGAGTAAATTTATAGTTGCATCAGGTAACTTTTTCAATATGAAATTTGAGATGTCATCCAACCTACTGATTTTTTTATTATTGATACATTGAAAAATACCTTTAACTTTTTAATCAGGGTTGCCAAAGTGGTAATTATCTTGATTATGAACAGCACCAAAATCATCATCAAAGGTATAAATGTGACGAGGAATGGCATTTGTGAAGCCAAAATTCTGGATTGCAATTCTTCAACTGGATGTGTGGGTAGTGTTTGGCAGAACGTTTCAGAATAAAACTCCTGGAACTCGTGCGCAATTCCGGTGGTGCTGGTGCGTACATCATTGTTCCGTACAATTTGATGGCAGAATGGAGCTTTTGTTTTACCCGATATTTGGTAAATGTTCAGTTGGCAGTTGGGCCAGGTTTAATCTCCTGCAGTCTTTCGTCGAAATAGCTGACCGTCTCCTTAATAATAGTCTTTATCAGTTGAATTTGTTTGGATAGCACAACATATCTACTGCCTATCCGGTTCCCCGTTGGATGAAAAATATTTTTCAATTTCTTTTGCCATGTGTGTTTAATTTTATAAAATTTCTTTGCCTTTTCATAAAGAGGAAATTTATTGCCTTGGATAAGGTTTTGTATGGTTTGGTATGGGCGTTGTGCATGGAACTGAAAGAGAATTTGAAATCGTCTATTAAGGAATCGATCTCGTGATCTTCAAGATTCGATGAAGAAAGGGGCATATTGCGAAGAGATCCAGCGTCCATATGTTGTACAAAATTAGACCAATTTGTATCTTTATAGGAGGCATATATTCGGGCTGATATCATCAAAAGTTCCGGTTGATCAACACGACGAGTCAGCTTAACAGGAAAATGATCAGAGAAAGAATGTGAAAATTTGGCACGGTTCCGTTCAATAGATGTGAGCTTAACAAAAACTGATCTAAAAATTATGAACCATTTGGATATGAAGGCGAAGTGTAACAAAGGCAGCTCACATCGAGGCTATTATCCTCAAGCCATTTCCGTAAAGTCTTTCCATTCATGCCATCTTTAGGTGCCATTCCTGAATGAAGCCAATGCCGATTCGATTGAGATGAAGAGTATCCTTTAGGTCTATTTGTCGACTGATATCGACAGGAGATCTTACATTGTATGTTAGAAATTTCATTATCCTATAGTCCATAATTAATCCTTTGTTTAACAGGCGCAAAAATTCTGCTTTGGCCTCGGGTTTTGGCATGTCTGAATATTAAGAAAGAAAAATGTTGACCTTTTGCTCCAAGGTCAAATCTTCCGGATCCAGAAAAAGGGATGCCAATTTTAAAAATTGGTCACTTGGTGGTGGTTTTTGTTGTGGCGCTTTATTGCGTAAGACAAGGTTGGAATAAATTAGAGAATGTCTGGACTGGTGTTACCTAGGACATATTTACAGCTCTATTTATATTGGCCTTGGTACGCTCCCTCTCCTCAATGGCCTTAGATATCCGTTGCTTAAGGGCAGCAACGCTTGATGGCCCGTCTCACCACAGTTGTTGCTGAAGGGATCACTTGAGTCATCCTTTGTACGCTGACATTCCCCTGGACCATGCTCCTTATCACATTTTACACAATTATAAGCTGAATTTCAATTCTTTGAGATGTGTCCCCATCGTTGGCATCTTCTACATTAAATTTCGGAATTTTTTTCTTGGTTTTTCCCACGAAACAAATTGGTAATGTATAGTTCTTACATTAGAGATATGAGAAAGTTTTTTCCCGGCAATAGTGAAACTAAAAACAGACCTGTATCTGTACTCCTTTGAGTTTTATACTTCATAACCTTTGCAATTGTATTCGGGACATCTTCATCTTATCCTGCCTTTATATCTTCCGTTTCAGTGTTAGAAGCCAGAATGAAAGATGGCTGTTTTAATTCCTTGGGTGCAAACGAGTAAGAGTGGATGCCTTTTTCTCGGAGAAGTGCCATCATTGGAGAATGGACAGATGGTTCAGCAACAAAATAATTTACTTTTATTCATATTAATATTTTTTACCTTAAAAGAAAATTTCGGTATAGTTTCTTTCAAGGTGTCAACAAGAGCCTTGATGTTCACGTTGTAAATAAAAATTGATGGACACCATTTCGGTTTTGTCTCACCATCGTTGTTGTTGTTGCTGCTTTTATTACCATTGCTGGATTGGGTTCCTTGGGACGCTGCTGTGGAAGTTGAAGCAACGTCAACTTGTTTGAGAACACTCAGAATTCCAAATGGGTTGTCATCACTCTGTTTGTGTTTTTTCAGTCTTTTCCTGAGGTCGGGAATTTCCAAGTCATTGAGATTCGCTGCTATTTCACTGTGCTGCCTTTTATTAGGGGGGTATAGAGCCAGGCATCTTATTTGCAAAATTAGCAAATGAGATGCCTGATATACTGTTTATTTACAAATAAATTTATGGATTTGTTGAGTTTATTTCCGTGATATAAAAAAAGTACGTCTGGTTGTTTTCAGAGTTGCCGTATTTTTTCTAATAATTTTATTTGTACATAAAATCGCTTAGTTTTAACAAATGCAAATTTATCATCCAACAAGTGTGGACCATGTGTTTGCGAGCGCAAATTTGGCCGGAGTTGCGAACTGGGCTTATAGTAGAAATTAGTTTAAAATGTTATGTCACCTTGTATAGTTATCTTCAATGTTACCATCAACCGTATCTGTGCTGCCCTCCAATTTCTAAATAAAAATCCGGCAAGATTGTACTACAAAAAACAATTCTGGGATATGTGTGGTACACTAAATTAAAGGTACTGATCTTCCCTTCAATTTGGTATACACACTTTTTTTAACCCAAGTCCATTTATGGTTTCCAGACTGGATTTAGAGTCATACCTTCCAGTTTCGAAACAGAAAACTTGAACGTTTGTTCTACGAAAAATTGTTCTGTGGTAAGTGTGGTGCATTAAATTAAAGGTACTGATCTCCCCTTTAATTTGGTATGCGCACTTTTTTGAACGAAGTCCATTTATGGCTTCCAGACTGGATTTGGGTCATACCCTCCAGTTTCGAAACAGAAAACTTTTACGTTTGTTCTACGAAAACAGTTCTGGGGAATGTGTGGAACACATACCCCAAATGAGATGCCTGATATACTGTTTATTTACAAAGAAATTTATGGATTTGTTGAGTTTATTTCCGTGATATAAAAAAAGTACGTCTGGTTGTTTTCAGAGTTGCCGTGTTTTTTCTAATAATTTTATTTGTATATAAAATCGCTTAGTTTTAACAAATACAAATTTATCATCCAACAAGTGTGGACGATGTGTTTGCGAGCGAAAATTTGACCGGAGTTGCGAACTGGGCTTATAGTAGAAATTAGTTTAAAATGTTATGTCACCTTGTATAGTTATCTTCAATGTTACCATCAACCGTATCTGTGCTGCCCTCCAGTTTCTAAATAAAAATCCGGCATGATTGTTCTACAAAAAAAAAACAATTCTGGGATATGTGTGGTACACTAAATTAGAGGTACTGATCTTCCCTTCAATTTGGTATACACACTTTTTTTAACCCAAGCCCATTTATGGTTCCCAGACTGGATTTAGAGTCATACCCTCCAGTTTCGAAACAGAAAACTTGAACGTTTGTTCTACGAAAAATTGTTCTGTGGTAAGTGTGTTGCACTAAATTAAAGGTACTGATCTCCCCTTTAATTTGGTATGCGCACTTTTTTGAACGAAGTCCATTTATGGCTTCCAGATGTCGTGGACCCCGGAGGGTCCGAACTGTCTCAGCGGAGAAAGGGGACATAGTGTGCTGGCGAGCGCTGGCTGTTGGCGTTAGAGCTCCGGCTGTGGCTCAGTCTGGGGCGCGGTTCTTGCCAACACACCATGTCCAGAGACAGGTGACCAAAAATTCAAATTTCAAACCAGCTCTGGATGGAAATGAAAAACACAGGGTCCCACTTATGTTAAGGCAGGCATGTCTTTCGCCTTCTTACTCGCACCTTCCGCTATGGATTCGCTCTTCAGGGGGCACTGAGACATCCTACAGTGCCCTGGACGGCCCACCCCAACCATGGTATCCGTTGTCCAACAGTTTTGGATACCCCAGAATCGGTCTCCCTTATCCCCCCTTACAGCTTGGTGCCCTACCCCCTTCTTACCTTAAATAACTACTCCTCCATTGTGAAATGAAAACTAGGCAAAGGCGAATTTCATTTCAAACGTTATAAACGGTATGTATTTATTAAGCCAAATCAAAAATTCATTGCCAGACAAAGTTCAATCAAACGAAAAAGCAAAGAAAACAAAACAAGGAATTGCATAGTGGCAATTAAAAAAACTTCAATTATATAGACTCCTCTCCTTCAAAGAGAAAAATAGTAATAAAATTCTCCTTCCTCCACAGGTGTATTGGGTCTTCTCTTGGTGTCTGGCCTTCCTTCAGGGTCGTCTCTCCTAACTGGAGTCAGTGCTGGGGCGGCTGAGCAGTGCCCACGCTTTCCTCTTGTCTGTCCGTCCGTCTGGTTGTGGTAAGTATGTGTATTCCGGCTGTATTGTATTTCCCGTAAATAAAAGCTTTGGCTTTTTTTTTTTATGTCTTACATGTTTATTCCTTTTTAAAGGCCTAAGTTCGCAAAGCGAACACCAACAGCAGTAAGGGCTCCTTTCCGCCCCAAAGGTCTAGAATCTTTACCCCCTGGCCCTAGGTTGAGCTCGACCTAACAGCTGAGGACAGCGCCTATTTATTCTAGCGCTGTGTTACTTATAGAAAGGTAAGTGTCTGGTGTTTGCCTGCCTAGCCGCTTTATTAACAAATAACCTTCTTTTTATTCGTAGGAAATATGTGTGTCAAGGTCCTGTCCGTCCGTCTAAGTTCACGTATACGTCCCGCAATAGTGTTTGTGAGGAAAAGGGTACCTGCAGCACTGTCGGCTGACCAGTGCTTTTGATATAGAGCTTCCCACGATGGACAGAGGAGGTGGAGGTGTAGCTTTATGTTTTCGCGTTTGGCTTTTTGTTATTTTGTGATCAACTTTAGTGGTGTCTATTGTCTTTGATTTTCAAGTTTAGGATTTTTAACTATTGACTTTGATTTGGTTTTTAGTTTTTTTTTTTCTTTTCAGGTCTTTTATTATTACATTGGTATTTTCCTTTTTTTTTTCAGGTTCTTTGGCTTTGTTTCGAAACTTTTCCCTTTTCAGGTTCCTTTTTATTTAATTTGATAACATTTCTTTTTTTTTTTCCAGAGTTTTCATAGATTTTCTTTTTCAGCTTTTAATAACTTTCAGTTCGATTTATTTTAATCACCTTTTTTTTTCATAATCTTCTTTTTCAGCTCTTTAGTTTTTTTAATTTGTATTTATTTTCATTTATTTTGTTACAGCTTTTAAAACTTCTCAATAATTTATAGTTAATTTTTTTTCCTCTTTCAGCAAATGTGCTGAAAGTTCAATAAATCACTTTAAAACTTTGAATTTGGTCTTTTTCTTTGTTGTTGGGTAAAAGCCAGTTCCGCCTCCTTTTCTCTGCCGAATCCAAAACCAAAAAAAAAAAAAAGCCTTCTCTCTTTTTGAAAACACCACTTTCTACACTCCTGATGACACCACCTCTTACTGCTTGCACGGCTCCATCCAAAAAGAACTCGTCATCTTCCCTTTACTGTCCATCATGGTTCCCCCAAGCCATCTTGTCCACCGAGGAACCATCATAAAATTTTGTTTTCCAAAATAGCAAAAACAAACAACATATGGTTTCCTCGATTTTCATTGTAGTAGTTACCTTTGTATGTGGAGGTAACATATGCTGGTATCGCAGGGTTGCATTCACCAGCTGCCATAAAAAAAACAGACTGTTCAAACCCAGATGTCGCTCTTCTCTAATCAGACATAGGGTGACACGCTACAAACCCAATCATCCTTTAGACGTCACCGTCATAGGATGGGAGGGAAAAACAAATTTTTGTCATGTATATAATAACATAACGTGTGAACGTAGCATTAGTCAAACCTATCTCAGTGGGTGTAGCCTCCTTAAGAAAAAGTAATTCTTCTCCAATAAATGTACCTTGGGCTATAAGTATACCTTGAGTCGAGTAGTACCTATCCGGTACTCGACTAACCAGTTATACCTTCCTTAGACATACCTTGATCAAATTAATTATATCACTAAAGCGGACGGACGGAAAAAATATGCTGAATAAGCATTTAAATTAAAAGGTAAGTAAAAGTGGTAAAACTAAATATTGTGAAATAAAAACGAAAAAAAAATAAAATAAAATAAGCATATAAAAATGCTTTGAATAAAAAAATTACAAGGTGCGTCCAAAAAAAACCAAAAAAAGTGCGGTAAACTTTACGCGTGTGCGTGTGTGTGTGTATAGAAATGAATGGACGAGTAACTACGCCAAAAAAACTTAATAAAAAAAACTCTACTTGCCTAACAAAACGCAATAAAAATGAAATGTAAATAAACAAAAGTGTAATGTATAGAAAATTATATGCCGGCCGTGGAGGAATTCCCATGAAAAAGTGAATTATAAGATAAAAATTGTTATACGGTGCTGTGTGTGTGTGAATGGAACCAAACGGCAGTAAACTAAAATAACAGGCACCGGCCAGTAAATAATGCCGGACAAAGAATTAATAGGAAAAAAAAAGGTAAAAACCTAAATTTTTAATAACCAACAGTGAAAATTGGCAGAAAAATAAATTTAAGTGGTTATGTACAAATCATATGTGGTTTGCAAAACGTAACCTACAAAAAAAACTAACTAAAAAAAATTCAACCAAAAAAAAAAAACGGTTTAATTTGATGTGCAAGTGTGTGTGACTTTAAGTGCGTATTACTTTACGGTATCCCTACCATCATCTGTAAACCACTCAAATCATGAATGGAGGTGGGGGTGCTAAAACCAAACTGAGTGCCAAGACAAATTACTCCGCAAAAAGTGAAGTGTGAGAAACCAACAAAAACAATTGCGGAAAATGTGTGTGTGTCATGTGCCTAATGTAATGCAAACATAGAACAGGTGTTAACACTCTCTTCTTCTTGTGATTTACACAGATCGAAAGAAACAGAACGATAATGAAATGCTGTGAATCATTTATAAGTTCAATGAACGCAAAGTGAAAGTGTTGTGAGAAAGTTAAAGTAAAATCAAGGTAAAATCTCAACTTGGAAAACGGAAAAAAAAATAAAAGAAAATTTATAAAAATTGTGTAAACACAAAAAAATTAAAGGAAATGGAAAATTAGAAATTTTCGAAATAAAAATAAAAAAACTCTACCAAAGAAAATTTTCGGAACCAAAGCTAAAATGTTTGAATGAAATTAATGTGAAACAAAAGAATTATTTCAGTGAAAATACATACACCAAAGTTAAAAATGTTAAAAAAAACAATATAAACAAAATTAAAGTCTATTTTCGTTTGGTCAAATAAGTGAAAATAACAAGCCGCTAATTTAAATCAGAAAAATTTTAAATGACAAAAAAAAACAAGAATCTAAAAAAAAACTACGAAGCTCCCAAAGATAAAAATACAATGAGATTCAAAAGCAAAAATTCCTCAAAATTCTAAATTTCAAAAAAAAATAAAAACAAAAATTCCTCTAAAAAAATTAAAAATATCAAACCAAAGGAAAATCTTAAAATAATAAATAATTTTAGAAAAAAAATTGCATTTTGACTAAACAAACTTTCTTCTTGGTTCTCTTTCCAGATGCTGCAACGACACCAAACTCGCATCGGCCGCTTCGCTTGAGAGCACGGACCATACCAGACGTGGACCAGCGACATAATGTGCCCAGGGCAGATGAACTGGTAATTGTCAAATAAATAATACGCCACGGCGTATTCTTTATTACTCCTCTCAGCCCCCTACTTGCACTCACCACGGCATCCCTCGCCCCATGTCCAAGATGCCATAGCGATAGAAAGACGGGTCGGCCCGACATACACCGAGGTCGTCAAGAGGCTCTACCGTGGTTGAGTGATCTCCTGGGGCCGGCATCGAAAGATGACAATCTCTCGTCCGGACAAAACGCCTTCCGCCGCAACTCGCGCTCCATGTCCAAGATGCCATAGTGATAGAAAGACGGGTCACCCACTGCGAGGTTGACAGCGAGCTCTCCGGCGGTCGAGGCACCCCAGATAGGCAGAGAGAAATGGCACTACCTCGTTCTAACCCCTGTGCACATTACACCACTGGAACACTCCTGGCGGCCCCGCACTCGCGACTGCGTAAGACCACGAGTTTCGTCGCTCTCAGTCCCCGACGGATAATTCAGGTAAGTATAAGGTAAGTATAAAGTTCCAATCCTCTAGGTCCATTTACTCATCGTACACACACACACGTCCTTCACCGCCTGTTGACCATGGGATGTAACTTGCAAGGAATTTTATGGAAGCAATTCAAATGACCATCTATAGACGGTTTCGCCTAAACTGCCACCCAAGGCGAACAAAAAAAAATCTAAGTTTAACCCAGAAACTGCGTGCCTGCCAAAACTAAAGCTAAGTATCCTTAAATCTAAAATTAAAAGATAATTCAAATTCTAATTCATTTCAATACTTATCCTACAGCCTACTATTCTATTGCCTTGCATCTACTATCCTTGGATTCCTAAGGAGGATTTGGAAAGTACCATAAACCAGGTAAGTGATTGCTACTTCCTCATCAAAGGTGTCGCCGTAGTATAGCGATCTATCATCGTTATGCCTATTGCTTAAGATCCTTCGCGTGGTATACCCCTATTGTCCTGCCTTTCAAGTCTTCAATCTCGTAAAGACATCTTCCCACCGGGCGTACAATCCGACATCTCAAATACTTTTTGTTGAGTTTGGCATTAACGCCCTTACTAAAATCGCTCAATTGGTGATTTCGACGGTATACCTCTTGACCCGGGAAGAATCGAACCGCTCTAGCCCTTGTATTATACTTAACGGCCCTGCCTGTATAGGCCTTCGATATGTTCTTTCGAAGCCGTTCCCTTACGAGTTCCAATTGGGTAGCCTTAGGCAAAGCGGCATACTCCGGGTCCTTCATGACATCTAACTGGCGAGCCAACCTGTACACGCTTCCATGAGTTACCATATTTGTTCCAAATAGAGCAAAATATGGTGTCATACCCGTGGAAGCATGTACCGAAGATCGCAGGGCACATTCGATGGCCGAGATATTCTGGTCCCACTCCTTCTGATCTTCCTGCAAATAGGACCTTATTGCTGCCAGTATAGATTGGTTCACTCGCTCCGAAGCGTTAGCCTGGGGCGAGTAAAGACCTGTCCTGAAATGGGTGACCCCATAGGCTTCGAGGAAAGCAGTAAAATCCTTGCTCGTGAACTGCTTACCGTTATCAGACATCAGGGTCTCAGGCACGCCAAACTTATGGAAAACCTCTGTCGTCAAGAACCGGATTACGTTGCGCGATGTGGCCCTTCCCATGGGTTTGAGCAAAACAAACTTGGTGAGGTGGTCCAGAACGATAAATATGAACGAATTTCCGGTCTTCGACCGAACATAAGGCCCCAGAAAATCTACATAGACTTTTTGGAACGGCCTATCGATCTGGACTTCCTCACCCATGGGCTGCTGCATATTCTGGAAATTAGGCTTCGACTCCTTACATGTCTGGCATCTCTGCACGTAAGCTCGCACTTGAGCACCCATATTCGGCCAGTAAAACATCTCCTTCAAACGCCTCAAGGTCTTGTGAAAGCCTGAGTGGGCGGCCGTTGGTGGGTTATGTGCCTTGGCGATAGCCTCCGAGGTTACCTCCTCTGGTACCCATAGCTTCCAGGCGAACTCTTCGCTGGGTATATCTGTGGTCACCGGAACCGTCCTTTTATAGAGGCGACCATCCTTAACGCGAAGATCAGGCAACCTTTCTCCATTCTCCTCGACCACCCTTACCTTCTCGAGGTAGTTTTCGGCCCTGAACTCCGGTGCGTCCATGTCCAACAAGCGCCAGAAACCAAGCTCATCCATATTATACCGTGAGAGAGCGTCAGGCACCACATTCTGGCTTCCTCGCCGATGCTCAATCTCAAAGCTATGCCCTTGAAGCAATAAGCTCCACCGGGCCAATCGTCCGCTTAACTCCTTGTTGGACATTAGCCATTTTAGGGACGAATGGTCGGTGATTACCGTGAAGGGCATAAGCTCAATATATGGCCTGAATTTCTTGAGTGCCACGACTACCGCCAGACACTCTCGCTCTGTTACGGAATAATTTTTCTGAGCTGCCGTTAACTTCTTTGAAACGTAGGCTATTGGGTGCTCTCCGCCGTCATCGTCCTTTTGAAAAAGAACTCCTCCCACACCCACATCCGAAGCGTCGCATTGGACATAAAAATGTCTTTCAAAATCGGGGTGCCTCAGGACGGGACTCCTCGTAAGAGCCTCTTTTAACTTTTCAAAAGCAGATTTCGCTGCCTCTCCAAATTCGAAGGTCTTCCCCTTTTTCAATGTATTAAAAATGGGCTCGGCAATTGTGGCATAATCTGCTATAAACCGGCGGTACCACCCAGTCATTCCCGTGAAGCTTCGTACTTGCTTCGCACTTTTGGGGAAGGCAAAATCCATTATGGCCGATACCTTACCCGGGTCTGGCTTCAACCGGCCTCCACCGACGATGTACCCCAGATAGCGCAATTCTCGGAAACAAAATTTTGACTTGGCCACATTAATTGTGAGGCCGGCCTGCGTGAGCAGAACAGCCACTTGTCTCAGCAGCTCTAGGTGCGTCCCGAAATCTGGAGCCACGATTAGCAAGTCGTCCAGGTAGACGAACACCCTCTCACGCAGATGTGCAGGGATGACTTTATCCATTAACCTACATAACCTTTGGGCCGCGTTACACAGCCCAAAAGGCATAACGGTAAAATGGTATAAAGGCCTCCCTGGAACGGTAAAAGCGGTCTTCTCCCGGCTTTTCATATCGAGCGGGATTTGCCAGAAAGCATCTTTCAAATCCACACTCGAAATGAAATGCGTATCTCCAAGCCGGCTGAGCAGGCCCTCTATGTTTGGGAGCGGATAAGCATCCTTAACCGTAAGGGCATTGAGCTTCCGGGCGTCCAGGCATAGTCGGTTTTTTGTGCCCTTTCGGACTAAAGTCACCGGGTTATTCCATGGGCTTTGGCTTGGCTCAATGACCTTCATGTCAAGCATTCTGTCCAGCTCGGCAAACATTAAGCGCTGCACAGCTGGAGAGACGGGATAGTGCCTTTGTTTTACCGGTTCCGCATCTGCAGTGTCGATAATGTGCATCTCTAGAGAGGTCTTGCCCAAACCTCGATGCTCAAAGGATGGATAACGCTCAATTACCGTGGCCAATCTTCTCTCCTCATCTTCGTTTAAGGCGTGACGGGATGGGTCAACTGGTTCTTCATCCTCTTCAGCCCCCAGGGACAAACTCTCGACGCTGGCCACCAACTTAAAAGCCTTCATAAAATCGATGCCCAGGTATAGGGCCTTGCTCAAGGCTGGGACCAAAAAGAACTCAATCTGTTTCTCAAGTTTCTTAACTTTTACCTTCACTCGGATGCGGCCTACGACCTCTAGGGGTGTCTCGTCCGCTGTATGAACTACGGCTCTATATGCAAACATGGGAATCCTGGCCTTTTCGACCCTTTCAATGCAATCCTGGCCAAGGCAACTCACCGTGGCGCCACTGTCCAACAGTCCCTCGACCTCTTCCTCACCAATCTTTATCCGCATGTAAAGCCGGGAATCTTCACCCTCATACAATTTCGCAGAGGCTATTTCTTTTCTAAGGTCTTTCCTTTTCTTGTACCTGAGCCTGGCTTTCTCAATTCTTGTCTTATTCACCTTGAGGTTACCTTCGCTAAAAATTCTGTTTCTAACCTCTTGGTACTTCGCCCTCCTTATGGTCCAAGGCGTTATTTCCTTTAATCTCAATTCAGAATTTAATTCATTCTCCAATTCATTCTTAATCCTATCCTTATTCTCTAAAATAGTTACTCCAGCGGAGTCCTGCTCCACATGATCGGCTACTACTGGGGGTGCATCGGTTTCGGGCGCGTTTCCCCCTCTCTCGGGCCCGCTTGTCGGTTTCCCTGACACCGCGGACATTTGGGTTTCACCACGTTCTCCATCCCGCACCCATAGCAAAACAGTTTCCTTGTGGTGGATGGGCAGTCCACAAAACCGTGGCCCTTCTCCCGGCAGTTCCAACAGATATAATTGGACTGCCTACTGATGGCTTCTATTTCCAGTTCCGGCTCCTCTTGGTCATATTCCAGCTCATTTACTCTAGGGGCAAATTGCTGGCGGTGTGCCTGAGCGAACTGCCTTTGATTTGCTAGCAGCAACTCCGCCTTCCTACACTCCTCTCTGAAGTGCTGCAACCCATACATTCTTATCGGAAAGACCAGCGCCGCCATTGCCTGTTTGAGATTGCCTTTCATCATCTCCACCATCATCTCCTCCCTCATGGGCTCCCGTTGCTGGTGGCGAAGGCGCAGCATAGCGTTACAGAAGTCCTCGAACGACTCGTGGGACCCTTGCCTTCGGTCCATCATCCTCCTCTGTATATCGAAGTCGCTCTCGAACTTCCGAAACTGCGCCAGGAATGCCTGTTTCAATTCCGGATAACTGCGAATGTACCCCAACCTCCTCTGCATCCAGTACCACTCCTCCGCCGGTCCCTCCAGCAGCTGTGGGAACTTCACCAGCACCTCATCCCACTCACACCGATAATCCTCCCGAAGCTGTTCTATACGGAACATAAAATCCTCGGCGCTCATCGACTTCGTGGTGCCATCAAACTTCACCCGCCATTTCTCCACATCTATTCTTCTAATGGCCTGACGATTCGGAATAGGCGAAACTTGCGGGTAATGTGGCGCCGGCGCGTTTACAGCATTCGGAAGATATGTGTTTCTGTCACCCAGGTGGTACTGCTCCGGTGGTGGATGAGGGGATGGCCACCCATCCGGTGGTCTCTGCGGGGCGTCTACGGCTGGAAAGGTTTGGTACTGATTCATTGTTGGCTCTCGGTACTCGCTGCCTCTCGGAATTCGATTCGATGGTGGTATCTGCTGGCCTACGGCCGTGTGTGGCTGCGCTGGTTGTGCGGTCGCTGTCTGTGGGACGCCTGTGCCCATCGGAACATTTAAGTGGGCCAAGCTCTGCTGTACAAGCTGGGGTACCAGCTGCCTCAACTTCTCATCGAGTAACCTGATGAGCTCTAACTGTCCCACACCAATGGCCGAATCTATGACCGCGTTTAGGGAACCTCCTTCTCGTGGAGCTTGGTAAAGCGCCTGGCGTGCAGCATTCGTCTCCCGGTTCTCTCTACGTTCTCTCTGGACCGTCTGAGCTGTCAAGCTGCTGAACTCCGGCGTGTCCGGAGTTATACGTACGTCCGACATATCCGATACCGACAAGGCTGGACTGGAAACCGCGGACGTGACCATCATGGGGGTGACTGTTGCTGTTGTTGTGGCCATTGCCATTGCCGAGGCTGCTGCTGTGGTCGTAATGGCTGTCGCCATGTTGGTTACTGTGGTTGTTGTTGTTGCCATAGCCGATGTGGTCGGATCAGGAACCTCACTAGTGTAACTATTTGCTCTGGTATTGACCATTAAACCTACTCCAACCTATAACCTATACTACTAATTAAACTTGATGACAATTCCAAATTCCCAAATTCAGCCAACTCAAACTCTAAATACACTAATTATGTCTTCTTTAAACGCAGATATGAAAACCAAAATTCACAAACAAGGTAGAAAGTGTAGTGCATATATCCTACTATAAGGTGGGGAACAAGTGAGAGAAGAGCAAATCTAAGCGGATAAGCGAAGCATTCTAAGTTTCCAAATAGGACTTCTCCAAACGTATCCGGAAACTGCTTTCTCTGCCGTAATGTATTGTATGACCCTGAGATGCTGTAGTATATTGGTATTACGTTTGCTACCTACGGACATAACCACACGGCTGTTGTTGAAAACATAAAGATAAACCCAACAACGTCTCATGTGCTTTGGCTCATGGGTATGATTGTATTAAGCGGACGGACAGGTAAGCAAAAGTAATTTGGGCTATTGCAGTTAACTATTGTATATAATGGCATCTCCTTCTCTCCTCAGGCCCGTCGCAAACGAAATGCGGATACCAAAATCCTTAAACTTCGTGACTTACGGGAGTTAAAGATTAGTAAAACACCGTGCCCCATCCTGCATCTAACCAGCTTCCAGTCACCACCAGTTTGGCACGCGATCCAAGCTTTTGAAAACTTACGATCGGGACTCAATCCGGTAACCGAAATCCGATCAGTTGCTGGCTGTGGCGATAAAATGATGCGGTCAACCCGATAACTCGGGCCCCATGTTGCGGGCGCCATTCTTGTCGTGGACCCCGGAGGGTCCGAACTGTCTCAGCGGAGAAAGGGGACATAGTGTGCTGGCGAGCGCTGGCTGTTGGCGTTAGAGCTCCGGCTGTGGCTCAGTCTGGGGCGCGGTTCTTGCCAACACACCATGTCCAGAGACAGGTGACCAAAAATTCAAATTTCAAACCAGCTCTGGATGGAAATGAAAAACACAGGGTCCCACTTATGTTAAGGCAGGCATGTCTTTCGCCTTCTTACTCGCACCTTCCGCTATGGATTCGCTCTTCAGGGGGCACTGAGACATCCTACAGTGCCCTGGACGGCCCACCCCAACCATGGTATCCGTTGTCCAACAGTTTTGGATACCCCAGAATCGGTCTCCCTTATCCCCCCTTACAGCTTGGTGCCCTACCCCCTTCTTACCTTAAATAACTACTCCTCCATTGTGAAATGAAAACTAGGCAAAGGCGAATTTCATTTCAAACGTTATAAACGGTATGTATTTATTAAGCCAAATCAAAAATTCATTGCCAGACAAAGTTCAATCAAACGAAAAAGCAAAGAAAACAAAACAAGGAATTGCGTAGTGGCAATTAAAAAAACTTCAATTATATAGACTCCTCTCCTTCAAAGAGAAAAATAGTAATAAAATTCTCCTTCCTCCACAGGTGTATTGGGTCTTCTCTTGGTGTCTGGCCTTCCTTCAGGGTCGTCTCTCCTAACTGGAGTCAGTGCTGGGGCGGCTGAGCAGTGCCCACGCTTTCCTCTTGTCTGTCCGTCCGTCTGGTTGTGGTAAGTATGTGTATTCCGGCTGTATTGTATTTCCCGTAAATAAAAGCTTTGGCTTTTTTTTTTTATGTCTTACATGTTTATTCCTTTTTAAAGGCCTAAGTTCGCAAAGCGAACACCAACAGCAGTAAGGGCTCCTTTCCGCCCCAAAGGTCTAGAATCTTTACCCCCTGGCCCTAGGTTGAGCTCGACCTAACAGCTGAGGACAGCGCCTATTTATTCTAGCGCTGTGTTACTTATAGAAAGGTAAGTGTCTGGTGTTTGCCTGCCTAGCCGCTTTATTAACAAATAACCTTCTTTTTATTCGTAGGAAATATGTGTGTCAAGGTCCTGTCCGTCCGTCTAAGTTCACGTATACGTCCCGCAATAGTGTTTGTGAGGAAAAGGGTACCTGCAGCACTGTCGGCTGACCAGTGCTTTTGATATAGAGCTTCCCACGATGGACAGAGGAGGTGGAGGTGTAGCTTTATGTTTTCGCGTTTGGCTTTTTGTTATTTTGTGATCAACTTTAGTGGTGTCTATTGTCTTTGATTTTCAAGTTTAGGATTTTTAACTATTGACTTTGATTTGGTTTTTAGTTTTTTTTTTTCTTTTCAGGTCTTTTATTATTACATTGGTATTTTCCTTTTTTTTTTCAGGTTCTTTGGCTTTGTTTCGAAACTTTTCCCTTTTCAGGTTCCTTTTTATTTAATTTGATAACATTTCTTTTTTTTTTTCCAGAGTTTTCATAGATTTTCTTTTTCAGCTTTTAATAACTTTCAGTTCGATTTATTTTAATCACCTTTTTTTTTCATAATCTTCTTTTTCAGCTCTTTAGTTTTTTTAATTTGTATTTATTTTCATTTATTTTGTTACAGCTTTTAAAACTTCTCAATAATTTATAGTTAATTTTTTTTTCCTCTTTCAGCAAATGTGCTGAAAGTTCAATAAATCACTTTAAAACTTTGAATTTGGTCTTTTTCTTTGTTGTTGGGTAAAAGCCAGTTCCGCCTCCTTTTCTCTGCCGAATCCAAAACCAAAAAAAAAAAAAAGCCTTCTCTCTTTTTGAAAACACCACTTTCTACACTCCTGATGACACCACCTCTTACTGCTTGCACGGCTCCATCCAAAAAGAACTCGTCATCTTCCCTTTACTGTCCATCATGGTTCCCCCAAGCCATCTTGTCCACCGAGGAACCATCATAAAATTTTGTTTTCCAAAATAGCAAAAACAAACAACATATGGTTTCCTCGATTTTCATTGTAGTAGTTACCTTTGTATGTGGAGGTAACATATGCTGGTATCGCAGGGTTGCATTCACCAGCTGCCATAAAAAAAACAGACTGTTCAAACCCAGATGTCGCTCTTCTCTAATCAGACATAGGGTGACACGCTACACAGACTGGATTTTGAGTCATACCCTCCAGTTTCGAAACAGAAAACTTGAACGTTTGTTCTACGAAAACAGTTCTGGGGTATGTGTGGAACACCATATTAATCAATTGATCTCCCCTTTAATTTGGAATACGGACTTTTTTGTACGAAGTCCATTTATGGTCTCCAGACTGAATTTTGTGTCCTGCCCTCCAGTTTCTGAACTGAAATCTGGAAGGTTTATTTTACGCAAAACAGTTCTGGGTTAACTGTGGTATACTAAATTAAAGGTATAGATCTCTTCTTTAATTTGGTATACGGACTTCTTTGAACGAAGTCCATTTATGGCTTCCGCACTGGATTAAGTATCCTGCCCTTCAGTTTCAAAATAAAAATCTGGAAGGTTTGTTTTACGAAAAACAGTTCTGGGATATATGTTGTACACCAAATTAAAGGTATTGATCTCCCATTTAATTTGGTGTATGAACTTTTTTGAACGAAGTCCATTTATGGCTTTCAGAGTGGATTTAGTGTCCTGCCCTTTAGTTTCAAAATAGAATTATGGAAGGATTGTTTTACAAAAAACAATTAAGTGTGGTATACCAATTTAAATGTATTGATCTCCCCTTTAATTTGAACGAAGTCCATTTACGTCCTATCAGAATGAAATTAGTTTATTCACATAATTTCCGTACATGCAGATTTTTTTGCGTATCGTCACCCTGTACGACTGCCATCTTTCGCAGGTTCATTAAGTTTTGTGAATACGGCCGTTAAAATACAGCGGACGAAAATGCAACGAAAATTACTTTTTTATCATGTTGGCCCAAGTTGAAAAAAGATTCGTCCAAGCTTTTAATGAATGTCAAATTTCCGTTCAGTAAATAACTTATAGCCTGTTTGTGGATGTCGAACAATAATCTAGACAAACAAACAACAATCGCTCGAAATTGAATCTTTTTGGTTTGTGTCAGTCAATGTTCCCATTTTAACATACTTACGATTTTGGGATTGTCCTAGGTGTGTTTTTCGATTTCTCCTAATCTACTACCAATTTGTATGTACGGTTGTGCAACTATGTTATAATTTTCTTTATTTCAATTACATACACATGTTCAAAACATTATTAACATACAAAATTGTTGTGCAACTATGTTATAATTTTCTTTATTTCAATTACATACACATGTTCAAAACATTATTAACATACAAAATTGTGATGTGTTTAACAAAAAACAAATGGAATCATTAATCGGCGTTTACTTTTTTTAGCGGGTGAGGAGAAGCCCAACACTCTACAACTACCACAAGGCACTCCCGCACGGGATAACTATTAGCACCACATAGTCTGAAAGTTTGAGATCCAAACTGTGTAGTGTTCATCGTTGTCACGAGAAGCTTAGCTGCGTCCACAGGTTGCGGAGAAGCCCAACACTCTACAACTACCACAAGGCACTCCCGCACGGGATAACTATTAGCACCACATAGTCTGAAAGTTTGAGATCCAAACTGTGTAGTGTTCATCGTTGTCACGAGAAGCTTAGCTGCGTCCACAGGTTGCGGATACTGGAGTGGTCCATACGGAGTAGCTGCAACTACAGTCGCGGGCAATCAGCGGTAACGAGTCTCAGTAAGAACCCGGATGGCACCTGTTCTTGCATAAATACTTAGTGCCTATGATGCTCGATATAACAAGGCGAGTTTTTGGAGTGTTTAAATAACGAATTGCCATCTTGTCCCCGCGGCGATCCCGGAACGAGCTTGCTCATCTATGGAGCTTGACGAGGATCGCCACCTCTACATACGGGCATGGCTACAACAACAACAAAAACCTCGAGGCACAAAGGAACAATTTTTTACTTTTGCAGCTCCTAGAAGCTCTCATTTGTGCCCAAATTTGCAGAAGTACCCTAACGATGGATATCCGTAAATTTTTATAGACAATCTTTTTTGGCCCTTTATTTTTATCATAGAAAATCAAATGTTTTTTTGCATTCGATTGTTGCTAATAAATTCTTGCTTGAAAGCAAATTATCATGAAACTGGTTTGACATTGGCTTCCCATTGACAACTGTTATAATATACATAAACCTATTTTTGTATGGGAATGTTTACGTTTTTGTTCGGCTTGTCGTTCGATAAATTCTTCGTTTAAAATGAGATACACAAACCCAAATCAGTTTTTTTTTGAAAAAACATGTCCGCAAGAGTTTTATAAGATAGCATAAAACGCTGTTCGCGTGAGGCCACCTTTTTAAATCCGTGTAGCGTGCAGTGTAAGAAAGAGATTAACGCCTTCTCTGAGAATAGCGCAATCCCCATCGTTTGTGTGCCGGGCAATAGCGGAGTAAGGAGGTATGAAAGGGCAGACGAGGCAGTGAACTGGCGTTAAAAAACTTGGTTAACCCGAAGCCTTTCTGGTCAACGCAGTGCAATTTAAGGGTGTTTGCAAAATTGGTGCGGTAAGTGATAGCATATGTAGGTCATGTGCGGAAGATGATGAGACGTTGGAGCATTTCCTATGTCATTGCCCGGTTTTCGAGGCCAAAAGACACCGGTACATAGGTGGAGACACAATACCAGACATGAACCAACTTAGTGGAGTGGTATGGAAGACAATATTGTAAGTAGAACGGAATTCCTAACTTAAAATTTTCTTTTTCGAGGTTACTTTTTAGAGCGTACAGCAAGCCGATTGTCGGCTTAGGTGTATGTCCATAGTGGCATGGGACGGATTAATATCCGCTTCCATTTTTCAACCTAAAGCCTAGTCCTGACTTCGGCTGTTCACAGAAACAACTGTCAAAACGCGCAATAAGAAATGGTGACGAAGATAATGCGAACACATTCCTTAAAAGTTGTACTGAGTTCTATGAGCAAAATAGAAGCGACATGTCGCTGCATCAGGGTAAATTTCGCACAATTTTAATTGAAAATATAATTTAATGCTCACAAAATGGGCCGAATCGACTCTGCTTCAATACTGTTGTTTGACTTTGGTCGTGTTCTGACAAAGAAAAGAGTCCTTCGCATTTCGCAATAATTTAATAGGGATTTTCGTTGTGAGTGAAGTCAGAGCCTTAACCTGAGGCATTAAATTGCTAGACATTAGAATGAAGAAGATAAGAAGCCAACATGCGTGGCAAAAATGGGGGTCAGATGGGCTGGAGAAGTTCCCTACAATCTGACATTTGAAGCTATTGTAGCCAAGAATGGCGAAAAGACTATATGCCTGATAACAATTTAGACAACCAAAAAGGTGTTCGTTTAGCCATAGTCCGGAACCTACCTCCGCAATTTCAGGCATTGCCAAAGGTGCTTGTCAGGACCCCTGTCAGTAGTGAAAGCGGTAGCTCCACCCCATCTAGGAGAGGTCCCCTGAACATACCAAGTTACCTCATATTGGTGAATAGCACCAACATTATCTTTCGGGGGTTTACATCGAGCCCATTGCCGAATTTTGGCAGCATACTATATGGACTCTGAACGGCCACACACCAAGATAAAAACGTCATCCTTGTAGCCAAAACAAACTTAATTTTCAAATGACCTGGAAATCCCACAAATATCCAAGAGTTTAAAAACGGGGTACAAAACCCGTCTTTGTGGTGATTGAGTTCTAATCGAAATATTCCTATTGAAGCCCTTTGCTAGTGGTACGTACGCCAATTTTACAGCCCATCAACATCGTATAAACTCAATTCAGGAGAAATCCTCTTGTCCACCAGAGACGTGTAAGAGACACACCGAGTCCGAAAGTCGTGCCGCAGTGCGACACCACTTTGGAGAGAAATTTTATATAGCATAGTACCTCACAAATGTTGCCAGCATAAGAAGGGGAAAACCACCTCTGAAATTTTTTCTGGTGGTCTTGCCTGGATTCGAACGTGGCGTTCAGCGTCATAAGCGGATATGATAACCTCTGCGCTACGGTGGCCTCCGCTACAATGAGTTAGTGAAAACTATTTAAACCTGCCGTCTTGGTGGTTTTGTTGGAAAAACCCCTGGAGCTAATGGAAATTTTAAGCATCTTTCCTCTTGCTCTGATTAGTCGAAGCAAATTTTGCCGAAAATTTTAAATGTCACGGCGAATCGAATTTTCTTTGCTCTGTTGACAAATTTTGATATACCAAGTTCGCAAAAAAGATGCTATGTTGTAGCAATTCGCCGATGCGGCCACCTTATAAATACGTCTTGGATGGTTGCATAGATTTTATGTTTTGTTTGTATTTTCTTTATATTCTAACTATTGTAAATTTGTATTAAAAGTCGTTGCTGGCAACCTTCAGTCTGTCACCATGTTTTCCGATTAGACAGTGACCTGTCATGACGGACACAATGATTGAGACGTCTGTTCTAGCCAATGACAGCAAAGCAATAATATTCGGCTAACCTCTTCGATATGACCAGTTCTAGATCTTTAGAGTACACCCCAAAGCCCACCTGGTCGTTTTGTTTGGAACCATCCGTATAGAAGTCTATGTAACTTCTGTTACCAGCGATATCGTAGTTCCAATCTGTTCTATCAGGAATAATGGTAAAGTAGTTTTTATCAAAAAGCGGCTCAGGTAGGGTGTAATCCACACTGCCTGGAACATCGAATATTGTATCAAGTATAACACAGTGTCCGTGGGCGCCACATGACCAATGAGAATGCTCCCTTAACCTCACGGCAGTGGTCGCTGCAATTTGGGTAGCCACAATGTACAGAGGCATAAGCATTAAATTCAGTGCATTAGATGGTGTTGTCCTCAGTGCGGCTGTAATGCACAAACAAGCCATCCATTGGATCCGGTTAAGTATTGAGCAGTAGGTGGATTTTTGAAGCGCCGTCCTCCAGACCACAACACCATATAGCATAAAAGGTCTTACAACTACAGTATATTCCCAACGCATGACAAGCGGTCTAAATTCCCAACTTTTGCCAATGGCTCTCTTGCAGGTGTATAGAGCAAGAGTGGCCTTTCTTGCCCTTTCCAAAATGTTGGAACTGAACATCAAGTTCAGTTTCCTGTCCAGCAAAAAACCCAGGAACTTTGCGCCACCCAAGGAGACAGGTTGCACTGTAGGCAACTTGTATCTCCTGCCGAAAAGGACTACTTCTGTCTTGGACGGATTTATACCCACACCAATTTCGGTAGCCCACTTTGCTGTTGGACGGATTTATACCCACTTGGACGGCTTCTGTCTTGGACGGATTTATACCCACACCAATTTCGGTAGCCCACTTTGCTGTTGCACGTAGAGCTTCCTGAAGTATATATCTTAGAGTGCTGGGAAACATAAAGGATGACAGATTAATAGGACGAAAATCGTTCGCCTTCGTGTGATAGGGATTTCCAGCTTTCGGAATAATAATAACCTTTATGTCCCTCCATCCCACAGGTATATATGAAATTCTGATACAAGCAGAGTATATCTTCCTAAGCCAGGGAACCAGCCTATCAGACGCAACTTGTTATTCAACCGGTGATACATCATTAAGGCCTAGTGACTTAAAGGAGTCGAAACTTCTTATGGCCCAAAGGATTTTCAGCTCAGACACAATTTCCCTAATGGCCTACGACGAATGCATATCAGTGACAACTTCTTCTGGCATCACGTTTTCCGTTGGAGAATTTCGCGGGAAATGTGTATCAACGAGTAGTTCTAGTGTTTCCTCACTAGACATTGTCCATACATTCTCGGACTTCTGGATATACCCCACCGTAATATGTCTCGAGGACATAATCTTCCTTAGCCTAGAGGCCTCAGATGTATCCTCCGGAGGAGCTGCAGAATTCTACCCAGGATTTGTTCAGAGCCTTTCTAAGCTCGCCCTTATATCTTCTTAGCTCAGCCTTATAGATGACCCAACCGTGTGGTTTTTGCTCCGTTGAAGAGTTTTCTGCAGTCCTTCCTTAGACCAACCAGGTCTGGGGTCCACCATGACGGTTGCTGTGCCCCAAGCCCCTTGGCTTGACACTAGGGCATGCTGGCACAAGCGAGTCATTCAGGGCCTACGTGATCCACTTGAACACTATGTCTATATCCTCCGCAGTTTCCACTTCCTTTTCTAGTCTAGAAAGGATAGTGCTGCAGAATTTGTGCGAAATTTATCTAAATCCGCCCTTCTTCTGTTTAGCCGAGGGACCACTACTTGAGTATTTTCTCCAAGGCTAAAATAACGATGATCAGAGAAGCTGTTCGGTTTATCCCTTTATTACAAATGGCCAGATTGCAACTTATAATATTTTCAATAAGCATCTCATCCCTTTCGTTGACATCCAAACTTCCCCATATCTGGTGATGTGCATTAACATCACTTCCTACAATAAGGCTTTTCTTCCCTACAGAAGCAGCTTTAATCAGCGACTTAAAGTTTGAAGGCGGCATCTTTGAATCGTGCGCCATATAAAGGGAAGACAGTCAGTAATGAGGTTTGTTTATTTCAAGGCTGGCTACTACTAAATCTTCAGTGCTTAGCTACGGAAGAAGAAAAACATTGAGACTACCTTTGCAAGAATACAGGCTCTGTGTCTCCCATTCCCCATTTGAGAAGTTTAAATTCCGGAATTCTAAGTTCAGGTACCATTCCTCCATACACCCATGGTTCCTAGATAAGAACCACGTCAAATCCCCCAGCCATCAGGAGGACCATTAGTGCCGCCGAAGCGGCCTTACAATGGTGGAGATTTATCTGTAGAAACCGGACAATAGTCAGGATTCAGAACTTCCACCACTGTTGTGTTAGCCTCGTCTTCTGACTCACCAGGAGTTCATCTTCACAAGATTCGTTAGAACTTGTCATGATGAGCTTCCGTACGCATCCAAGGGCAGGTGAGAAAGCTGTGAACCCACTCTTCCTCAAGACACTGGGCACTTGCGGTGTGGAAGATTTCTCCTTAGATTCTTCACTAACTGCTGCTGTCGAAGTACTTTCTGAGGTCCGTACTTCCCCGCTGGCTTGCACTTTGAGCCCAGTCTAACTTTGTGATCCACCTACACAGGGCTTGTCGGGTCCCATTTCGATGCCATCCCCTCCTGTCTCGATTGTGGCAGGGTGATTTTCAGTCTCCTGCAATCCACCAGACTTTAGCGATGTGGTCGTTAGTTCCTCAGGCAAGTGTTCAGCAACAAATGCTGAGTCGTCTCCTGATTCCCAAACCCCACCGCTTCTATAGATCTTCAGTTTCAACTTGTTTGTGTCCGTAGGATACAACCCCTTCAGACTTGTTGATGTCTGCGAGATTGGGATTACATTCCCTTAGTCTTCCAAGTATCGCTTCAGGATCTGAGGAAATCCTTGGTATCCAAGCCTGCGCCATTGGCCGAAAAGGAATATCTTCTTTCTAGAATAAATCTAGTGCTGGACCTGGCCAGATCTCACCCATCTTTTTTAGCGCAAATTAGATAACCTGATTAATTATGTTTATTAAAAAAAAACAATTGTTTTTTTCTTTCTTTCTTTTATTTATTTATTCGTCGACTTGCGACTAAGAGGATGGAACTAAGACTAACTTTTACATTTTTAATTTACTTATTCTACAGGTATTATTTGTTAATTAATTATTGCAGTGTTAGCATAAGTTTATTTTAAATGAAATTTGATTAACACACTTTTGTAAATAATTGTATACTCAGCTCCAGACAGTTTTAACTGGAAAAATAAAATAAAGTCAAACTAAAGAATGTCAAATTCACTTATGCTTACAGTGCAATAATTGTACACGTTTTATTGGCTAATTGTTTCCAAGAACTTATCAATTTTATCAGGGGTAGTATGATTATACGTAACTACTCCCCCCTTTAGACTAGAATTCTCCTGAATTCTTTTATTTAATTTTACAGTTATATATTTATGTTTTGTTATGATTATGAAAATTAAAATAATTATTACAATTACTATAGAAATATTACATACATATGTTATTTTAGTGTGGTATTTTAATTTTCCGATATTTCTTACATTGTATTGATGTTCTTTTTCAATTTGTTCGAACGATATCTTATGTTTAAAATTTTGAGTTTTGTTTGTATTTTCAATTATTTGTCTTTCTTTTGTAATTTCTGCAATATTTGAAAAATAATAATCTTTTATCCTAACTGAACAATTATTAAAATTAATTAAATAATTTCCATTTAACAAAATTTTTTCAAAGTTACAAGTTTGATTTACAGTCGTGTTTATTGCATTTTTAATTATAATTGTGTCTATATCTAACTGTATAATTTCAAAGTCTTTATTTTTTATCAATTGACAATTATTCTTTATTAAACAATGATGACTTAACTTTAAATCTTTTAAATGTTTATTCTCTTCAAATTTATAAGTTTTATTTTGAAATTCAAAAAATCTTTCCATATTAGATTCTATTTCATTATTTTCATTATCTGGTATTGGTACAATAAATCTTAATTTTACTGTTATAAATTGTTTAGGTATTTTTATTCCAAACACAAGATAAGAGTTGTTAAGAAATGTTGTTCCAAACTGAATATATTTAAGTTTGTTATAATCTATTTCATATTTTCTTATTTCTCTACTTGTTAAAATACTTGGGTGTACAATCCCGTATTTTGCAGAAATTACATTGTCTTGCAAATGCTCTATCTTATTCTTAATTAATTGTATATTAGTCAATTGTTCTAAGTATAAACTTTTATTATTTTCTTCCTCTAAAAATTTGTTTATAGAGTTTAATTCTTGTTCTATTTTCTTTCTATCATTCTTAATTACCATCTTTAAATGACTTAAAGTTATATTGAAATAATCATTAATTACAATCTGTTGATTATTATTTTCCTTAATTTCATTAATATTAAGAAGATGTTCTTGTATGTTCCGTCTGTCTTCATCGTCCATCGTCCCAAATAACCATTTGGTCATACTTCCTATACCGTTAATTAGTCCGCGTCTTTTTCTATTTTGTTTGGGTATCAACGTCATTAATTTATTTCTGGCATCTAATAGTTCTAACTCAAGTAATTCTTTGTTTTCGATTTTCATTAGAATAATGTTATCTGTTATGTCATCTAAAATTGTTTCAATTTCGTGAAGATTGATTATATGTAAAATTATGTCCGATTCATTAACAATTTTCTGATTTCCCATGCAAATGTCCATATATCCTCTTTGTTCTGTCAGAAATTTTGTAGTAATTATCCCTCTAGTCTGTGGTATCCATATTAGTATCATCAGTATTGTCCAAATCTGCAAATTTCAAAGGTCTTTTAATATTGCACGGATGTATTCGCTCCAGTTTTGTCTTTTTATATTTCGGTTGTTCCTTATGTCGGACGGCCTTATAATTTTTTATAAACCCTTCTTTTCTATTTTCCTTATAATCTTCTCTAGAGTTATTTATTTTATCTATTATTTTTCTTTTACTGTCCTCTAAATACTTTCTAACTTTATTTTCATCCATTTTTCCTTGTTGAACCTCTTTAGGAGTACATTTAATAGTTGAGTGATATCGTTCGTTGTAATTTCTAATTGATCTCTGAATTAATTGTTTCACCGGTATTTCCTTATTTGCTTTATACATTATCCTAAACTTTTCCGCAATTGTGTTGTGAAATCGTTCTATGTCGGCGTTTCCCGTGTGACTATTAGGTTTGGTCAGATGCAATTCTATATTTTCATTGTCTAAGAATTCCTTTAGTCTAGTGGCTTTAAATTCATTATCGGCTATTATTTTCCTTGGCTTCCCTACCTTTGTAAAATGATCATCTAATTGCTCCATTATTGTTAAATGATTTCTATCATTCAATGGATACGCTGCACCGAATTTAGAAAATTTATCAATTATTGTCAAAAAATGAAATCTTTTAATCACATATGTGTCAATATGTATTATTTCGTTTTTCGTCGACGGTGTTTCTGTGTATGAGAATTTCAATTTAATTGGATTTCTATCATATTTTATCTCCTGACAAACTTCACATTGATTTATAACTAATTGAATTAGTTCCATTAATCTTGGGTAATAAATTTTATTTTTTATTTGGTTATAGGTTTCCTGTATGCCCGAGTGCATACTTTCTTTTACATGATATAATGATATCTGTTTCACCGCCTCCACTTCTGTTTCTATATCTTGAGCCCTGATAGTGCATTTAATAAATTCCACTTGTTTCTCATTAGAGTACATTTCTATTAGTTTTTCCTGAACAGTATTATAGCTTCTCTCCGATACTTCCGAAAATATACCTATTTTTCCTTTGGTAATATACTTTCTAAATATTTCCCCCATTTCGTGAAAATCACTTTCCGCTATGAAAATTATCCTTTTATTATGTAAATGTTTTATTTCCTGAACTTTATCATTTGTAAGTATAATCTGTGTCCTGTACTTATTCACTATTTCTTCTTTTATAAAGAAATGATCTTGTAAATTTTCATCAGCTGAATGAATTGTAATCATTGATACATCATCATCATCCTCAATATTATTTATTATTCTCAATTCTGAATTATTCTCCGAATTTTGTACCTTATCTGAAATGGTATCATCTTCATTATCTTTCTCAATTCTACTTAGAAAATCTGCCACCTTGTTTTCCTTGCCTTTTATGTATTCTATATTAAAATCGTATTCTCCTAATTTCAAAAACCATCGCTGGTGCCTGGGTGACATGTCTTTCCCTCTATATTTTGTGTGTAAAAATCTGATGGGTTGGTGATCCGTAAATATTTTAAATTTTCGACCATAGAGGTATGGTCTCAAATAATTAACGCTCCATAATATTGCTAGAAATTCTTTGTCCGTTGCCGAATAATTTCTTTCGTGATTGTTAAGCGTTCTTGATGCAAAACAAATTGGATGTCCCTCCTGTGACAGGACAGCACCGATTGCGTAATTCGACGCATCTGTAGTTAATGTAAATTGTCTTTCATAATTTGGGTATCTTAAAATTGGATGAGAGCTAATTAAAGATTTTAATTTTTCAAAAGCTTCTATGTATGTAGGGTCCCTTAAATTTATTTTTACACCTTTCTTTAAGTATTTTGTTATTGGCTGTGCGACTTTAGCATAATCCCTCACAAATTTTCTATAATATCCCGTTAATCCCAGGAAACTTTTGATTTGTTTTTCTGTTTTAGGTAAATCTAATTCTTGAATAACCTTAATTTTATTGGGGTTTGGTTTTAGTCCTTCCTTTGTCAGAATATGCCCCAAAAATTCCGTCTCTCTTTTCATGAAATTACATTTGTCGATTTGTATTTTTAAATTTGCCCGTTCCAATACCGTGAAAATGTCCGTTATGGCTTTAACGTGTTCCTTAAGAGAAGTACTAAAAATAAGTATATCGTCCAGATAAACTACACATGTTTTATTAATGAAATCTCTTAGTGTTTCATTCATTAATCGTTGGAATGTCGCTGGGGCATTTTTTAACCCAAACGGCATTCTTATGAATTCATATAATCCGTGAGGTGTCACAAAAGCTGTTTTCTCTCTGTCCTGTTCTCTTATTAGAATTTGATGGTATCCCTTGGCTAGATCCAAGGTAGTAAAATATTGTGCTCGTCCTAGTTTATCTAAAATTGAATCTATGTTCGGTAGTGGATATTTATCATCGATCGTCACTTCATTAAGCTTCCTATAATCTACCACTAATCTATATTTACGCTCTCCAGAATTATCTATTTTCTTGGGTACTACTATTAATGGGCTTGAATATCTTGAACAACTTTTCCTAATTATGCCCTGTTCCTCCATTTCCCTGATCTGTCGTCGTACTTCTTCTTCATGTTGTGGCGGATATCTGTATAATTTGGAATTTATCTGTTCATTTGTTGTCGTTCTTATTTCATGTTTTATTGTCATTGTACTTGTCAATTGGTCCCCTTCTTTAAAAAATATTTTGTCGAATCTTCTTAAAATTCTCGTAACTTCTAAATGCTCCTCTGCATTTAAATGATTCAACTGAATTCTGTCCAAGTCAACTTCCAGTTTTTCCAATGAACATATTTCCAAATCCCTATATGGATTAATTAAAAATTTTGTAATCTCGTTATTAAATGTTATGTGTCCGTCTATTAAATTTATCATCGTGTTAAAATGGTTTAGTAAATCAACTCCTATAATAAAATTGTACTTTCTTCCTTTTAACTCTTGCATTTTCCACTTAATTTTTGTATAATTTGGTAAGTTAAATTCCATAGGTGCGTCAGTTATAACTTCAAATTTAATTATGTCCTTCCTAGTTATGGTGCTAAATTCTATAGGTTGTTTTAGTAAAACTCGTTCAAAATCTTTTACCTTACTGTCAATCAGGCTTAAGTTTGCGCCTGTATCAATCAAAGCTTTATATTTCCTTTTATTAATCGTAATGGTTATGGTAGGTAAACAATCGGAGGTTGTTTCCGAAAAAAATTATTTTGTCTTTGGTCTTGTCCGTTATCCTGATGTAAATTTGGTTCAGAGTTTCCTACTACTCGATAATTATCTACTTCTATATTGTCTATTTCCATAGGTTCCTGCTGGTCTTGCCTAGGTTGATTCAAGCGATTTTGGCTGAAATTTGGCCTAGGGTTTCCTACCTGTTGCTGAAACCTTCTGAAATTTCCCGACATATTATTATAGTTACTTTGTTGGACTCTATACTGTCCTGAATGATTAAAATTTCCATTTTGATTCCTATTATTATAGTTATTATTATAACTGTTATTTTGTTGGACTCTATACTGTCCTGAATGATTAAAGTTTCTATTCCTATTATAGTTATCGTTATTATTATTATTATAGGTTTTATTATTATCATTATTATTTCGTTCTTGTCTAATATCCGACCTAAAATTATTTTGTCCTAACCAATTCCGTTGATTATATCCCTGGTTATTACTGTTAATCTGCGGATTAAAATTATTCCTATTTTGCGACCGATTTTGTCTAAATGTTACGTCGTCTTTAGTCCTAAACTTCCTATATTCTGGCCTAATGCATGTGTCTTCAAATCTCCTTCTTGTCAATATTTTTAATATATCATTAATGTTTCTTTCTTCGTAAATTTTGTCTAACAGTGTACCTTGTGTCATTTCCTTAACTGTATTTACTAAAAGACTGTCCACGTTTGATAAGTCAATATAGTGGTCATTTCGGTAATAAACTATTAACTCATCTGCCTTATATTTTAGATTCTGCAACTCTATTATTAATTCACTTACCGAATTTACTTTTAAGTTGGCTATCATCCTATATATATTGTGTGGTTCCACGTTCGGTCTATACCTTAGTTTTAAAGTCTCCTTGATTAGTTGCCAGTTGTCCGGTGTGGGTATGTTTATTATGACGTCTTTAGCTTGTCCCTGGATTATTTTATAGAATATTGTTCTTATGGCCTCTTTCTTAATATTTTCATCTTGTATAGTTGACAGCAAGTACTCAGTGCTACTAAAAAAGCTGTTCACCGTTACTTCTCCGGTGCCGGTGAAAATGGGTAGATGATTTATCGTTTTTAAAATGTTGTCTTTTGCATTATTTGATTGTGTATCATATAACACCGGGTTACGCTGTTGTTGTTGTAGTTCTTGTGTTTGCTGTTGCAATTCTAGATATGCTTGGCGTAACCGTTCCAATTGTTGATCCTTTCTGGCTAGTTCTTCTGCCACATTTACGGATGCGATGTGAGCTTGTTCCTCCATTCTTCTTCGTTTGTCGAAGACTTTTTGCCTTTGCGAATACACTTTTAAAAGAAAAAAAAAAAGGATTGACTTCCTTTATCTAGTGGTGTCCACTTAACTTAAATGTTCACTGCACTATTGTTTATTTTAGTGGTGTTCAATTTTTTGAATTATTCACTGCACTATTGTTTATTTTAGTGGTGTTCAATTTTTTTTTTTTTTTAATTATTCACTGCACTAATGTTTATTTTATAATCCTGGAGGGTCCCGTAGGATTCGCAGAATTTATTTAATTATTTATAATTTAGGTACGTTTCACTGGATCCTTTTTAATTCCTAAAGGATCCTACCGACTGCGCCAATTAGATAACCTGATTAATTATGTTTATTAAAAAAAAACAATTGTTTTTTTCTTTCTTTCTTTTATTTATTTATTCGTCGACTTGCGACTAAGAGGATGGAACTAAGACTAACTTTTACATTTTTAATTTACTTATTCTACAGGTATTATTTGTTAATTAATTATTGCAGTGTTAGCATAAGTTTATTTTAAATGAAATTTGATTAACACACTTTTGTAAATAATTGTATACTCAGCTCCAGACAGTTTTAACTGGAAAAATAAAATAAAGTCAAACTAAAGAATGTCAAATTCACTTATGCTTACAGTGCAATAATTGTACACGTTTTATTGGCTAATTGTTTCCAAGAACTTATCAATTTTATCAGGGGTAGTATGATTATACGTAACTCGCACAACGATACATTTCAATTGAGCGTAAGTAAGCGAAAGTAATTAGTTTGTATCGGCCTCGATATCAGCCTGCATCGTCACAAACTGGAGGAGACCCAGGAAATTCCGCAAGGACATCGGAGGATACTGATGACAGTCCATTGACTATCCCACTCTAATTATTCCTAGGTATGCAGCCCTGTTCTTCTCCCTTGTCGACAACTGCCATCACCAAACTGTCCCTAGCGACATTAGCAAACTGTTACTGTTGTTCGCGGTGCAGTTTCCGAATCTAGACCTGTAATCTTTGGGGTAGCCTGTGCTGCGAATTTTCGAGCCCAATTTAGGGAATCTCTCTCCCAATCAATGAGGGTCTTAGGATCATTCGCACCATGCCTCTCAATAAACCTGAGAGCGATGCGTCTTCTATTGTTCCAACCTCTTAAAGAGCGTGTTGGTTTGCCGGGAAAGGCCGATGGCCTAGGCAAATTATAGGCATGCGAAGAAGGAATAGGTTCGGCCATGTCCTTTAGACTCGAACCAGGTGTCTTCGTCAAAAGCCCCTGCTGACCAGTCGTCTGTCGGCTAGTGGAGCCTGGAGCAATCCCTCCACCAATCGAGGTTTCAGTAGCAGACAACATGCTACGGCCTAATACCACCATCGCAGATGTTGGGTCTTTGGAGTCCATTCTACCATGAATACCACTATCGCAGCTATCCTTGAGTGACTTAAATTTTTCTTCCAAAACTAATGACCTATTACGAGTTACAGGAAAATTCTTGTGGAGTGAAATAACAATACGTCCGCTCCACTCAACGGTTCAAACAAGAATCAACAATAATATAGTTCAAGTCAGAATAAACTTGACTCTGTAGTTTATTCGCATGTTTTAGGGCGTGGATGAATATTTCTTCCGATATTGTCCTCACTCCTAAGTCTGTGTGTAGATCGGTGTTTCGTATATACCAAGAAGTTTATTTTGAATCAATAATCTATTGTCAACTAGCATCCAGTACAAATCGGAGAATTTTATATCCTTATTTTTCTTTTCTTCACGTGGTCTTTCCATTTTTGTGTCTAGGGTCATTCCCAAATATTTTGCTGTGTTTGCGAATGGTATTACTTTACCATTCAGATACAATGGTAAATAACGAGGCTTCTTGTTTGTGAACAGTATGTGGATTGACTTATTTTCGTTTAGATTCATTCTTCATTTGTTTATCCAATATAAAATATTTGACAGAGCTGCTTAAAGTTTATTTGTTGCGTCAGTTTCATTATTGGCAGTCGTAAGAAGTGCAGTTTCATCTGCAAATGTCGCAATTGTTGTATCAGGGGGCTTTGGTATATCTCTGGTGTAGAGAAGGTATAAAACAGGGCCTAGAACACTCCCTTAAGGTACTCCAGCCTATATTGGTTTCAATTTGGAATACTTATTTTCTACTTTTACTCGAAAGTACCGGTTAGTTATGTATGACTCCAAAATTTCATAGTATTCCTTTGGTTGTGTATTCCTCGTTGTGAAGTTTAGTTAAGAGCCCTTGATGCCAAACTTTGTCAAATGCTTGTCCCACGTCTAAAAAGACGGCAGAGCAGATGAGTTTATTTTTAATGGCTCTTTCGGCTACATCAACTATTGGGTAAACTTCTTCTATTGTTAAATGATTATTTCGGAATCCAAACTGATGGTTTGGTATGAGAATCCTACTTGTTAATAAGGGACGCAGTCTTTTTAATAGCAATTTTTCAAAAATCTTTGACATAACCGGTAGTAGCGATATCGGACGGTATGATGTTATTTCATGGTCAGATTTTCCAGGTTTCTTGATTACGATTACTTTCGCAACTTTCCATTCTAATGGAACATTTTGTAGACGAAAACATGCATTTATTATAAACAAAAGTTTTTTACAACTATAGATAGAAGTTTTTAAATATTAAATCATAACCTGGAGATTTCTTTCCACTCAGATCTTTGGCGATGAGATTTAAATATGTTGCTGAAATGATTTGCAAACAATTCTACCTTTTCCTCGGCTTCTTTTTTATCCATGATCCATCTTCATTTTTAAGTGATGGGATTGTTGGGGTAGCCTGATTTAATTGTTGCGTGGCCTTCCATAGATTGTAGTTGATTTCTTTGGTTGCTGTTAGGTTTCCCAAGTATCTAGACATAGCCTTATTTTTGACAAAAATAAAAACAAAGCAAATTTTGCCCATGAACATTCCACTAAGGAACAGGGGCAAACTTCTCACATATCAATGAGTGCAGTCCGATTCAAGTTTTAAGCTCAATGATAAGGGGCCTCCTTTTTATAGCCGAGTCCGAACGGCGTGCCGCAGTGCGACACCTCTTTCGAGAGAAGTTTTACATGGCATAGTACCTCACAAATGTTGCCAGCATTAGGAGGGGAAAACCACCGTTGAAAATTTTTTCTGATAGTCTCGCCAGGATTCGAACCCAGGCGTACAGCGTCATAGGCGGACATGCTAACCTCTGCGCTACGGTGGCCTCCATTTCTTTCTGGCTTTTCTTTCATTCGATTAAAAGTCTCTTATTACCTTCGGATAAGTGCTAGTAGGGTTGGTATGACTTCTAGTACTTTCGTATGCAGTCATTTGTATTGCGTTGATGAAGCTTGTATTTGTATTTTCAAGGTAAATAAAGCTTTTAGGTATATTTTTAGTAACAAAGAAATCAATCAAGTCTGGAATTCGTTGCTCATTTGATGGCCAATAAGTAGGCTCGATTCCTGAATAAATTTCACATTTTAGAGTACTGCATGCTATGTGAAGTGTCCTTTGGATGTAGTTAATCTAGAACCACAGACCTTATTTTTAGCATTGAAATCTCCTAATATAAAGTTGTTTTGTAATCTTTTTAAAACTTCAATGTAGTGCTGTTCTTTTTAGATCTCTGAACGATCCAATTAGTTTCCCTTTCTAATTCTTCTTCATTGGTTACTTATTGATGAGCATTTACATTTCCCCGGCTGTTAACAGTTGTTCCCGTGAGACCACATTTTTTAATCCGCTTTGCACTTGTATCAAAAAATGTTGTTGTAATTACAAGACCAAAACCACAACCATGACATAACTACCAGGTAGTGTAACGTAAACAGCTGAGTAAAATTTTTTCTCGCGAAGTGCACTATCTGTCAACAAGTTTTGGTTGTGTGTGTATTATAGTCAAGAACCATAATACACACAGACAATGAAAAATGGCGCAAACTAGTTACATACACAAAATCAGAGTTGCACTAATCACTTGCGCACAACACTATCTTCCACAATGGTTATAACTTCGTACAGATTTATTGAGATAGCTTCTTATGAAAAAAACATTTTTTATTTATTTTACAAGAATATTTATTGATATTGATATACAAATTCTTTCCAATTTATGCATTCACAAATACTTAAATTTTTCCACCCCGTGTAAGTATATGTGGACAAGATCACTAACTCTGCAATTAGAAGTTTGGCGTTTATTTAACGTAACAAAACGACTTTTTGCGCAGCGAATGCGGTTGTGCTTTTTTTGGGCGTCGTGATAGGTAAATTTACCCTAGATGAAAAAATAAATTATAGCGAGACGAACACTTTTCATAAATATTTTCCGTTTATTTTTTATATGGAGTTTCACCGCGAAACGCGAATGTAGTACCAACCTTTACGCAAAGCAAAATTTCATTCGAGCTGCGTACCTGTGAGCGAAATTTGCGATAACGGTACCGGTAACCAACATTTATTAATTTACAGGTAGTGGCAGTTGCCCAACAACAAAATATTTAGTGCACTATCTGTCAAAATCAGTGATTAGTGTAACTCGTTGACACATAGTGCACTTCGCGAGAAAAAATTGTACTCAGATGTTTACGGTAACATACCTGTTAATTATGTCATGCCGGTAACGAAAATTTCGTTTAGGATATGTCACCCTGTAATGCTTTTTAGTGTGAAATAATAATACATCACCCTGTATAGAACCCGACAACTGATTTAGGAAAAGTTACCGTCAATGGCATTTGTCCTGGCCCCATTCGCACAATTTTGTACAAAGTCAATTCCTGGACTCTATGCTGAAATTAGTGTCCTGTCCTCCAGTTTCTAAACAAAAATCTAAAAAATTTGTTCAAGGAAAAACTGATTCCAGTTAAAAGCTGGTACTATATTCGCTTTTCACTATATTTTTCGCCGATTACTTTTTAGATAACAGGTTTTAAAGCAAATAAACTTCCTGATTTCATTTAGTAGCACATTGCCTTATTGCTTATGGTAAAATTTCAATAAAATTGTTATTTTATCATTATTATTTGTATAGTGTTTTAAAGAAATAATCCCGAAAATATGGGTTTTCAATAGGGGTTGGTACTCTATTCTGGTTTTTACGTGAACAACCGTCAACATATCAAATAAATGAATGCCTTTTTTACGCTAATGTCTTAAAAGGGGCACCTAAAAACAATTAATCCTAATATATGAATGTAAGATTGAGTTAGTATAAAAAATTGCATGCAATTATATTAAAAAAAATTATAGCTGTATTCACAAACGTTTGCGAAGCTATAAAATAGGTTTATTTGACAGTACTATGGAAATCTGTCAAATAAACCTATTACAAATTCATATTAAGTTTTGTGAAAACATGTGTAAAACCATGTTTTCACTAGAGCCTCAATCCACTTGATTTGAGATAATCTCCGAAATCCGTTTCCGCTTCGATTTATGGGGTTTTTGTTTCTCAACAGTGACGTTTTGAAAACGTTTTTATTGTGATTAGCTTTTTTATTGTGTTTAGCTTATACAATGCGGCAAGCAATTAAGTTTGTGAAACGATTTTATTAAAATACTACTAAATTTTATAATATCAATAAGAAATTGTCAGATGTTAAAAAATGTGCTGCCCAAAAATCCCAATAACAACCGGTATTCAATGTAAACGCAGTGTTGCATTTAAATCTGCAAGGAGATTTGCTGCAAATCGCCTCAAATAAGTAGATTTGCTTACATTAAAAATGTATGGGAAACCTCGTTGTAAAACACGAGATTGACCAAGGCCGATTTCAAAAGGTGGTCTTGCACTTGGTATCAAGATGTCTCATTTTTTTGCATTCTCTTTGTTTCAATCTTCTTTCTCGCATATTCTCTGCTCATGTACGCACACGTATATATCCACGCACACAATTTTCTTGGTGTGTGTTGGCAAAACGTCCATCAGCTTGATGGCTAGATGGCCGATTGCGCCATGTGATTTGTGGTTGTTGTACAAATGAGACCACATTTAATTGTTTTGCCATGGGTATCGACCAATATATATTTACTGCACTATCTGTCAAAATCAGTGATTAGTGCAACTCTGATTTTGTGTAAGTTACTAGATCGCGCCATTTTTACTTGTTTGAGTGTTAACTATTATACACACACACAACCAAAACTCGTTGACAGATAATGCAATTCAGAGAAAAAAATTTACTCAGCAGTTTACGGTACAATACCTGGTAATTATGCCATGGTATTGACCATGGCATAAAAAGGTATGGTCATACGAACATCTGAGTACAATTGTTTTAATTTGACAAATTTCCCAATGTAAAACACTGATGTGTGTGCTTTCATGTGTATGTGTGTTGTTTACATGAAAACAAAATCCTTGGAAAACGAAAAACTGAACGTTGGTTGTATTTTTTATTCAGGTTTGGTTTTTGCAAATAAAAACGTTTCAAGAAATTGAAAAAAGAAAAACTCCACGGCCGTTTTATGGTCTTTTTTTTGTTGTTTTCGTGTCAATTACAAATCTTCTGCATGAACGATTTGATATTTTCACTATCACAGTTTTCACATAATTGATTTGGCTTCTATTTCTTGATGTGCTGTCTCGTTTACGGAAGTAAAAGTCTGGTATACGTTTTAACTCAGCATTGAATTTGTCCCTCATCGGTGCGTGAACAAAACAATAACTCTATGGGCCAAAAAAATTATTAAACTCTTTTCTTCTTCTAACCTCGGCATTTGACGTTTCGAGTTTTAAACAATCCGCCAGGGTTGCACAGAAAAATTTTGTTGTTGAGCAAGTGACCCTACCTTCTTAGTTCTTATATCATGGTATTGACCTCCTCTTCCGATAAATTGTGACGATATCGCTTGAAATTCTTGTATCCAAAATATAAGTTCTTCCCATAATGTATTTTTTTGTATAGTTTGAAACCTCTTTAATGAATTATAGTTACAACTTTTTTTGTAAAAATGTCATATATTATTTATTTTCATAATTTTGCTGAGTGATTTAGTTTTAAAATTGTTAGTTTTACTATTTTATGTCAACCTGTATGTTCAGCTATCGTTTATTATCGAAAGTTACCGACGATAGTAACTCATGTTTCAATGGTTTTAATTTTAAAGATAATTTATTTTACAGTTCTAGTCACCCTGTATTACCACCATCGTCTGAGTTATCGTTAACTTCACACAGGTCGATTTCTTGCACCGCAATTTCGATTGATATATAAACAATATCGATTTTTTAACCAAAAGTTAAATAATCGATTAGTCGATCCCTCCCTAAAGAAATACAGAAATGAAATACAGAAAAGAATAAGAAAAAGAAAAGCAGAGATTAAATTTAAAAAAAGAATTTAAATCAAATTAAATAGAAATAGAAATCGTAATCGTAGGTAGATTTAATTGCAACCGTCAGCGTTGAATCATAAATAAGATATAAATATTCTTCATGTGAACAAAGATATGTATTAAATCTGCAAACGCCATAGCAGGCGACGACTGCAATAGAGATGGGTAAGGCATTCTTCACTATCAAAGTAAATACATACAAATTTTGAAAAATCCTTTTTTCTCCGAGAGCAGATTTTCACAACTCCATTGAAAATTTCGATCCAAACGCAAATTTCATATCACTTCAGTAGTCCTCTAGAGATTAATCACCAACACAACTACCACCAACACCAAATCGTTGTGCATGAATAGGGGCACCCCCCACACAACGTAAGCCTAACCAATATATGACTGAAAATTCGTCTGTTGCATACGACTGACGAAACATGAAGTTTGCTTATCTGTCCTGCCGCGTCATTGTAATATTGGCATTTGTGGTACAACATGTCACCAGCATAGAGATTTATAATATAATATCATTAACAAGTTCAACAGTAGAAAAATCTGATTCTCAAGCTCAGTCCCCTGTAGTGCCACCCGCTTCGGTTGGGACGAGCAGTAGCGCAGACTTGTTCGCTAGTGCAGTTTTGAGTTCTGCATATAAAGGCTTTGAATCGGCTGCACTTACATATGAAGATCCAAACAATACATCGAGCCCCCCATCGTTCAATCAGTCATTGCCGTTTAGCTTAGAAACTAAACCGAGTAGTAATGGTGGTGACTCTTCCACCGGGCCATCGTCCGCCGCTTCGTCGCCAGCAGCAGGAAGCAGTAAAAACATGAGTAACTTTATAACGAAGAAGGTCCAATTTGACACACAACTGAATCATTTAGTTGTGGACACAGTTACAGGACGAGTTTACGTGGGCGGTGTAAACAACTTATATCAATTATCACCAGATTTGGATGTACATGAAAGTGTAAAAACCGGCCCAAAAAATGACTCGGTTGAATGTTCAATTTTGGATTGCCCTGTACACGCCATACGCAAGCCCACTGATAATTACAACAAGGTACTATTAATTGACCGTGCTACATCGCGGCTTATAGTATGTGGCAGCCTTTTTCAAGGAAACTGCACGGTTCACAATTTGCAAAATGTTTCGATAATTGAACAAGAAGTTCCAGACGCTGTGGTGGCGAACGATGCCAACTCTTCGACTGTAGCATTTATTGCCCCTGGACCGCCTCAACATCCGTTAACAAATGTTATGTATGTTGGCGTTACGTATACCAACAATTCACCATATCGCAGCGAAATACCAGCGGTTGCGTCGCGGTCATTAGAAAAAACAAAAATGTTTCAAATTGCGTCCTCTGCAGTTACAACTGGAACCCGAACGTTTATAAATTCGTATGCTCGAGAAGGATATCTTGTGACGTATGTTTATGGTTTTAGCTCCGAGCGCTTTTCATATTTTCTCACCACACAACTAAAGCACAACCACCACTCAAATCCTAAAGAATATATTACAAAATTGGTTCGAATTTGCCAAGAGGATTCGAATTACTACTCGTACACTGAAATTCCTGTAGATTGTATTAGTACAGACCAAGGTGGAACCAAATATAATTTGGTGCAAGCTGCTTATTTGGACAAGCCTAGTTCAGATTTAGCTGAAAGTTTATCAGTAACACCACAAGACGATGTCCTTTTTGCAGTATTTTCTGAAGGTCGTGGCAACCAATCGACCGACAATTCCGCCTTGTGTATATATTCATTGAAAGCCATTCGTCGAAAATTTATGCAAAATATCAAATCATGTTTTAATGGTGTCGGATCCAGAGGTCTTGATTTTATTTCGCCTAACATGCCGTGCGTTCCAACCAAGCTGCAAACAATTGGTGAGGATTTTTGTGGATTGGATGTTAATTCTCCTCTTGGTGGAGATCAACCCATCACTGCCGTTCCCGTGGCCACATTTAAGGATAATCTTACATCGATAGCAGCAACAAGTGCCAGTGGTTATACTGTTGTGTTTATTGGAACGGGCAACGGATATTTGAAAAAAATCGTTGTCGAGTCAAGCACCATAGCAAATGAATACGCTGAAATTCCCATAAACGTCAGATCTCCCATTCAACGAGATATGCACTTTGACAATCAAAATATGCATTTATATGTCATGTCGAGGTCGCAGGTGGCCAAGGTTAAAGTTTATGACTGCAGTGGATATAAGACATGTGGGGAATGTTTGGGAGCGCACGATCCTTATTGCGGCTGGTGTTCCTTAGAAAATAAATGTTCACCGCGATCTACATGTCAAGATGATGTCAATGATCCTCTTTATTGGATTAATTACAAGACAGGCAAATGTACAACTATAACCAGTGTAATGCCTCATCAACTTCAACGAACTACTGCCCGAACTCTCGAATTAATAATTGACCACTTGCCACAATTAAAGGAGAATTTGGTTTGCGCTTTCACCACCGAAGAAAAAGCACTATTTACCAATGCAACCAAAAAACGCAATGGTGTTAACTGTACAACACCACGTACTGATATGCTACCCCAGATTGGACAGGGAAAACATCATTTCACTGCCAAATTATCCGTTCGCACACGTAACGGACCTGATCTAGTGTCGACAGATTTTACATTTTTCGATTGCAGCACCCATTCCTCTTGTACCCGATGCGTTTCTTCGGAATTTCCTTGCGATTGGTGCGTGGAGGCACATCGTTGTACGCACGACACAGCGGAAAATTGTCGCAATGATATATTAGTGACGGGGGTTAGCCGAATAGGTCCCAGCTACCGATCTGGACCAGGGTTTTGTCCAACAATTAATGCCACAGGCGATGGAAGCGAGATTCTTGTAGCTGCAGGGACCAGTAAATCGATCAAAGTTAAAGTTCACATTATAGGCCAATTTATTGTCCAGACACGTTTTGTTTGCCAATTCAATATCGAAGGACGCGTCACCAGTTTAAATGCTCAATTATTAGGCGATACAATTTATTGTGATAGCATGGAATTTCAGTACACGTCGCGTTCACCAAATCTTACTGCGACATTTGCTGTAATTTGGGGTGGTTCAAAACCTTTGGACAATCCTCACGATATACATGTCGTTATATATCGTTGCCGCGATATGGCCGACAGTTGCGGCATGTGTTTAGCCTTAGCGCAGAAATACAATTGTGGTTGGTGCTCATCGACAAACACATGTGAGGTTGAAGAGCAATGCAACAAAAATAACAACGAAGGAAAAACCGACTGGCTAAATAGAATGGAAACGTGTCCGAATCCTGAAATTCACTACTTTTCCCCTAAAACAGGGCCTTGGGAAGGAGGAACCAACATAACTATACGCGGTATTAACCTAGGTAAGAAATTTACAGATATTTATTCCGGAGTACGAATTGCCGGTATAAACTGCTCGCCATTTGAGGAATATTATGTGGACACGAAAGAGATTGTATGTATTGTCGATAGTCCTGGAGAACAAATGTACAGAAGTGGCCGAATTGTGGTTCAAATAGGAGACTATCGTGGGGAATCGAAAGAAGATTATGAATTTGTTGACCCAAAAATTACAACATTTAGTCCTAGACACGGCCCAATCTCAGGCGGGACACAGATAAGGATAATTGGAAAATATTTGAACTCTGGTTCACGCATTCAAGCATTTATCAATGATCGCCTACCATGTGAAATTCTAAGTGTTGATGAAAATCAGGCAATTTGCAGCACATCCTCTTCTCCAGGAGTTATAGAGGGGCGCTTGAAAATGGTTTTCGATAATGGTCCTCGGGAATTCAACGAATATAATTTTAAGTACGTACTCGATCCCACTATTAAAGAAGTGTATTCCGGGCCATCAGGTGGTCAAATTAAAGTGCCAAAAGGCATACCCGCCGGAGGCACCGAAATAACTGTCTTAGGAGAATATTTTGATAATATTCAAGCTCCAAGTATGTACGTAATATACAACAACAAAACATTTCTCAGCCAGTGCAAAGTAAAATTACCAAATAAAATGATCTGTGATGCACCCACCGTGGAGACGAATCCCGCCGATATGTTGGAAGCCGAAAATCCACAAAAGTTGGAATATGGTTTCCTAATGGATCACGTGCTACACGTTCAAAATCTGTCAGCTAAACTTAACAACTACTACGAATTGTATCCCAACCCAGTCTACTACAATTTTGAAGAGCGTGTAAAATACTACAAAAGCGAATACTTAACCATTAATGGCCGGCACTTAGATCGGGCTTGTAGTGAAAACGATGTGAAAGTTTTTATTGGAAAGAAGCTTTGTAATATAACGTCTTTATCGCGACAACAGTTGACATGCCGACCGCCTTCAGAACCGTTTAGTGGTGACAACTACGACTCAGACGACGATAGTATGGTGGAGGGTAAAGATGGCTCAGGGCCAGAAGTTGTCGTGCGCATCGGACGATCACTGGAGTACCGTATAGGCGTTTTAAGTTATGCCTCCCCAAACATTATGGACGATTTGGGGAAAAATGCTTTTGTTGTTGTCGTATCTGGCGTTATATTACTGCTATTAATTTTCGTCGCATTATTGATAGCCTACAAGAAAAAGACATCGGAATCCAATCGAGTCCTAAGAAACATGCAAGAACAAATGGATATACTGGAATTAAGAGTAGCAGCAGAATGCAAGGAAGCCTTTGCAGAACTTCAAACTGAAATGACAGATCTTACAGGAGATTTAACATCCGGTGGTATACCCTTTCTCGATTATTGTACGTATGCTATGAAAATTCTTTTTCCCAACCACGAAGATCACATTGTATTGCAATGGGAAAGACCTGAGTTGCTACGCAAAGAAAACGGTCTTCGGTTGTTCGGCAAGCTCATTATGAACAAGACTTTCCTTTTGCTTTTTATACGAACACTCGAATCGAATAGATACTTTTCCATGAGGGAGCGGGTTAATGTAGCTTCACTAATTATGGTTACGCTCCAATCAAAACTTGAGTATTGCACAGATATTTTGAAGACATTACTTGGGGATCTGATCGAAAAGTGCATAGAAGGAAAATCTCATCCTAAGCTTTTGTTAAGACGAACAGAGAGTGTCGCCGAAAAAATGTTAAGCGCATGGTTTACATTCCTTTTGTATAAATTTCTAAAAGAATGTGCCGGCGAGCCATTGTACATGCTCTTCCGTGCTGTCAAGGGACAAGTGGATAAAGGTCCCGTCGACGCCTGCACTTACGAAGCACGCTATTCGCTGAGCGAAGAGAAGCTCATTCGTCAGCTGATCGATTTCAGGCCAATGACAGTTTATGCTAGCATAATACAGCAACAGATCTTTTGTAACAATGTTGAAATGCTGCCATCACATACTGAGAATGTTCCAGTCAAAGTGTTAGATTGTGATACCATAGGGCAGGTAAAAGAGAAATGTCTTGACACCATATATCGCAACATACCAGCTAGTCAAAAGCCTAGAAAGGATGACTTGGATCTTGAATGGCGTACCGGAGCAACGGGACGTGTTATCCTTTATGACGAGGATACTACATCAAAGACTGAAAATGAATGGAAGAAGTTAAACACTTTACAGCATTATAACGTTCCAGATGGAGCCGGTTTAAGTTTAGTTCCAAAGCAAAGCTCGATATACAACTTCTCAATTTTATCCGACAAAAATGAAAAATCTCATAAATATGAAACGTTGAATTTGTCTAAGTATACTTCTTCGTCGCCTACGTTCAGCAGGGCAGGCAGTCCTCTAAACAACGATATTCACGAAAATGGCGTCAAATATTGGCATTTAGTAAAACATCACGACAACGATGTGCAAAAAGAAGGGGAACGCGTCAACAAACTTGTCTCCGAAATCTACTTAACTCGACTTTTAGCTACGAAAGGCACATTGCAGAAATTTGTGGATGATCTCTTTGAGACGATTTTCAGCACAGCTCATCGAGGTTCTGCCTTGCCATTGGCTATCAAATACATGTTCGATTTCCTTGATGACCAAGCATTATTGCATGGCATCACAGACCCCGAGGTTGTGCACACATGGAAAAGCAATAGTTTGCCATTAAGATTTTGGGTAAACCTCATAAAAAATCCTAATTTCGTTTTCGATATCCACAAATCGAACATAGTCGATTCGTGTCTTTCGGTAGTCGCACAAACTTTCATGGACTCGTGTTCCACATCCGATCACAGATTGGGAAAAGATTCGCCCAGCTCCAAATTGCTCTATGCTAAAGACATACCAGAATATCGTAAATGGGTAGATCGCTATTACCACGACATACGAGAAATGCCCCCAATATCTGATCAAGATATGAACGCCATGTTGGCCGAGGAGTCTAGGCTACACACATCTGAATTCAACACAAATTGCGCTCTACACGAATTATATACATATGTGGTCAAATACAATGAACAGTTGGCTGTCACATTGGAGGAAGATGAATTTTCCCAGAAGCAGCGTCTTGCCTATAAACTTGAGCAAGTTCACAACATCATGTCCGCCGAGTAATTACTCACTCTACCCGGAGGCAAAGTGAAAACTACTATATTTTGTAATATGTAATCAGTAACAATTAAGCAAAGTAAAACATAAAACTAATTGGTGTTCAACATTTTTTTTAAGAAGCAAACAAAAACATATTGAAGAGATAATGAGTAAAAAGTCAATCTTAAGTAAACAAATAAAAATTGTAATTCCCAATTTGGGCTCAATAAAGATAAAAACATATTGATATTCAAAAACATATTTAAGTAATAATCGATGTCATGTTTTTTTAATTTGTTATATTTTTTACACAAAACGCTATTTAACATCTCCCATTATAAATCATTTGAAATGTAACACCCATCGTCTGTTCAACAAGAAAAAACATCAAATCTCTTCATAAGAAAAATGTTTTATCTTTTTGCCATTTTATAAAATTGAACAAATTGGACGCTTAAAGCGAAAGTGCGCCTTGTTTTCTTTCTATTTCTCTATATCTTTGTCCTTCATTCTTATATATGTTAATCGGAGCATCATGCTTGTTGCATTTCCTTTTTTCTTCATCAAACATTCGATAACATAGCATCTTGTTGAACAGACAACCAGAACAAAACAAAAGATTGAAAAACGAATATATATATATATATATATATATATATATATATATATATATATAGAACTCATATTTATAATTTTTAAAAGATAATAAATGTATTACGAATATAATTTACAAATATTGATGTTTTGCCTATTCCACATACAAACTAAGCCACATAAATACAGACATATCCTTAAGAAAATACATACATTCATAAAAAAATCCCAAAAAGAACTTTGTATGTAATTGTTTGTATGCGCATGCCCTTGTCAGGTCAGGTATACACGGCGGAGGTTAGCATCGATATAAGGAGGGGTTTATAAATTGGCACAACAATACTGGGAGTCTGCCGAGAGGTAAAGAAGTATATATATATATATATATATATATTATACCATTTTCCTGCATCGACATTGTTTTTTATCTAAATAAATAAACTAAAATCTCATTTTACATATCAAGCCATTGTGCTCAGAAACATATGACACCAGTTTTGAAATATACGAAGGATAGTATTGGCTAACAGATTCTATTTTGGACTGATCAAACAGATGAAGAGCAAAGCTACCTCTCGACAGACAAAAATAGCACTATACCAGACGTGCTGTTATATGGCTCCAAAGGTGCTTGCTTATTTCTATATTACACTCTGTGTACATTGTGCGGCAGCTCATCTCAAAGCTATAGCTTCCAACCTTCTTTGTTTGCTCACACAGTAAGCTCGAGGGTATCTTGTATGCAATGTTGAGGAGATTTGTTCCTCTCTTTTGGCACATACTGTATTGTGTACAATACGTAGTAAGCTGAGAATCCAATCATATTCTTCCTTCTAGCTAGATCGCGCAGACGAGCTGATGTATACTCCTTATAGTGTCCTTTCCGGTCTTAAATAGTTCAGCTGGCAACCCATCGGCTTCTTGACTTGTTCAGTCAGGTTATTCCTACTTAAAACCACCGTAGCGCAGCGGTTAGGATGTCCGCCTATGCTGCTAAGCGCGTGTCTTTCCATTTCCCTTTTCTTTCTGCGCAATAGACATTTTTCCTCCCTCCTTTCTCCAGACACCTACCCTTCACATGGTGCGTTGCTACTGATTGCAGGGTTGAAGCATTTGGACATTTTTAACATGCGATTAATTTAATTTAATTTGCTCATTTTTTTGTCAAGTCGTTAGACCATATATGACATTCGTTTTCTTAAATGAAAACAAAGACATTTTTCACATAATGCCTACTTTGTTCCATTAAATTACCAAATAGCCCTTGCAATTATCCTCAATATTATTATGTTGTTGTTGTAGCAGTTTGTTGTGTTTTATCTTTCGTCTGCTTGATTCTGTTGAGTGTCAAGATCCAGGAACTCTGGGTCGTGTATAGCAGTTAAACAGGTGAAGTGTATCATGTAGTCCCTGGTTACAATCGGGACACACAACTTGCACTTTTCAATCCCGGCACGGACCAGAAGCGTCCGGAGAAGGT